>NW_027176307.1:11095865-11509754 GCF_023349555.1 Cebidichthys violaceus | reverse complement strand
TTTCTCAACGTTGTATATTTATTTTTTTTAGATTTCAGTCAGAGAATTCATCCCCAACTCGTCGATTTTCCTCAATAACCTCCCACTATCAGATCAGGTTATTAATCACAGGATTTAAGTGGCACAAGAACACGTGTCTGTGTTTGTGCTTTGGCACAGAATGACAGAGAATAAAACAGTGCAAACAAACAAACACACATACAAACAAACAAACAAACAAACGAAGCCATACAAAAAAACCGATTTGAGATACATCCCACAAATAGTCTTCTCGGTGGATGAGTCATACAGTAGTAGTAGTAGTAGTAGTAGTAGTAGTAGTAGTAGTATAGCCACTGCGGCCAGAGCTGGTACCAGATATATTCAGTTTGTGTTTCTTCTTAGTAAAAGGAAGGCAAAATGGGCTGGATTGCTTTGAGTGTTCCAGCCGGACAGTCTCGGTCTTTCTCTTCACAGCATTTTGGAAAAGTACAGAAATAACAAACAGCTAAAACACACTGTAAACAGGCGCACAGAAATGTCTGCACAGAAAGAAAAGCGTTAAAGTAAACCAATACTCAGTCTCTAAATTGTTATCATTATTGTTATTATCATTATTATACTTTTATTATTATTATTATTATTATTATTATTATTGGTATTATTATAATTGTAGCTGACAATCAATACAGCACATTCCAATTAGATTTACGATAATAATAATAATAATAATAACAATAATAATAATAACAATAATAATAATAACAATAATAATAATAATGAAAGCAGTTGGCTGGTATTAGCTTGAATTTTGAACATTGTACAGCAGGTGTCTGCCATTTCAGCCCTCTCTTGCCACAAGCCGCGAAGAACCCCTGTTGCTTTTGTTATGATGGAAAGATGGCGTTTATTTACCCACACTGACTGCGACTTATTATCGAGCCCGAAGCTTGTTTCTATATCCCCCCCTGCGGACACCTCGTGTCCACATCTCACTCTGCCTTTCTTTAATGACACATTACATAACGACACATTTGCGCCTCGGCAGAAGGCATGGAAAAGCATTTCTTATCAATGTCGCTGTATTTTTTTGTTTTTTTTTTGGTTAGCGCGCACGTATCCCAAAATGCTTGGCAGTTCCGCGGCACGAAACCTCTCCGTACAGCTCACTGCTATGCGTATTTTCAGTGCTTGAGTGCCACTGTATATCCTCACTGTGTGTGTCCGTGGGTCCAACATTTAAACTGGCTGAGGTCCAGATCCGTGCGGTCCAGCACAGAGAATCGAACAAATAAGGAGGCATTATTCCTCCTTGAGGGGTCTGTTTGCTCAGAATAGCGGACTGGGGTCACTGCACAGGAGTCTGTCCTCCGTGATGAGGAGGGGTGTCCCCGTACATGTCCTCTCCTCCTGGTATCTGTCCCCCAGCGGGTGTCATCCTCTTCTCCTTCTGTCGCCTGTTACAAAACCAAACCCTCACCACCTCCTTCTCCAGCTGCAGGCTTTCCGCTAGGGAGGTGATCTCCGCTGCTCCCGGTTTTGGACATTTGAGAAAATGGCTCTCCAGAGCCCCTTTGACACCAACCTCGATGGAGGTCCTCTTTTTCCTTTTCCTTCCCTGTGCGGCGATTTTATCCAGGCTAGTTGGGCTCCCCGAGGTGGAGTCCGCCTCCTCCAGCCACTTGTTCAACAAGGGCTTGAGTTTACACATGTTTTTGAAGCTGAGTTGAAGCGCCTCGAACCTGCAAATGGTGGTCTGAGAAAAGACGTTTCCATAGAGCGTCCCAAGAGCCAGTCCCACGTCCGCCTGGGTGAAGCCCAGCTTGATACGCCGCTGCTTGAACTGTTTGGCAAACTGCTCCAACTCGTCGGAGGTCGGCGTGTCCTCGTCTGAGTGGTCCTGATGGCCCCCGTGCTGGTGATGGTGTGAGTGAGACTGCTGGTGGGCCCCAGGGCCGCCTCCGTGTTCACTGAGGTGCGGACTGTGGCTGTGGTGGTCCTCGTCCCGCAGGGGGTGGTGGTGCATCCCCCCTTGCTCTCCCCCTGGCATCAGTCCGAAGCCGGACTGGGAATACACCAGGTTCTGGCCCTCAGACGTCGCCATACCGGGGATGTGCGTGGTGGCTGTGCTGGTTCGCCATGCTCTGGCGTCGTGATGTGCCTGCTGGTGCGCTAGGTGAGGGTGTCGCTGTTGCTGCTGCTGTTGCTGCAGACTGCTGGAGTTCTGCAGCTCCTCTCGGTCACTGTCGTGCAGTACGGGCTTCACGTCCTGCTCTCCGAGGGGACTCGATGGCCAGGGCGCCCCACTGTCACCGTGAGACAGCGCCGTTATCCACTGATGCGCGTGGCTGAGCGGATGTCCACCGCCCGGTAACGTGCTATAGTCGTTCTGGAGCAAGGTGTGCGCGTCCCTGTACGCTGCCGCCTGCTGCATGCTCCCGGACTCCGAGTGCGGCGGCGGCGCGCTGCTGGGGGTGGTGAGGACGCTGTAGTGGTTGGATGTTGCGGTCGCCATAACTATCGGAGCCAGAGTGATAGCTGGAGTTAAAAGGAGGCTGCCTTTGACAGTAACTCTTTTGCGCCACGGGGCAGATAGGCGTCTCTCTCCAGCATCTCCCGGGCGCTGTGCCAAGGGGACGCAGAGGCGCGCACCTGTGGTCCGCCTCGCTCCGCTCTTTATTGGCCAAGAACGGTTGACAGATGTGGTTACCCCTGACAGCACCCCGCTCATTGGTCACGGGAGATTGTACAGAAACCCCAATCACTCTGCCCAACAATACTAGCAGTCCTGCAGCATGCATGAGTACAAAGTGGAGGGAGAAATCGGGCTGCCGAGAGTAAACAGAATAGACTGAACAAGCTCATACGAAAAAGAAAAAAAGTTCTTGATCAACGTTGATCTGGGTCAGTGGGTCACGTTTAGTAGTTTCATGCGTCAAACCAGTGCGTAAAAGTTGCATAAGCTATACATCATTTGCACATGAATTGCTGTATTGAATAGACCATTCAACCTCCAAATATTCTAAACTACCAAACCTTGATTTGGTTCAATTTTCCTACGTTTGAAGTAGAGTATTTGGGATATTTTTGCGCCATAAAGCAGTAAGCAGTGATCATGGGGAGAAACTTACAGCTGCCTCTCTGCCCTCAGGACGCTGTCCAGAGAGAGGGGCTGCGTGCTTCCAGGGCCTCTGCCCCGTTGCCATGGCGAACGCGCTGAATGGAACAACAACGCCCACGTCACAGCTGCAATTCGCTCCTTCTTTTCGTTCCGTTCCAAAGGGCTCATTGGGGCCGCGCGCTCGGCCGTCGGGACAAATAATGGGGGCGAGCGGAGAGGGCAGCTCGGGGCTAAAGAGAGGAGGCTGAAAGAATGGATCCCTTAGCCTGCGCTGAGTCCACCGTGCCCCCTTCCACCTGCTTGTTGGGTAAACTTTGAGACGGATGCACACACAGTGGCACGCGAGGCTCGGTTTCCCAAACCTCCTCCTAAAACAGGGCTTGATTTTCAATATTTTGAAGGAGAAAAAAATATCTTCCCTCTAATGCACACAAATAGAGAAGGGCTCCAAATTTGATAAGAACTTCAAAAATATCTGCCTCATGCAGCGGTGGAACCAAACACTTTAGTGCTCCTTTAGTATTTCCATTTTATACGTTTATTATACTTCTACTGCTCCATTTCACAACCGAATATTGCACATTTTATTCCACTACATGCATTTTCTACTGCATTATTACTTTGCAGACAAAGTGGAAACATACAAAACAAATGATGACCTTATACTATGTGATGCATTATCTTTGATTACCTAACATATATAAAGTAACATATATATATATATATATATATATATATATATATATATATATATATATATATATATATATATATATATATATATTAATTGGAATCTCTCAAACAGTTAATTCTAATCAATCTTATTTCAAATACACTGTGGTAATGCACGTTTCACTTAGTACTTAGTTACTATTATTGCAACACAGGACCACAAAGGTGTTGATTCTGATGATAACAGTGGAGCTGGTTAGTGAAAATTCATCAAAGCATTAATTTTTCACTATCTGCTGGTGCTATCTTTAAATGAATGCAACGATACTGAAACTAAACTAATCCTCATTCTGCTAAGCCCCCCCCCCCCCCCCCCCCCCCCAAACCCTTTTAGACCCCTGGGGGGTCTCTGGACCTACTTTGGCAACTACTGGTATTTAGGAGATGTGATTTTATTGGCTCAAAGTGGAACAGCGGCTGTAAAACATAACAGCTATTAAGAGGTTAAAGAACCTCAAAGCATTAAAAAATATGCAAGTTTCACCTTCAAGCAGAGGTGCTATGCAACATCTTAAGCACCAATCAAAATATGTGTATTTGTTTTTGGAGGGGGGGGGGGGCAAATCCTAGCTAGATCCAATCCACACAAAGACAATACAATTCACTTTACGCCATTAATTAACGACCATACTATGGTAAAATTCCAAATGGGAAGAGATAGGTTAATTGATTAATACTTTGAATGTAATCAAGCGGAGAATGCACAGACATAAACTGACGCACATTGAATTATGGGATCGCAAGAACACTGGATTATGATCAGGGTGTAATTCTGAGAATTACCAAATGTGTCGCCAGGGGCTCTGGCAAGCCGTGTGTTGAGAGAGGCAAAACATATTACCCTAATAGACTAATATGCAAACTACTGGCTGCCCAATTACAGGGCTTAATAACGCATAAACGATGCGAATCCTGTTCTTACAAGACGAAGAGGTCGCTGTTAATTCAGTCAAAGGGCTGGGTATGCTGTCAACACATGCAGAGGTTCCACACACATATACCGTCTGTGTTTCCGTGTCCCTCGTTCTGTATTCAAGAGTGAGAGTTAATGATGAAGAATCTGAGCGTTAAATTAACAGTAATTATATGGCCCCAGTGCTGTAAAGATTCAATTTCTTCGCAAGCCTAATGGGCCTAAGTGTCCCTATGCGCAAACAGAACTCTCTATGAGATATTTATGATTGAAACACACACACAGACGGAACAAAAACAAACACACACACATTGTCTACACTTATAGCATCTGTGGCTTTATGCATCTTGATTTTAAGAGTGATTTATTTCTGGTGTAGAAGCGCAGCACTGAAACTGTATTCAAGTCAAATCTAAATGTCAAAAGCCACTTTTTTGCTCTTGTGTAAACAGCGCAACTTGTTCTCGGGCATTGGTTTAAGAAAGAGCGGTTCAAGCGTGAGGTGAAGCCGTTTTATGTGAATGAATATTTGCAAGCAAACCAGTATTCTGGTTTCTTTCACTTTCTCCAGACCAGTGTGTTACTGGCCCATGTCCCTCCCCCTGTGGGAACACTAACGCAGGAGTAACTGGGGAAGGGGGGCTTCTTTATGCTGCTGGACACAGGGAGATAATGGCCATTCCTCCACAGCTGGCCCAAACAATCAAAGGGAGAGGGGGCTCGAAGGATTCCAGCTTTAACCAGACTATTGTCTGGGATAATTACATCTGAATGCAGGACCCCAAGAACTCACCTCCCCCCTGAGCAAAAACCTGCACAGAATACCCCAAACAGCCCTTCAGGGATGAGGGAAAGTGCACAGTTACAAGGCACACACACATAAATATATAAACTCTGAACTCCTTCATTACCCCTTAATGTAAGCACACATGCACACACACACACACACACACACACTGTGGACACGTTCATTACTTTTACACACTCACATCCCCAGCAGGCTCTCATCAAAGTGTTGTGTCTCTCTCACAAACACACTCGCATGTGGCACTCAGCATTAGATCAGATCTCAGCTTGCTGCTCTCAGAAGAGATGAGGAGGTCTTAGAGGACTTAGGTTGAATAGAAAACCCACTGAAGAGCCTTTCCCCAATGCACCCCCATAATCCCAATCTATACACTCCCTCTGCCCCAAAAACCGCCAGTGCTCGGCCCCATCTGTATAGCTTGAACTGTGTAGCCTCAGCTCGGTACATCGCAGTTTGTGTCTGTGAAATCTGCAGGGTGATGTCAGGATGTCCTGTTTTGGTGGTTTTGCAGTCAGAAAATACATCCAACTTGTTTCCTCACACTCACTGATACATTGATTTCTTCAGATATTATGCGCACTGCGGCGTGTCTGTTGCTGTGTATGTTGAGAGAGAGAGAGAGAGAGAGAGAGAGAGACAGAGAGAGTTGTGTGAGACAATCCTAAAAACATACTAGAAAAGAATAAAATTGAATTGTGCTCGCTGACGCTGAAAGGTGCAGGTGCAAACACTGTTTAACGTGGCAAAAATGTCTTCAAATGTAAATTGCTTGCAATCTGAGATGTTGAATGGGAGTTGCAATTTACAGTTCAGCACTTAAAGCGGTTTGAAGTGTCCAACTGAAGTGGAAGCACTGAAAGGGTTTGAATTGGCATTATGAAAGTGAATTTGAATTGTTTTCATTTAGCAGTGAAAAGCAGTTTAACTTTCAGTTGAATTGTAAACAATGGAAGCGTTTGAAATATTTAAAAAGTAATGAATGCAGTTGGAATAATAACAGAAGTTGGAGTGCCACGGATAGTTCAAGTACAATGTGAATTGTTAGTTGGTATGTAAGTAATAAAAGCAGTTTCAACGTTGTCACTTTGAGTGTTTGAGCTGTCAGTTGAAAAGTACAAATTAGTTGAAGTGTCAGTAGATGCAAAGAGGCAGAACGTGGTTAAAATTTGTATTTTAAATCTAAACTCTTAAACGTAAACTCTTACGTGTGTATATAAACACTGAAAGCATGTCATTTAAAGTTAAATCTCCACAGATAACTAAGTGCGCCTGTATGGCAATATCATCCTCGTTATGCTGATGAAGCATATTGAATCGGAATTGAAATAGAATAGCCGTGTCAGTTGATTATGTAAAGAGTGAAATCTGTTGAAACGTCATTTGAAGAGTACAAATTAGATGGAGTGTCAGTTGATGTGTAGGCTGGGTGCATTTATAATTTCTGCTGGAGCTTTTGAAGAGGTAGTGATAGTTGAAGTGTGTGCACTGTTAATAGTGTAAATGTAAGTATGTGCAATACACACCAGTGCAGAACACTAACCCAACCAATCCCTTCATCTCTGCTCTCTTAGCTTGTGGGTGTGAGTTAAGGTTTGTATGATTATGTGGAACTTACACAACATTTTCCCTGGACACGTTTTCACATTGTGTGTCTGTGTGTGTGTGTGTGTGTGTGTGTGTGTGTGTGCGTGTCTGTGACAGTTTCAGGTTAGGAGGTCTCACTGGTGCTCAGTTTAGCATTGATTTATTCTCTTTCTCCAATTATTTCCCCTTCGCCTGATCTGCCTCTGGGAGGACAAATGGAGGAGAACGCCAAGCACAGTAACCATCTCTCACATTCTCTCTCTCTCTCTCTCTCTCTCTCTCTCTCTCTCTCTCTATCTCTATCTCTCTCTCTCTCTCTCTCTCTCTCTCTCTCTCTCTCACACACACACACACACACACACACACACACACACACACACACACACACAATAAACACTGACAAATGTTTCCACAAGCAGAAATGCACTTAAATTTGTATTTCTGCATTAGGCTGGTAAGCAAATGTGTGCACATACACACACACAACACACACACACACACACACACACAACACACACACACACACACACACACACACACACACACACACGCACACGCACACACACACACACGCACCACGCACTCACTCACACGCACGCACACACACTTTTAAAGCTTAGGTTCTCTATTTCTAGTGTTACTGTCCTAGACCAATCAGAGTGGTGACCATTAAGGAGAACTATAAATTCACAACACTCCCCAACTCCCAAGGTACCAGGACTCCTATAAGACTTCCCATGTTGTCCCATATAACTGTCTTCAGAGAACCCATAAAGACATAAAGGGACGCTCCTACCTCTAGGTGAGTGGTCATAATTCACCTGCAGGTATTTTTACCGTGACATTGCTGTCGCGGTGCACAGATTCATCTCGCCTCCTGGTTTATAATGTCCAGCTCAAACTCCAGATAGGAAAAGCATGAGCGCAGTCATATTTTACGGGCAGCTTGATGTCCCGGCCTACTGTAATGGCTCGGTGTTGGAGGAGGAATGAGTGCGCTCGTGGCCCTGGGTACAGGCTTAACACCTCGCGTCAATTCTTTTTTTGGGGTATAATAACAAACCTCTCTCTTTTTCTACCCAAGTAGAAAAAAAAACGCATCAGAAACAGGGGAGCGAGGGACGGGAGGAGGGGCAGGTAGGTCGTTAAACCCACTTGAAAGCTCAGCGCCCTGATCGATAGTCTTGGACCAAGCAGGGATTAAAATCAGGCTAAGTCTGTTCCAATCAATACTGATGGCTAACCCTGGGGTTAAAACAGGAGTAAATCTCCATACTTGTCCATACACAAGTCGGCACTATGGCCTACAGTACAGATAAATCTAAAGCTATCCATGCAAATGGACACACAATGGGTTACCGTGCGAGTGTAGTCGATATGAATGAGTGCCGTATGGGCTTTCAGCAGCGACATATCTAGTTGTATCTATGTAGATATACACTCTGTCTAGTTAGGAGATTGAGGCAGTAAATTTGGACTCGTCGATGGGGATGAGCAGAGTGAGTGAAGCTCTCATAAATGTGTTTGAGGATGTGCAGCATGTGTGAAAGGGAGAAACAAACAGTATGCGGTTATACACACAGCCCAGCAATAATAGAGGAGAAAATGACTTATAGACAGAGAGCTGACATGCATGATTGACGGTTTCACACCCTAATGGAGGACGGACATCACCGCTCCAATTGATCTTACAAGCACAGGTCTGCTTATCAATTACCAATACCAATCAATGTAGCTATGGACAGACAACAGCAAGGAAAAACTGTTGCACGTCTAACCTGTATTCAGATCAGCTAATTCCACCCATGCAGAGACTTATGTCTCTTTCTTAAATGGTTATCTGATTCCACTAATCATTAGAGATAGATTTCTGACCACAAAAAAGTAAAATTGATAACGTCGACATTTTGGGTAATACGCTCATTCGCTTTCTTGCCGAGAGTTAGATGAGAGGAACAATAACCTCTCATGTCTGTACGCTGAATATGAAGCTACAGCCAGCAGCCGGTTAGCCTAGCTTAGCACAAAGACTAGAAACAGGGGAGAACAGCTAGCCCCGCATGAAACCACAACTTGTCTTTTTAACGCTTCATTAAGGATTTAACTTGCGCTTTAGAGGTGCTGCAGGCTGATATTTGTTCCTTTGGGACATGAGCTAGGCTAGCTGTCTCCAGTCTTTACGCTAAGCTAAGTCAAGCTTACTGCACAGACGAAAGTAGCATACATTTTCTAAAATACAATGACAAATACCTGACACCCCCCGTTTCAAGCCAATTCCCCAAAAATACAGGCACATTTTCCGCTTTTCACTCAGATGTCAATTCAAAATCACACTTTTAAAAAAAAAATGCCTGCACACAATTTACAGCATTTGACACAATCTTCATAACTAATGTCTCTTGTGTTCGTGCGGACAGCATTGTCCTTCAAAAATGAAGCGGAATGATCAATTGGCCACTGTGATGACTCACAGGTGCAAACACTAGTTACTAAATTGGTCAATTACAAATCATAGCAGGGGTGCTAAGGTGAGCTCTACTGTTTTGGAGATGAATGGATGGCAACGATGGACCGAGATATGGAGGGAGAGGGTAAGATGAAGGAGAGGAGGATGATGGTAAAAAAAAGAGGAAGAGGGAGTTGCATCTTGAATGGAGGTCTGGGCCAGTGTGGTGATTCATGTGAAGGCAGGTCACTTCACTGTCACTCCCATTATTTGTATTTTCAAAGTGAGAATATGCAAGTGAGCTGCACTGTGTAACGTTTTACTACTACTACTAATTGTAAATGGCAGGACTTTTATTTGTAATGGAGTATTCCTACATTGTTGTATCACTAATTTTATATACTGATTACTTCTTCTTCCACTGGTATCTGCAAAAGCTGGGTATATATATATTACATTTCAATAGAAATGTGTGTGTTCATTTCACAGTTTACTTGTTTTTGTGTTACGCTTGTTGTGTAGTGACATTTATATAATCAAGATGAAGTAACAAGAACTGCTATAAAGATAATGTATACACAAGATGAATCAATAAAAGGTGGATTTTATTTTACTTCTCTAAATTCAGTTACAGTAGTTATATTACGATATATTGGGTTGTATTAAGCTATATTTGTGAGTTGTATTTCAGATAGGCTACCAGATATTGTCATTTGTGTTGTTTATTTATTCTGCATCAACCACACTTAGCTTGCTGCTCCGTCCCTCGACCAGAGACCCCAGCTGTCCCTCCATCACACTGTGTCTACAAGCTAGGGTGGGGGGTGGGGGGGTTTGGGGGAGCCCTCTATTATATGGACCTCTTACTTTTGTGTCGCCCTTTTAAACACGCTCCCAAACACACAGAACCCCCCCCCCCCCCCCCCCCCCCCCCCCCCCCCCCCCCGCCCATTACAACATACTGCAACCACAGCGGGCCCAAATTTGAAAGCTGAAGTCTGGAGAAAGTAAGACATGTTCTCCTAGATTTATACGGGGAAAAACGGCAGTTTTTAAATTTTAACTTTTAAATGTGTAGCAAAAAACTTTTTGTACTTTTGTACTATACTATTCTTTGTCATCATTCTCAGTAATCTACAATCAGTCCTAGCAACCTTATTTGTACACCTATTAACGACCTACTGACATTAATGACAGTGCTACCAATTTGTCTTTAACATTGTCCAAGGTGAAAATGTAAGGTGCAATGAGTCCTACCAAATCCTAATGGCGCAGGGCTTTACTCTAACCACAACTACATTTAAAGATCTTGTTCTGAAACCGAGCCAAGATGTATGTTCAGGGATCGAACCAAGATGGATAGGGGAGAGACCTCAGGGAGCAATAATGGTTGTTCTCAGAGTGGTAATCAAACTAATCCCTGTCTTCTTCTCTTACTTGTTTTCAATCTCTAACACACAAGCACAAATGACGTATCTGTCTGTCTTTTAACCCCCTCTATGTCTTCACTTTGCAGTGACAGTTTTCAGGGAATTACATTTTTAAGATCCCTCAGTATTTCCTGTCTCTAGCAACCAGGATACAGATTTTCTCAAATTAATTACAGTGTCTCTGAGCATGTGGAATTTGTGTTACTCCTAATGAATATACACAGAAACAAATTTGAATCAAAGCGGTGTCGTAGGTCTGTATGATTATTTTGTATTTTCAGGGCTGTACTTCTTCATGTTTATTTCGCCTATATGTTCAGGGAATTACACACAAATATAACCGCTGCTCTGAGTGGCAGATACACAAAAGTGAAGGAACGAAAGCAAACATTGCTTTTTGTGAAGGAACACTGCTTTACATGCTCTCACCCCCCCCCCCCCCCCCATGCATATCAAATGTGTTTCGGCAATTGGAAGGCATAATTCAGGGTGGAGGAAAAGCAGTGGAGCTACTCTTGGAGGCAACCTAGCCAATTAATTTGCAGCTCAGATCTCAAAGCCTCACTGGAGAGGTGCTAGGCTACATACTACTCGGCTAATTTGTGTTGCAGGTCTGTATTAAATATATGCATGAGGCTAATTCGGTTAGTGTCGTAGCCCTGTAGCTGTGGTGAGTGCGGCGCTAGCTCCCATTAGCGATGTTTCTGCCTTCAGTGGAAATCAACAGAACTCGAGGCCGACTCCGCTTTTTTGCATAAAACAAACAAAATTAAATTGACTTCGCTAAATCAAAGTGTAGTGCTAAATGTGACTCTCTCACTGTCTCTCTCTCTCTATCCCCCGCTGTCGCTCCCTCTCTGTGTGTCCGTTTGTCTGTCTCCTTCTCTCTCTCTGAGGGATAAATTACTCCAGAATCATAAAAGAGTAGAACAAATTACAGAGGGAGAGGAAAAAAGAGATTTTAGTCAAGTGGGATTCTCCCTCCCCAAACAATCCCAGCATGCTCTTGCTTACTGAGATGTTGGCTTATGTGTCTCCAGCGTGTTGTGAGTCTTTCTCTGATTTTGTCTGTCTTTCTGTGCTTGTCTCTTTGGTTGTACGATGCATGTATTTACAGCATTTGTGTGTTCTTATCAGCCTGATTTCACAGGAAAAGTCACACTTATTTGTACAACAAATACATGTTTGGTGTCTAGTACAAAAACAGAAGCAGACCAACCAGGGTTTTTTTTGTTTTTAACTTTGATGTTAAATTAAACCACGACCAAAAACCTTATCCCAATGATATCAACCAAAATATGTTTGATTCAATTATAACCATTAACCTTGAGTTTGACGTATGACCATGTGGAAATGTCTTTTCCTTCTGACTTGTTTGGTGAAGATGAAAATTAGAAGGGATGGATGCTTGAGAATAATTTAAGCATGCAGCTATATGTGAGCTCATTTATTTTCTGCATTTTCTTTATTGTCAAATTCAGGTACCAGAGTCTGTGCATGTAAAATGAAAAGAAAGAGAGAGTGTGTATGTGTTGCATTGGTGTGTGTGTGTGTGTGTGTGTGTGTGTGTGTGTGTGTGTGTGTGAGATTGAGAGAGAGAAAGAGAGAGCTCCTTGCAGTATACCGCAGAGCCAGAGTCTGTAAAAAAAAAAAAAGGTCCGCTTGGCTGTTCCTATTGAACTTGACCTGCGGGCCAGATCAATGTGTGTGTGTGTGTTTATGTGTGTGAGAGACAACCCCTGTGTGTGTGTGTGTGTGTGTGTGTGTGTGTGTGTGTGTGTGTGTGTGTGTGTGTCTGTGTGTGTGTGTGCCTGTGTGAGTGCGCACCGCCAGATCAATGTGTCTCCGTGTGCCACGGAATGAGAGAGCACACTGATTACCCAGGGGTGGCGGGAGGGAGGGGAGGAGGAGGAGGAGGAGGAGGAGGAGGGTGGGGGAGGTGGGAGGGATGAGAGGATGGAGGAGGAGGATGATGATACAGAGGGGAAGGAAGGGAAGGAAGGGAGGGGGTGATGAGATTGAGCAGAGGACAGAGCTGAGACCAGGATCAGGAGAGAAGCTCAGCTCATTTCATTTTCATTTTCCCTTCATTTCACTGCGAGCTGAGCCGTGCGTCGGGGCATTCCACATGGATGGGGTGCCAAAATTTAGATCCGCAGCCAGATGGCATAGATCAGTCGGGAAATAGCAACACAATCTAAATGGAATGGGATGGTTGGGGGTCAGCGATCCATACTCCTTTTTTTTTTCCTTTCTCCCAAGCTTTTCTTTCGTTAAAGCACCTGAACATTCATAAACCCCGAAACTCACATGACCAGAAAGATTCTGATTTACAAGGTAGACAGAAAACTCTCGCCACCGTCAAGGCCACTGGCAGTATTTCTTTATGTGTGCATGAAGACATCTGCTGTCTGTGTCTTCCCCCATTTGTCTTTTTTTTCTTTTTCTTTTTTTATGTTTTCATCGTGAAGAGCATGAAGGACTGCGGCCCAATCCTCAGCACTGCAGGGGCTCCTCTCATCTCTCTCGCTCAGTGTAGTTCCCGTCACTAGCAGTTCTGTTTGAAAACCCCCGCCCAAGTCCAATCAGCACGTAGCCAGTGTCAAGTGTATCTCTGTGTGTGTGAGAGAGAGAGAGAGAGAGAGAGAGAGAGAGAGAGAGAGATAGAGAGAGAGAGAGAGAGAGAGAGATCAGGTTTTCAGTGGAGATGGGAGGTGTTCTGCTGTCCGTTTGAAGGGCTATATTTCATCTCTGATGTATTTTGTATGTGTACACCACATCCCACATGTTAGTAATGTTAGGTTGTGTGTGTTTGTGCGCATGGGCCCAGGGGACAATTTAAAAACCTTTGCCAATTCCTCAGACCACTTCCAGATCTTGTGTTTAGTGAATATGTGTAATGTGAAAGAGAACGGAGAGTGCGCACCTCCATTCACACCAAATATTCAAGTCTGACATTGCGCAGGGTGAGACCTTTATTTTCAATGACGAGTGGCACAGCGCCATCACTTTTCAAATAAATTGAACTTTGACTTCCAAATGCGCTGTCCTTCATAATCGCGCCCAATGCCGTTCCAGCATTGACAAGCAGAGAAATACATTACGGTGCCAATTGTATACAGCAGAGAAGGACGAAGGAGAAGTTATTGAATTTTTTGACGTAAGGTAACCCTGCTCTTTTATTCTTACAGGGGCTTCTGTTAAAAAAAAAATCTCAAGCTTGGAGGAAAAATATCAGAGAGGATGGGGATGCCAGGTTGTAAAAGCAGTTTGATTCTAATGTGGTACTTTGTAGGATGAGGAATGATGAATGTAATGCTTTTCGTCTTTTACTCACACAAACTATGCATGCTAGTGCATCCACTGTAACAGATTTGAATTCAAGCTGTTCAGGCATTTAAAGGTTGTTGTTGAGTTTTTCCTAACTTGAAACAAGGGTGTCATATGTTGTGAAAAATGTGTGATTGTTGAATTCAGTGCTATATAAATATAAGAAGAAAGAACGTTGTTCGTCCTATGAGCCTAGTTATTTGTGGTCGCTCATATGATGAGGCGTTTTCAGACCCATAGTTCTAAGATAGTTCAAATACCTTTGCATTATGTTTACACCAGAAATAGGAACGATCAGAGTTCTTAGAACGGCGCTTTACAGGATTCTTTTAGCTCCTTATTCAGAGTAGGTACTCTCCCAGCACAAGAGGAGCCGGGAGTGACGTAAGTGTACATTGATTGGTCGAACCATAGACTGAAGTGGAGTCACCGTAACGTCACATATTGGTTTGTGTACCACAGTTTTGAAGCCTCGAGTTTGGCATTTTGGCCATCGCCATCTTGGCTTTTTGCAAATAGAAGTGAAACGAGAGGATGGAGCTGAGTACAACCGACGCTGAATACGATATTTTTAGACGACCAACATGTTAGAATTAACTTTCATGAAGTTGTAAGATGAAATCACAGACAATTACCAGACTGGACAACGCCGTGGTAGTGACCTGTCAATCACAAAGTAGTCCCGCCCTAAAGCATACCCTGCTTGGGGTATGCTTTAGGGCCAGAATTGGGACCAGAATTTACTAAATGAACATCATGCTGTACTAGAGAAGACTTGAATCTATTGATTGAGAACATAAACTCATGTTTACAATGTTTACTGAGGTGACGAAGTAAGATCATTTTCTCATAGACTTCTATACAATTAGGCTTCTTTTTGCAACCAGAGGAGTCGCCCCCTGATGGCCATTAGAAAGAATGCAATTTGAATGCACTTTTGCATTGGCTTCTTAAAAAGTATGTTAGCCGTGTAAACGACAGACAACACAAACAACAGCCCGTAATGGAAAAAAAGGAAGAAAACTTGGATGTTTATATTCTAACCTGTAAGATGTTGGGTGACAAAAATAAAAACTGTTGACAAAGTTGGCAAAATCGTGACGATTTCTGGCAATTCTCAAACGTAGTCAGACGCTGTTATTGATGGATTGCATAACTTTCGATTAAACTTCTCAAATAAGCAAATGCTTAAGACTTAATGCTGACAGCCACTGTAGAGTAAATATGCTGGAACACACCAATCTGCAATGATCTTAGTTGGTAAAACTCCAAATAACAAACTACAATACATCTCAGAAGAAGTGCTTTCAAATATGCTCTTTTTATAGACTATCAAAATGTGTCTGTGCATATGAAAAAAAAAACACAGTCATCACTGTCGCTTTCTTCTCTCTCTCTCTCTCTCTCTCTCTCTCTCTCACACACACATGTGCACACACACGCCCTCCTCCCTCTAACCCCTGCCTGTGCAGCTCTACCTCAGGAGGAAATTGAATTGGAGACTTGACCCACCCTGACACAGGGCAAGCACCATTGATTTTTATTGAAACATGAGCCATCGATAATGAAATTGCTTTTGATTACGTGTGTTTGTTTCCCTAGTGAACGGCATGAACTGGATTTGATTGTCATTTCAGTCATCTTCATGTCATAGTTTGAGTTTTGCAAATAAATCCCACACCTCATAAATAGCTGGAGAAACCATTTCAATTCACACAAATTAATATCAGATATTTACAAAATGAAATTGGCTAGGGTTCCTGTGCTGACGCTCTTACGCTGAATGAAAAACAAATTTAGTTTGACTTTAATTAGAAAATGTAATAGTTATTATTATTATTTATAACATTTATGAGCCATGTGTAACTAGTCATATTAAATATCAAAACAAATTTCAAAGTTTTGAAGTTCATTCTTGACTCTGGAAACATCACTTGCCCAAACTATTTCACCTCAAGGTCCACAGCTATTTTGAAGCTTTCAGTCATGACACATGATCTTCATCAGCAGATGGGATTTGCACCATCTCCTGAAAATGTTAGATGTTCAAATATCTATTTTATCTGAGCACTATCTCATGTTGAAGTGCTCAGGAAAACACTGCAGCAAATTCCACCTGCTGATGAAGAACATGCTGTTCTAGAAAGCTCAAGACTATGAGGTGAGGTTGTTTTGTGTTCTGGATTGAAGTCTCTAAGATTATGCTGTTTGTGAATTTGGTCCTAAATCATCCATCAATTCAACAGCACACCCAAAGATGGATTTTGTGAGAAATTTGAATTTATGTTGCTTGTTGACTTGTTAAATTTGTACGTTAAATGGTCAAACACTTGCTTTCATCATTTATATTTGAAGTACGTGATTGTAGGACATGATTGGATTCGTCGATGTACTGTGACTCAGTGTTGACCCCTTGTCCAACATTGAGTGTGTCTATAAGTTGTAAACTGTTCCAAAGTGTGATTTTCTTTTTAAATCTTCTCAGACTGTTTAATTTTGTTTTTAGAGATCAGAGGAAGCTTAAAGGTGCTCAATACGTAATTCAGAGCATTTATATTGCCTCCACATGGCTCTCAACATGGCGACGGCTGAGCCCATAGCTCGCAGCTCACAGCTAACGATGCTAGCAGCGCTAATTGTGCAACTAAGGTAACATTGCTGTCAGCGCTAACAGTGTTTATCTGGGGGTGGGGTCGCGATGACACTATGGGTCGGGACGGCGTTATCAGCGGTAACCGGCGTATGAGCGCTGAGCAGAGCAGCAGCCATCAGCTAGCCAGTGGGACACAACAGAGAGACTCGCTAGCTCTAAAATGCACACACGTCCGAGCCAGCTATGTCCTCAAACAGACACACACAGATGGAAGACATTACTTCACTACATCTTCACATTTCACAGAAAAATTCAGTTTTGTTCAACCAAACTAAGCTTCTCCTTCTTTGCGGTCCCATTAATGATCCTGTGACCCCTCAGATTAATCTTGCGACCCCATGGCGGGGTCCCAACCCTTATGCTGGGAACCACTGACTTAATATCATGACTCTCGACAAAGAACCTCTGCCAATTTCAACCTTGATTGTGGTTACGACCACAAAGTGCTCCAAGGAAACGTGTCGCCTCTGTACAAACACACATGCAGATGCATGGACACAAACATACAAAAAACACACACACCAATGCTTTTACATAAGATAATTACAGACACACAGCTGAGGTACTTACCATCCCACACATACACATTCGACTGATGAAATCCGGTGCAGAGAGGCTGTGGTGGTGCATATTGATGCCTGGCCAAGAGCTCCCTGCTGGGCTTAGCTTGATCCCCATGCGCCCCTGGATGGCTTTGGAGACCTACTCTGTGGTTAACCTGCAACATATATCCACACACACATTCAGATACACACACTTCCCACAGGGCCGTGCAAAGCTTCAGCTCTGGTATGTTTTATGAGCCTGAATTTGGCTTTCAGCACACAGCTACAATTCACTGTCACAAGAAAACAAAGCGCGGCAACTTGTGTGTGTGTGTATCTTCACACGTGGGTGTGTGTGTGTGTGTGTGTGTGTGTGTGTGTGAAGCTGTCAGTGCTGTTCGTAGCTGGGACTCTCACTCTTTCCCCCTCTAACACATGCTGATAGACACTCATATTTCCTGTGGTAACAAGCGTGAAAATGGCCTCATAAATCCAAAGTGGTTTCACAGAGACCACATCAGCGGTCTAAAGAAGATGTATTATGTAAATAAAACAACAGGCCATCAGTAATGCTGGCTTGTTGCCGCCACCAGATCATAATGACTCAGTGGGAGACTTATAGAGGAATACAGCAACAGTTCGATTAGGCGTATTGTCGTGTGTGTGTGTATGCGAGCCCCCACGCAGACACTCCTCTGCTACATAATTTGATATTCCATCATAAGTCTCCATCCCAGCATGGTGTGGCTCTTTGCAGCCTGCCATGGTCCAACGATCTGTCAGCAGAGCAAAGGGAAAGCAGGGCCAATCCACTTCCTTGGTGTCAAGCACAAACACACACACACCAGTCACACTGTTTATTAAAGGTGAAGGAGCGAGGAAAGGTGTGTGTGTGTGTGTGTGTGTGTGTGTGTGTGTGTGTGTGTGTGTGTGTGTGTGTGTGAAAGCTTGCATACAAACATAATGTGGAATCACGCACAGAGGGTGTTCAGTGTAAGCTACAGTGGTGCATTGATACAAAAACAAAACACACACAGACACACACCACACTCAGCACACACGCACAGACACACACACACACACACACACACACACACACACACAAACACGCCCTCACGGCTCGCCTAGCTCCGACCCGTGATGGATTGGCTGCACTCCTGCCGTGACAGACGAGCGATGGATGGAGAGCTGAGAAGATGAAGGGAAGAAAGGGTCGGAGGGTGTATTTGTGTGTGTGCGCGCGTGCATGTGTGTCTGTGTGTGTGTGTGGGTGTGTTGTAGGAGAAAAAAAAAAAAGAGCTGAGTGCAGTGGTCTTGGTGCCAGGGAGGATCTTACATGGGGCCAAGCAGATCATTTCCTCCTCTGCAGCACGTGTCATTTCCGCTAAACAAACAGCGCTTCTGTGGACAGGAGAGAGGCTGGAGGCCTGCCCTGTCAATCTCTCTCTCCTCGCCTCTCCCTCTGTCCTTCTCCACCTCCTCTATATGTGTGTGTGTGTGTGTGTGTGTGTGTGTGTGTGTGTGTGTGTGTGTGTGTGTGTGTGTGTGTGTGTGTGTGTGTGTAGGTGTATGTGGAAACGAAAGTACAGTATACAGTATCAGTCGTGTCAATCATGGACCCACAAACATTGTTTATTTGCTCTAAAATTAATGCAGAAGTAATTGATTGGGTGATGGACAGAAATCACTCAACAACAACTTTGATTAAAGATCACTTTACTCAGCATGCAGGAGTACTACTCAACCCGTTAAAATAGTTCTATAATGTTTTTTGTGGGTCTGTGGAGCTCTGTAAAGTAGACAGATATGTTACTATTGTAGGAGGAATGTGATTAGAAAGACAGCAGTCATGAAATACACTACAGCGTTGCATTATGGGTTTTTTACACTGAAAACAATGAGGTGTCATGCAGAAAACCACTGGCAAACTTTAACCATGCAAACCACATTTCCGGTAGATTACTTTGTAACATGAAGAAGGTAACCATGTGATCATCACAGATGGACGCATGATGTTTCTTTCGAACATAACTTTCCAGTGTTTTAAAATTGTTTCGCATAGTATTACTGCTGTGCACAGTTTTGGGGTTTAATTTCAGCATCTCACAAATACCTGAAACTACAGACCCCCATCAAAGCAGCTGTTTACAGTCGGAACACCCAGTGAGTCATTTATCAAGCAAAAATACCAAACATTATACGGTTCCAGCTTCTCAGTGAGGGATTTCTAGCCTTTCCTCGTATTATATCATTCTAAATTTAATATTTTTTGTTTGCACCTAAGACGCTATTTAAAGATGCAACCTTAAGATGTGATGGGGATGTATCAACATATCCTGACAATCAAAAGTAAAAAAATCAATTAATTGAAATACATATTTAACAGTTTTTGTTGCATGTTATGCGTCTTTTCGCCCCTTTTTCTGTCTGTATTTTAGCTTTCAAATAAATGTAAAAATGTCCCCCACAAAATCAACACTTCATTTAATAGCAAAAATAATCTTGCAGTCCTATCTTGCTACAAATACATACTACATATACATTTGCGTGTGCGCCTATGTGTGAGTGTGTGAGAATGTGTCTACAGAACCGCCATGCGAGCCCATATCCCACCTGTCATTGCTGCAGCATATAGCCATGTTAGGCATTGTGTCAGACATGATTTGTGTTTTCCAACCAGGAGTGTGTTGTGTTCGCAAACCACCAATTACATTCGCTCCTAATTACACACTTAAAGACGTAATTAGGCCTGCCTGTTCCATTGCTACACAAAGAGATATCACACAGTGCACCAGGAGGGAGAAGGTTCACACACAGGAAAGAAAACACGCACACACGCGTGTTTTAATTAACATATTAATCGTGCACACTTAACATATATGGAAACCAACGGGGGAAACAAATATAATGGGTCATTATTGGCTTTACGTGCTATGGGTTGAGTTTTCACAATGGAGAACTCAATGCACTGCAGCTGAAGGAAATATATGCAAATGAGTAAAACTCAAAGAACAACATCTTCATTACTTTAACAACATAAATGTCACGTGAGAAAAATATGCTGCAAATTAAGAAAACGAGCAAATTAGGACCCAAGCGCAAGATTTTCTGTGTCACTCACTCATCAGATATTAAGAGATAATGGCAAAACCATTTGCGAGTGTGTTCATCATCATGTGCATAGTGTCCCTCAGAAACTTGTGTGTTCATTTCTGTTGTGTCGTTTCTGCTTGTCTTTTGCATTTGTAGAATTTATTTTTAAATAACATGTCTATATTTGTTGTTCAAAGGTAGCAAATATACTTTAATACATTTGTTTTGTTTGACTGAACCTGCAAAATATGAGTTTTTGGACGTTTAGAGACATTAGAAAAACAACACTGATATATTAGCACTGTATACAAGTCGTTAGTGAACAGTTGCTTATTTACACATCGAGCAGATGTGGAACAACTTTCATTCTCTTTTTAGCTCCAGAGGGAAATATTCGGCTCTATAGCTGCTGAGTGCTCCACTATGTTCCCCAGCTAGCTGCTAACTTTGTCTGTTTGCTGTTTGGTGCTGAAAGTTTCTCATAAGAGGCGCCTGCTGCATCTGTAAATGACACTGGTGAGAGCAGTGAGAGTGAATGGGCAAGTTGTGGGGTCTAAAACCAAAAAGAATGAGTTGGAAGATGCTAAAATGCTCCGTAGAGTCGGGTGATGATTCTCTGTGGGTTCATCACTTCGAGCAACCCCTTTCAAATACAAATAGTCATTTTTATCCATTTTAAATGTAAAAATATTGATTAAAGCAGCTATGAAGTATTGTGCGTTTAGCTCTCCTGGCCGCCGTAATTTTGAACAAATTGCATCAGTCAGAATGTGACTTTAACGTCCCCCGTCTTCATCCTCCTTTCCCTCTGTCTAAACTGCACTATCTAATAAAAATGTTACCTCCTTAGAATAATCTTAAAAGTCAATAAATGTGATCAAAACAAAGATATGCTACCCGGGGAAATCACTGACAGAAGCAAGCAAACACACCTAATCGTTACCGCAACAAGCATGCTGGGGCATCCGAGGCACCGAGCTACAAGAGAATGAGGCACGAGCCTTCATCTGAACCTTGAGATATGAGCGGTGTGTGTGTGAGTGTGTGTGTGCGTGTGTGTGTGTGTGTGTGTGTGTGTGTGTGTGTGTGTGTGTGTGTGTGTGAGTGTACTTAGCAGCCCTCACTCTCTAGCTGGCTGCTTAAGAATCCAGTCACATCTCTTGCTAGCAGGCAGGCAGTAAGGCGCTTTCACGCTCACAGGTTTGCTTTGGTTGGGTCTAATACCCCTTTCTCTCTCTGTATGTGTATGTATATTTGTGTGTGTGTGTGTGTGTGTGTGTGTGTGTGTGTGTGTGTGTGTGTGTGTGTGTGTGTGTGTGTGTGTGCTCGCTCACATGAGCATATGCCGAAATCTGACTGTACGTGTGTCTAACTCACGACTTCTTTGTTTCTTTACTTTCTGTTGTGTGCGACAGTTGTGCGTTCATGTTTATGCCGTGTATGTATGTATGTATGTATGTGTGTGTGTGTGTGTGTGTGTGTGTGTGTGTGTGTGTGTGTGTGTGTGTGTGTGTGTGTGTGTGTGTGTGTGTTGGCTTTCGGCGGCACTGATAAACCCACTTAGACTCTCCCCTGATCTGTTCGCTCTGGGCTGGCAGCCCCCTGTCTTGGCTGACACACACACACACACACACACACTCACACACACACACACACACACACACACACACACACACACACACAGAGCCCTCTGCTTTAGCTGCTAGCTGATCTGTGACGGCCTGCCACTCAAACGCAGCTCCGCTGAGACACTGCACAAAGGAGGAGAGGAGGCTGGGAGTAGAGGGAGGAAGGGAGGAAGTGGTGGTGGGGTGGAGGGAGAGAGAGAGAGAGAGAGGGTATCAGTGTCTTTCTTTTGGGTGCCTGCTAGCTCCCGCTCTCTGGCTGTCTCCTTATCTCACTACTCCTCACTCTCCTCCACCTGACTGGCTTTGGCAGCAGACCTTCACTCCCCAGCTCCCCTCCTCTTCTCTCTCTCCCTCTATTCCCCTCTCTTTTTCTCCCCCATCAATATTTTCCGCCTGTCTTTATTTTCCTACCAGACCGAAAGCTAGTTCATCGCTCTCATTTACTTCTCAGGATGGGAAGACTCAAAAGATGAAAGAGAAACTGCAAAGAGAAAGAAAGAGAAGCAGAGCATGTCATGGAGACATTTTACAAAAAAAAATTCAAAGTATGGAAGAAAGAAAAACATGGTTTGACAATGAAATATATTGATATAAAGTGAGAGAAACAGAAGTGAGAGAAGCAGAAGAGGCGAAGACAGAGAAGATTAGCAGAGGTAACCCGTAGTTCTTTGGGTTCAGGCTGCATCAGTGGAATGTAGCTAAGATATAGTAAGCCATCTCCAGCAGCTCAAGACATGCTGAGCAGCTCCCAGTGTTTGAATGTATGCAGCAACCCCACACACCTACTCCCTCACCATAAAGTAACCACACCAATACATAAGGGTTTGACGCATTCTAATTACTGAAAAAAGTATTTTCTCACTTGTAGTGGTATCGGTAGCCATGCGGATGGTTTTGATTTTATCTGTCTAGGGTTTAAGCAACAAGTCCTCCAAATTAAATAGCACAATACCTAATTTGTCTGTGCCCTCTAGAACAACACGTAAGCCTTTATCTGATCTCAGGCCACTATCGGCAGGACTTGTGCCTTGCAAAACAGTTACAAATCATGGTTGAAAAATGAATCAGATTTATGACTTGACAATATGGGTAAGGTTTTGGTTGGGTTTAGGGAAAGCGTTTAAATAACGTCTTTGTTAAGGTTAGGGGAGCTTCTTTGTCATGGTTAGGTAAAGAAGGATAATGCGTATGAATAAAAAACAAACTTTGATTGTTTCGAGAAATGAACAACGGTTGTCTGCTTTAAAGTCTATTGTTTTGTTGATCCATTCATCCACCCTGACTTCTTCCCTATGTGGAGAACCTGAGTCCTCCTTTGCTGTGATGTTGTTTGACTGATGCTGTCGTTCTTCTTGAGAAGATCGTTCTGTTTTAAGAAATCTGATTCTGTGGGTTCTGCTACCACCACAATGCAATGGACATGAAAGGTATTTTGTTTGCTTTGCATCAGTTCAACAGCAACTCTTTCTAGTCAGCTGATCCACAGAAAACACTGTGAAAAGTTTTCATAGGGACTTTTTCTTGACAGCTGTTGACATTACCTTCTTTGAATAATCCAGTGTGAGGACCACAAATGAAATTCCATTTGCTTTCAATGTATTGGGGGTGAAGGCAGATTATCATTCATAAACAGATATCTTAATATTTAAATCTGTGTTTATCTGCTGCATAAATCATTTTTTTATATTTACCACGGTTTACATCTATGTGTAATGTGAAAGGATCACTCAAAGCTGAGCTGCACCCTGTGTTTCAGAGCGTTTTAGAATCTTTCAGCTCAATGTTTCGGCTTTACGACCCGCAACTTCACTGGTTTGGTTCCCTCTCACCGCTCTGTGAAAAAGCGAAACACTGCCTGTTCAGCACCGTACATCAGACAGAGGTTGGTGATTATCTGGGGAAGATACAGAGCATTTAGCAACTAAAAGATCAAATATTCCCATCAGGAGTTGATGGAGACCAAAACAGAGCTAAAAGAAGAGTGAATATTGGACTTACTTTCGTCAGGAGGCCAGAAACACAACTCCAAAGAAATGCTAACGTTGCTATGTGTCTGCTGAATGTTTAAATAGGCAACTGTTTGCCAACATGTTTACTGTAAAAACTTTAAAAGGTGATAATATGTCAATGCTGGGTTTACAGCTTGTTGTGCTGCCCCCAAGTGACCAAAAATTGCTTAACAATTAGTACAAGTTTACAGGAATACAAAAGGTGGTTTTGAAACATCTGGAGTGGGGATTTCCACGTCAACATGTGGCTGGGAAATAAACACCACAGCAGCTTCTGCCACTGTGTTTCACTAAGGTGAAGATTGTGTGAAAGTGAGAAAACTACGGAACAAAACAATCCTGATAGTGAAAGCTTCTATATGTGGCTGAACAGAGGGAGACAGATAAAGGAAAGGCTCAGAGGAGCAACGCAGAGGACAAATAGAAACTGAGAAACAGAAAAACAGGGCAGTGATCCCCAACAAGCCAAGACTAATGACAGCAACAAAGTTGGCGATAAGATTGAGGTGGAGTAAAGAGACAAAGGAGTTTGTGGTGGAAGCGAAAGAGCGTGCTCAGCAATATGGATCCATAGCCCTAGGTTAGTGAAGACAGAGAACTCTTCATCAGCACCTCGAGTGCTGCCGATATCGCTGAGTCATCATCGCTCGGATATACAGCTGCAGGACGAAAAAAAAAGAAGAAGAAGCCCCGAACATCATCACCTCCATTATCACTCATCGGCCTCGTTGTTACGACTGCACAAGATAAAATCCGTCATGTGTGTCGTTCAATGTGAGAGAAATCCAACATATTAACTTTTAATTCACTTTCTGAATGAATCAAACTGTTGGTGCGGTTCATCCCTTTAACTATTCTTCCCAAAGCCAAGTGGGAGACGCCTTGGGCTGTTGGGCATCTTTCCCAGCGCCAGTCTCACACCTGCCCCTGGCAAAAACAAAATAACTATGCAAAACTCTCTTTCGCTCTTGTGGGCTCCCTCTCCTTCCTTGTTTCCTCTTTCCCTCTTTCAGTTTTTAATTAAACAGAAGTAGAGGGCTGAGAAAACCTGCTTCTAATTACACAGCCGCTGCCTCCTCTCTCTCTCTCTCTCTCTCTCTCTCTCTCTCTCTCTCTCTCTCTCTCTCTCTCTCTCTCTCTCTCTGTTTGCTTGTTTCTCCTCTCCCTTCACTTCTCTCTCTCTGTCTTCCCTCCTCTCTGAGATGGGCTGGAGCTCCGCCAACAGCCTGTGGAATCACTTACCAGCTACCACGACGGGGGAGAGGACGCACGCATGTCGACGTGTACACACACACACACACACACACACACACACACACACACACACAAATGCAAGAAATCACACGCACACAGACACTTTTGGTCAAATGTGTGCAAGCGCGGATGCAGACAAACCCGTTTCGCAAGTCAAAAATGTGCAAAATGCAGACTTGCAAACACACACACACACACACACACACACACACACACACACACACACACGCACACACACACACACACACACACGCAGGTCACAGTCGAGACATCCTGACACGCTCTTGCAAACCCATTTAGCGCCTTTGCTTTCCCACTGTGTCTGTGTGTGTGTGTGTGTGTGTGTGTGTGTGTGTGGCAGGCGCGAGGGTGATCAGCTCCCTAATGAGAGGGAACAGTAATCATATTTCCCACTGACACAAACACAATGACAACATCTGTATCTACTGTGGCCCGCCCTCTCATTCTCCCCCCCCCCCCTTTCCTCCAATGCACAGAAGCTTCCCTCCCCTCTCCTCCCCCCTTCTGCATTTTTCACCTCAATCCCCTGCTTCCCGTTCCATCATGTTCTATCACTTCCTTCTCTCTCATCTCTGTCCACTTTTTTCCCCCCCTTTCTGGAGCAATAAAGCAGACACGGAATACACAGAGATTGAAAGCTTGGGACTGACATCCCTCTCACCCTACTCTCCTTTGCTTCATCTCTCCCTCTGTCTCCCTTCATCAAACTGTGTATCTCTTTTCCCCTCTTTTTCTCTCTCCTTTCCATCTTAATACAGCGCACTCTTATTTAAGCGTGTGCTTTCAGGGGGAGGGTGGTGGCGGCGGCGACACTGTAATTCAACAACGGTTTGTCCAATCCATCACACAGACAATGTACACACACACACACACACACACACACACACACACACACACACACACACACACACACCGCTGCCATGCATCACCTGCAGGCGAGTGTGTGCATTATCAGGATGTGGTGTGTTTGAGTAAGAGAGAGCCAAAGAGTGAACCTGTAGGAAGCACAAGGGGCAAAGAAGGGAAACAGGGGGGGGGGGGGGTAGCACAGAGTGTAATATAAAGGCAGGAAGTCACATCCTCAGAGGAAACACACAATAATTGAGGGAGGGGTGGCTTGATGATAGGAAGTATAGAGGGAGCAGATAGAGACATGCAGCTTCAGCTGAAGTAGCTGGACAGCAGGAGTGGGCGGGACACAGAAGCCCCCTCTGCCGCAATCAAGCCTCTGTCACCATCTGGACGCCATTTTAAAACCATCAGTTCTGGCTCCCCATGTAAACAAGGGCGCGACCCCAAACATGCTCCCCTCACTAAATGGGCTCTTTCTGGCAGCTGCAGACCCCAAAATGGCTGACCTTGTGGGGTGCGAATTGGAGCCAGAATGGCTGACTGACTGTATTACAGGGGAGGACTTCTGTTCTTCATTACTGCAGCATTTCCGACTGTGTACAAAAGATGTTTGGTTGTCATTTATCCAAAATGTGTTAGTAGTAGTAGTGAGTTTAGCGCTCGAGCACTTTGAGGACGGATGACCAAGGAAAAGCGGCGTCTGGTTCAATAACATTGTACATTTGAAAAAGAAAATATGTGATGAATTATCAGGACAACTCAATAAATCTGAGATTATTTATTTTTTTAAATGCAGAACCATGTAGCTATTTCAAAGATACATAATAACCATGGAAATCAATTTAAGATGATTTAAAAGTGGAATCTAATCTCAGATTTGTATGTAGTCTGAATGGAAATGGTCCAAATCTTTCCGTTCATCCAGTAATAACTATCAGGGCTGCAACTAACAAATATTTCGTTAATCTGCAAACAATTTTCAACCAGCAAATAATCATATTTAAGAAGCAGGAACCAATTGTTTTTTGCCATTTTTAATTTGTAATTAATTTGAATAGTTTTTGTTCCAATAACAGTTAAATAGGAAGTTAATTTAGAAACATTCACACTATCACTAAGGCAGCAAAAAATAGAAGAGGAACAAATGTAAAAGTACGATTCTTGCTATTGCAGGGCAACAAAAAAGGTCCACCTCTTTCTCTAAAATAAGTGTTAGCAATTGTTGCTATTCCACTAACAGGTTAACTTTAATTGGCATTTAGATTAACAGAAACAAATAAGCAAGCATGGATCATGAATGACAGATTATTGAGAATTATGATGTGCTTACATGGGTGCGGGACAGCGATAGAGAGATAGAGTCTAGGACAGTGAAAAACAGAGGGAGCGTGTCAGAGGGATGTGTGTATTCCTATGGGGGATAGTGTGCGCGTGTTTGTGTGTGTGCGCGTGTTTGTGTGTGTGTGTGTGTGTGTCTGTGTGACTGTGTGAACATGTGTGTTTAAGAGCAACACAAAGAGAAACAGTTGAAGATCTGATGCAAAGTTCAGACACATGCACACATGCATTCACGCACACACACACACACACACACACACACACACACACACACACACACACATATCGCAGGCAGAAGTGTGGTAATGACATGGAAATGATATGGTAATGATATGGTAATCTAGCAACATTATTCTGCCCACCAGAGACTAGGAGGGAGAAGAACCTGCCACAAACACACACACACACATACACACATGTACACACGCACGCACACACGCGCACACACACCCCCACACAAACACACACACACACACACACACACACACACAAGCATGCGTACAAGCAAGCATACACACCAACGCGCAGGGATAAGATGAAATCTATGGACCGACATGGGTGAAGAGGGTAAGACCAATGTGGGGGAAGGGGTGTTCCGTTGTCAAAATGATGATAGTGAGAGAAAATGTGTCTTTAGTTGATTATACACCATTTTAGCAGTAAATTGTTATATATCGCAAAATGCACCACTTTTCAAAACTTTCAAAGGAAAATCAGTGCTGTGCTTTGAGGGGGAAAATAATCTACATATTAAGAGTAAAAAAAAATCTTAAATTTGCAATTTCCGAGATTGGGAGCATATTGATTAACTCTCAACGGCTCTCAACATGTCGACAGCGAGCCGGCGACTCATAGCTAACTGTGCTAACACTGCTAGCATTGAAAACTATGGCGAAAGTGCTGACGGACTGTTTTTACCTGAGGGGGAACAGGAGGGATGGGTGCAACCGGCAACCCGTGAGCGAACCAGAGGGGTACGCTTGTATGCATCAAGGAGAAGCTCTGATAGCAGCACACACAGAAGGAGCGCCACTGTCCGCTACATCTTTACACAAAATAGTTGTTTGCTGCTATATTAGTGTTCAGAATGTTAAATACAGCTCATTTAACTAAAGGTCCACTTAAACAATTTTTTTTTTAACTATTGAGCCTAATGACCTCTGATGACAATTGAGCAACCTTCATCCACTGATGAAGATAAGCCCCGGAAGACAACTAGTGAGTGGACATTGACTTCAAAAACATATATTGTCAAGCTATTTTATCTAGGTCAAGAATTAACCTGTCAGCTTAAATATATAGAGAGCCTTTATATGTATATTTACAAATAAACATAGGAGAAGGCTAAAATAAAATAGAAACAGACTTACAGTATCAAATAGAGAAGTTGACCATAAAGCAGTGGACTATTAATAGACCTTTTATTACACAGGCTGCAACTTTCTACATCGAATACAACACTGCCACCCTCTGGATAAACCTCTACACTGTAACCTGGATGGCGGTTAAAAGGAAGTGTTGCTTATTAGGAAATTAGATCCGGTGAGTTCAGCCATATATTATATATAAGCTGTCTATTAAAAAAAAGATTACATTATGGAAAAATACCACAATGTACCTCATGAATAAAACATCACTTTAACCTAATATATGTATTGTTCAGGTGACTCGTGAGTTTTTTGTGACGTTTATGGAATATTGTCACAATATTATCGTTTTGTTGTGGTCATATCTTTTTCAAATCTACTGAATAGTTAATTTCCATATAAACATTTTCAAAAAGCTAACAAAAGGTATAGATGGTTTAAGTCTGTTATCTGTTGGGATAGAGGAGTGAAGTAACAGATTGTAAACAAACTTGAGCATTAAAGTTAATTCTTGACATTGGAAACCATTGTCAATAACGCACACATACAAGTTTTTTTATCTGAGATTTAAACTACATCTTGCTGTCTCCTTCAGGTGGTGGTTTAGTTGTTACTATATCAGACTACTTCTAACTGTTTACAGAGTTTACTGAGCAAACACCATTTAACGAAGAAGACAACAAGATGCTCTGGAAAAGAAAAACAGCTAGTGAGTGGACCTTGAGTGAAGATAAGAAAACAAAGCAGCTTCCAAAGATAAACTTCTGCTAAAAAGGTTTTAACACCAACATCACCATTCCTTCCATTCACATCTTTCTCTCTCCGGTTGTCAGTGTTTCCCTAGCTGCTCCCCTTTAAGTGGCGGTGATTGACAGGTGGGCTATATCCATGCAATATCACCCAGCGCACGTTCCTATTCCCTCCTGGAGCCTTCATCCACCGGTCAAATTAACCTTCCGTGCCAACGGGAGGGGGCCCTGCGTGGGCCAATCAGCAGGTGATTAGGCCGGGGGTGGGAGGGGTGAGGGGTCACCGCGATGGGGCCATCGCAAGCCTGATTGGTTTCAATCAGCAGCCAGCCGCAAGGACAGCTGGGAGCTGAGCCGCAGTGAGCGCTAATCAACGCGTCCCACAGTGAGGCATGAACAGTCACTACACACACACACACACATACACACAAGTAGATTGATGTTGGTGTATACACACTGACAACACGGACATCACTGTGTGCACACATTCACACAGAGACAAGAAACACACACAAATCCACACAGCAAGACATGGGAAGCAGAAATGAACAGTCAAGACCACAACAGATAAACAGAAAATCCCATAATGGAAAACCAGAGAAGAGAGAGAGAGAGGCAGAGAGACATACTCAGAGCAACCCCAGAATCTCACAGTAAATTGAATGACTAATTGCATTGGATTTGTTAATTTGACCACTGGCACATCTGATAGGGGCCTGTGACATTGGTTAGCAATGCTCTGTCCTACAAACCACAACAACAGCCCTTCTATGATGTCTTAAATGTGGAACAATTCAGATTTTCTCCGCCATGTCTGATGTTATGCTAATTCTTGTTGAAATCTCAGTAAAGCACAGCATTGACAAATCGCGGATCAGATGAGATGGGAGAAGTCACAAAGAGCATAGTATAGCTCCTCCTCGGCGGGTTAAAAGTGGAGAAGACAGACTGATCTGCTGTGGTTTCTATTTATGACGGTGAGTGTTACTGACTTCTTTGGGTGGGATCACTGAGAGGAACGTCTGCAGAGCTACAGGAGGAGTGGGCGTGTACACCGCATTGACATTATAGCAATAACTTTGTGGATTTATGTTTGACGTTTTATGTTTGGTCTCACACAACATGCCACGGACTTTCCTTTTCTTCTCTTTTTGCCCAACAGGGAACACAAAACTCACCAGATGAAAGAGGTCTACTTCCTTCAATATGCAGAATTAGGGGAAGAGAAACATTGTTGAATTGGTTGTCCAGCTGCACCATGAGTCATTAATAGTTTCACTTCTTTACAAAAGATGCCAAACAAAGAACGTTCTTTTGAACAGATCATCAGTTGAAATATTTCAGTCTGAAGATTACCAAGAGAAAAATACCAATTTCCCAGAGTCTGCAATGTATTAATCATTTAATTGTTCATGAGATTTGAAGATTTGCTTTGACTTCAAGAATTACTTTTTTTTCAAGACTAATACGAACTAATGTTTGTAGAAAATGAGCTGAACCCCAAGAGAGACACTCCTTATTCTCAACTATCAAATTCATTTAAATATAAAACAAAGACATCAATAATCATGATTCAAAATAATGAAATTATTACAGAGCAAGGTACTGTTATTGTACATCAGGAACGACGTAATAATTCTCCAAAATATAGCACCAGTAAGTACGAATTTGCTTTCCCGCTGAGAGTTAGATGAAAGGATTGATGTGTTTGTACGGTAATATAAAGCTACAGCACAAAGTCTGTCAGCTCAGCTTAGCATAAAGACTACAAACAGGGGAAAACAGACGCATCGGTTAGGTGTCACCTGGGGTAGTGGATGTGTAAAGCAACATGTTGGCTTTCTCCTTGTTACTGTAATATTAGGCTATAGTCCTGTGGCTGCATGAGACTGATTCAGCAGACGATTAGACATATTAAACAAAATGTTTTAATTAGCCAGCTCTGCTGTAGTGTAGCAATACAAGTCCTGTCCATTATGAGGAGGGAGAATTGTGGTGACAATTTAGTGCAACCATGCCTGATGACAGCAGTATGATACAAGTCCAGCATCTCGTCCAATTTAAACTGGGCCAGAAGAAAAAGCAAGGTGTCAGGCTTTACTAAAGGACGTAAAGACGCCAGCTCTGCCACCCATTTTGAATGATTTTCTTTACTGCAAATAAACGTATTTCCTTGTCTCCGTTTGGCTCATTTCCTATACGTTTCTTGCTCGGACAAAACACACAGAAATCCAACTTCAGAGGGTATTCTATAAAGCAAAACTTTAAATCATACAGGAATTGGGTGGAATATTGTTATTATTTTCTCATTTACCTCATGTAACTATATTAGTTTAATTAATTTCAAGTTAGACTACTTTAGAACTTGACTTGAATAAATGTACTGCTGAGATTTCACTCAACTCATTAACTAAAGTTGTAAAAGACTTCCCAGCATGCATTGTTTGAGAGTTGACAATCTCCAGAAACCCTTCTTGTTTTGTGGTTTGAATAAAACATTTATGATGGGAACTTGTAGCGTTTCTTGAATATATGCTAATAAACGATTTATGTTCAAAGTAATGATACAATGCTAACGTATTTGAGTATACAAAATAATTACAATAAGAAAATTAAAATATTATTAGTAGTAGTAGTAGTATTAAAAATATAGAATGATACATTGTCATAGATTAAGTGCAACATTAATCCACACTCTGACAAGGCCTGTGAAGTAGGCCTACTTTTACTTTTGAGAATTTTAAGTACATTTTGTACTTTTGACATATTTATTTAAATATCTCACTGCTTCATTGCGCTGAAAATAGTGCCAATAAATCACATAAAGGCCGAGCCATTCGTCAAGTAACTCCCTTCAACGGTAAGCAGTCCACAGGAGAAACGGAGGGAGGTCCTTACTGTTTCTGTTGTGGCTCGAGGATTCATTGGAACCTTGAGCGTGAGACAGCTGTTTGCTCTGCTGCTGCTGCGTCTGCGCATACGCGGAACATAAAGGGGAAGGGAGTGGAGACCATCATATTTCTAGTATTTACTGTTGACAGAAGTTTCCCTCGGCCAGGAATAACACAAAAAACAACCATACAGGTAGGACAGACTGCATGACACAAACACACGCGCGTAGGCAACGTGGAACCACGAATCGTGTCATTTTCGGACAATATCTTCGGACAATATAGGAAGTTGTGTTAGCGGATGTTGTCATAGGCCGTTGCCAAACTTTTGCTTACCTCATTAGCATTAGCAATCTTTACGTGTAACTTGTGCACTCTCTAGCTTCCACGTAAGTGTCGCTTTAAAAACCTACAAACCTGTAGAGAGTACACGCGTGCTTCACCTTAAGCTAGTGGATCTGTTAAGGGTCCCAACAGTAGCCGCTTGTCGTGTGTGTGTGTGTGTGTGTGTGTGTGTGTGTGTGTGTGTGTGTGTGTGTGTGTGTGTGTGTGTGTGTGTGTGTGTGTGTGTGTGTGTGTGTGTGTGTTCAGTCACACTGTCTGAATAATTAAACAGCTGTTGCGCCAAAACAAGAGGTTTCACTTCGTGCTAGAGAATAAGTGTCCTCTGTCTCACTAAGAGCAGACAGATAGCATTAGTTGTGATTTTAGTTACGCGTCAGGTTTAACGTCAGGGTGGTTTAATTGAAACGATGTTTCAACTGCGTTCGCGTGACTCAGGGAACGTGGTTCATCTACTTTATGGAAGGCGGGGCGCGAGCAGCCTCGTTAATAACTTGTGACGAGTGGGATTTGACATGGAGTCCAGTACGGAAACTACACACAGACACTGACAGATATGTTTTATCTTCGCTGCCGGGGCCAAGTCATGGCTCAGCGTGACAAAATCCCCTAATGCCGAGTTCAAACACAGAAAAATTCAAAACCAAAGTCGTAATTATGATTATACACGTCTTTCAGGATATACACGAGTGGTGTTAAACTAACCAAACAGTAGTGTAATGTAGACTGAGTACACTTACTCAAGTACTGTGCTTAAGTACATGTTTCAGTATTTCTTTATGTTAGTATGTGCTGCTCTATTTCAATTCATATGTGAATATTGCACTTTTTCCTCCTCCACAGTTACTTTGAAGAATTACACTCAACGTACAAAACAGGTGGTCAGTTTGTAAAATCTATAATATAATATAATAAACTACTCCACAACATGTAAAGTAATACAGCTTCAGCTCAGCTACAAAAAGCTGCTCACAGGATATTCATCTGTAAAAAAATAATCCAAGGATATAAAATATGATTTAATAAAACCAGAGAGGAGCACTTTGGCTGTATAATTAAGGGGACGATGAATAGCATGCCAGAGCTAAGTTAAGGTTTAGAATGCAGGACTCCTTTTTGTATTTCTACATAGTAATTCTACTTACTAAAACGTTTCCTGCATCTGGTACCAAGGGCCGGTAGTGCCTTCATTGCAATCAAAGACAATTCCCCCTAGCTGGTCTAGCTGGTATACTAATCACTGACATCTTCTGATTTAATCTTTAGCTGTAGGAATGAAAACTTCTTTTAAAAAGAAATCTAAAAGCTGCTTAGTTGTTGGGGAAATCTGCAGCCTCTTGGTGCTCCTGTGGCACATTATTGCTCAGCATTGATTGGCCAAGGAGTCGACTGTGTAGAGCTGAAATCATTAGTTATTTCTAAAGCAAAAATGCCAAATACTTGCTGATTACAGTATTTAACTGTTTTATATAATTGGTAGCTACAGCCCTTCTGTGCTGTGCTGTTAAGGTCTGTTAAGTGTTGCAGGTTGTAATTGTAACACTACATCCCGTGATCAAAGGTGTGTTAATCAGTGAAATCACTGAACTAAAATCCCTGCACATGCTGTGCATGGTTTGAGACTCCTGACGACTTAACATTGCCTTCATGTTTCTCGTGTTTCTAGGATTTGCTATTTTGCTTTATATTAAAACATTTTTTAGGGTTTTGTACTGGTGTTGTACTGATTGGCAGCTGGGCTCTTGGAAACCGCGACCTACATTTTTCAGACATTTTGTCAACAACAATTAATGTAATAGAGGTCGCTTCTCAACATATACTCCTGTCAATCTCTGCAGACAAACCGCTGGTTCCACTCCGGCGATGTCTTTCCCGTGGTTGGAGCAGTGGCCTCTACTGACCACAAATGGTACCACTCCCTCTGGCTTCCCAGACAACAAGAGCTGCTTCAGCGCCAGCAGCGGACAGAGCAGTGTACTCAATGGAGTCCGCTTCGGAGGAGTGCCGATTGTGCTACTGCTCGATTTCTGTGTCTTTTTGGTATGTCTATAAATGTACTGTCTTCCTGTGATGTGGTCAAGTGAGAGAAGATTGGAAATCTTTATGTAATGTCCATTTAGGCAAGAGAAATCCCTGCCAAAATGCTTCATATTCTCTCTATAAAGAAAGTTTTTTTCCATTATGCAATATAAAAAAAGACATTAACTTTTTTACCAACCACTGCTTTATTTGTGTCAAGGCGCATTATTTCGGTTATTTTGTGGCATGAGGTGAAAGCTGATTGGTTCTTCTCCTGATTCTACCTACAGGTGCTGCTGACTATCTTCTCTATTATCAGGAGGAAGTTCTGGGACTATGGGCGTCTGGCATTGGTGGCAGACAACGACGGGTCAGTTCAGGATCTCACACGCGTCAAATTCGTCTTATGACAGATCTCAGATGTGAAGTTCAGATGAATCTTTTTCGTCAAACTGCTTTATTCCTCGACTCTGTACTTTTGTGTGTCAGGTTCACCGAGTCAATACGCCGCCGCTATGGACGCATGACATCCAGCGTGGATGACTTTGAGAATGAATTGGTAAGTAAAAGAAAACCTTTTGTCATCAGTTTCAGCACCAAAAATCAGCACAAGGCATACAATCACATCGGGTCTTTTCACTTTGTCAACACTTCATTTTTAAGATATCAAAGCACTTTTTGTAATACTTTCAAAGCAGTCTTGAATCATGAAGAACGTACCAAATAATCCTTATTACTATAATCCTCATTGTATGTTGATGTAGTCAAAATATCTCCCTTTCTGTTTAGGGATTCTGCTCTTGGCTGCCTTTCATCATCAGAATGGAGTGAGTGAACTTCGCTGGTCATTGTTTCTATACTTGTGCCTCAACCAGAGCTGTTTTATCATGCTGTGTGTACCAGCTCCCTTCTTATCTCTGTGTGTGTGTGTGTGTGTGTGTGTGTGTGTGTGTGTGTGTGTGTGTGTGTGTGTGTGTGTGTGTGTGTGTGTGTGTGTGTGTGTGTGTGTGTGTGTGTGTGTTTCAGTGAGGGGAAGATGAAAGCCAGATGTGGCATGGATGCTGTTCACTACCTGTCGTTCCAGCGCCATCTGATCGTCCTGCTGTTGGTCATAACTATCACCTCCCTCTCAATCATACTGCCTGTCAACATGACTGGAGACCTGCTGGGTGCGTTTTGCACGATTCTCTGTCTGTTAGCTTACATATTTTAAAGTCTTTTTTTTTTAATGGACAGAGTGGGTCAGGTGTGTATTTTTTTAATGGTGTCCCTAAAGTTTTTTTTTTTTTTTTTTTTGTGAAATCCAGGATAAGGCTGCTTGTATTCTGATCTTTTTCTGTTCATGTTCTTCTCTCTTCTTATTAACATTTATACTTACAGTATGTTTTTTTTTTTCCTCCTCTCTTCCAGGTAATGAGCCAGAGAATTTTGGAAGGACAACTGTTGGGAATCTTCAAATGGGGTAACTACTGTATGACGAAAAAACAGTTTGGATACATAAACGAAAGTTTGTGGTGTGGGTTGGTCATGATGACAAAATGCTCCTTGGTGTCTGTCATCCTTCGCCTCTAGAAACAACCTGTTGTGGCTGCATACAGTATTTGCAGTTCTGTACCTGATCCTGACTGTTATTCTGCTGCGACATCACACCTCACAAATGAAAGACATGCGCAGAGAGACGGTGAGTCTCTGACTTCTAGACCACAAGATATTTGATGTGAATGTCTCTCACGAACCTACAGATTTCAGCTGTGTCCACATTACTTGTTTTGCTCTCTCTTATTTATATTTCACCCATATAATGAATGTCAAATTAGTGTTTAATTATATTAAGTAGATATTGCTTAGCTGTGATGGTAACTGCCTGTCTGTCTTTCCGTTTGTAGACCAGAAACACGTTGTTTGTGTGTTCGGTCCCCAAAGCTGCAACGGACGAAGATTTAAAGACTCATTTCTCGTGAGTAGTATTGAATTGAATAAAGTTGAATTTTCCCTGCATGTGTCCTTGCATGTTCCCATAAATAGTAGCCATCTGCTGCATTCATCACTGTCAGCACTGTGTTTGTGTAGAGAGGCGTACCTTACCTGTCGAGTGTGTGCTGTGACACTGGGCTATGACGTGGCCAAGCTCATGCACCTTGATAAGGAAAGGTAAGACATCAGAACAATACGCAACAAAATACATATTTCTCATTTTAACTGTGTATCTACGTTCTGTGTGCAGTGACAAACCCACAGAGAGAATTTCCACCTAACTCGGCAGCTCTACTGAGCTTTTTAGCATCTTATAGCTCATTATTTTAGTTTTATGCAACTAATTACTTTCTCTTTTAATATTTAAATGGTTTCAGATGTTAAACGCATGTTTGCAGAGGAAATAGTTGCAAGCAGCAGCATGTGAAGCATATTCCGGGCATAGAACTATGTGTTTATAATGTTGAGGGATATTTACTCAAGCTTTATATATTTACCAAGTTAAACCAACTTGTGTGTGTGTGTTTTGTTTGTCTGTTAATTATCTTCACCACAGGATGCGAGCAGGAAAGAACCTGTGCTACTACAAGCGCGCCCAAGAGAAAACAGGGAAACGTGAATTGATTAACCCCCGCCTGTGTGGTCAACTCTGTTGCTGCGCCAAATCGGAGAAGGTGAGATGGACCAGATGTTAGACGGTTTTGGTACAGGGTGTCTAGAAGAAGAAGACGAAGAAGAGAAGTAAAAGCAAACGCAGCGTTTTGGTTTGTTATGACTCTTGCGATGAAATGAAAAAGGTAGCATCGGTTGTCTTAATTTACAGTGGCAGGAAATGAAGCAAGCAGGAACAATTTTAAGATTTAAATAAAGGTGGTTTCAAGTAAAGTGTGTGTTTCTTCAGGTTGATGCCATAGAGTACTACAGTACTAAAGAGAAAGACCTGCTGGAAGAGGTGAGGAAACAGGCGGAACTGGTGCCACAGCGCCCCCTGGGGATGGCCTTCGTCACCTTGCAGACCGAGGCTCAGGCCAAGTAGTGAGTACCAATTTAAAAGTGTCTTTTTCTGTCTGTTCTTGCATCTGTATTTTACTGTACAGGAGAAGTAAATAACAGGAACATCTGTATTACCCGATGTAACACCCCGACACGTAATAATAATACAATCCAGTCCAGCAGGAATGCAACCAGTTCTACTGTACTTTCTATGCCTCCGGCCAAGGCTGTCGCCATTGTGTTTTCAGGTTGTCTGTCCGGTTCATTGGGAACACAATGTCCTCGCCTTGAGCAACATCTTTATAAAGTTCAAGGCCACTGTGACCTCATAAAGCACTTCTTTGCCCATAACTCAAGAATGCATATGCAAATTGTGACAATTTCACACACATTTCTACCAGGTTAAATGATAAAGTGCTGACATTTTGGACAGGCGTGGATGTAAACTGCAAGGAGTTAATTACTAGTTGTGAAATAGTTTTAGTTGATCCATAGGTATTTAGTGTGTTTGTCACATGACTGTCATACCAAGAGATGATTTGGCTGGCATATGTCAGGTGCCAATGTTTTTCTGCAATGAGTAGTTGTCCGACGGTGTAGAAGCAGCAGTATTATGCTGACTGTGCTTGTTTCTGCCCCGGACGGATCAAGACGGCGATCTCTTCGATTTTATTGTCACCACGTGACTTTTTTTACTGGAAGCAGGCCTCTGGGCCGCTGCCGTCGATGAAAGCTGGTTAATGTGTGTCGCTAACAGCTGTCATTTACTCACCTCAGCATTTTGAAAGACTTCAATGCGCTCGAGTGTGGTGGCACAAGCTGCTGTAGCGGGAGAGTGCCCCAACCTTCATCGGAGAGTGGAACTCTGAAAGTGAACAAGTGGAGCGTCAGCTATGCGCCCCATCCAAAGAACGTGTATTGGTAAGGCCTGAAACGCCAACCCTTCACACAGCATGTGCTCCTTGCAGATCATATGATTTGGTATTTATAGCACTGGTGCCCATAGGTCTGGGCAATAATTCAATATTATCATTAACTGACTTTTAGTGGAATCATTTGGTGTTATTGTTTTATTGAATTCTGATGGCCAAATGCATCATTCCAATTTAATAATAAGTAGAAAAATGTTTTTAAAGTTTTCTGTCTGATGTAATTCATAAAAGTGGAAAACGATTACAATACTTTGCACTGCCTCTTTGTGTGTAACAGTTGTTGCTTCTGTTTTTCCTATTTTCCCCCTTTCCTACAGGGAAAATCTGTCAGTGAGAGGTTTTCGCTGGTTCATGCGCTACTTGATGCTCAACTTTTTCCTTTTCTTCCTGCTCACCTTCCTCACGACTCCCTCCATCATTATCAGCACCATGGACAAGTTCAACGTGACTCAGCCGATCCGCTATCTCAACGTGAGACTTTCACATGCAGACACCTACGTGTCACAATTATGCTTCCAGATCTGTAAAATCTACAGCTTTTTGTTTTTTGTTTTCCACCCTAGAGCCCTATCATCAGTCAGTTCTTCCCCACTCTCCTGCTGTGGTCCTTCTCTGCGTTGCTGCCCACCGTAGTTTACTATTCTACAATTGGAGAGGCACACTGGAGCAGGTGTTACTCACACACACATATTGGTAGTGCAGTGATTGATTTCTGTTAGTGGAGGAAATGTTGTGATCTAGTGCCATCTGTGTCTCAGGTCCAGTGAGCAGCTGAGCATGATGCGTAAACTCTACTTCTTCTTGCTCTTCATGGTGCTGATCCTCCCCTCGCTGGGACTCACAAGGTCATTTGCGTTACTGTCATTTTCAATAAGCAACAGTTTGCCCAGCTTCTAGGTTTATTGTTTCTTTTTCAGTAATACTTTAGTTGCTGTTTACTGTAGCAATCAGTATATCTTCAGATATAGTGATTAATAAATGGGGAAGGCGTGATTTGCAATTGACAATAGGTACATTCACTTTTTTATTTGGTATTTTACTGTTTATTAAAAAAACAAATAAAAAAAAAAGTGAATGTCCTTCCCAGGATAATGGACACATTTTTGGTAAAATTGAATTCAGGAAGAACCTTGTCTTACTTTTTCTTTTTCCTCTCATTAGTCTTGCAGTGTTTTTCCGCTGGCTGTTTGATACAGAGTTTCTCTCCGATGGGAAACTGAGGTTTGAGTAAGTAATCCCTTTTTTTTTGCGTCTTGCTTTTTAAAAGAAAGTAAGAAAAAAGAAACTACTTCATTAATTTGAATTATGGATTTTACGACTGTTGTTCTCACATTGATGTTAAGTTTGTTTTACTCTCAACTCGTATCATAAAGGTTCAATTTTATAATGCAAGTAGCTATTTATTTACTCATTATTTATTTAGTTGCAATGTGTGACCAACTATTGTTGCACTCTTTTTATAACTTTATAATGTCTTCTTTAGATTGTGTGGACTCATTTAACTTTCTTCAAATTCCTTCTTTTCATTAATCATTTAATCCTTTTCTCATTGCTTTATAGTCATCCTTTCTTTCATACTTTTTGTTTTCCCTTCCACCAGGTGTGTGTTCTTACCTGACCAAGGCGCGTTTTTTGTCAACTATGTGATCACGGCGGCGCTGGTGGGCTCTGGGATGGAGTTGCTGCGATTGCCAGGGTTACTGCTTTACACCATTCGTATGGCGTTTGCCCGCTCTGCTGCTGAAAGGAAATATGTAAAACAGGTTTGTAGAGGCATTGTCCATTAAAGGAACACGACGCCTAAAAGTCAGTGATGTATTTTACTGTATGTCTGGAACAGAACACCGGGGCCCACTTGTGTATTGAGCCTTGCCCAGTTATGAATTTTTATTTTGCAATAAATAGATGTCAACTAATTTTATTTAACTTCTTTTTACAGAATCAGGCCTATGAGTTTGAATATGGAGCCATGTATGGCTGGTCCCTATGCGTGTTCACTGTCATTATGGCTTACAGCATCATATGTCCCATCATTGTGCCTTTTGGTGAGTAGTTATGAGGCAGTACACAAGCATGCACTCACACACACAATCAGTCCAACCCCTCTGCAAGATGCAAGCTCTTTATTGGATATGTTTCTTATATGGATATTTTTAATTTCTTCTTATATTTTTTAATATTACATGTATTCTATTATATTTTAGATGTCTTTTTATATTTACCATTTCTTTTTTTTTTCTTTAATGGATCCTCCCAGCAAAAGCATTTCACACGATTGTACTAGTAAAACTGGTGTAACAATAAACATCTTGAATCATGAATCGCAGTCCATCATACACGGCGTATCATCAGTAGATCTATCTGACATTCTCTCGATTGCGTTCTATACATACTAAACATATTTCCTGTCACTTCTACAGCGGGGTTCTAAAATGGCTGTGTGTCTGACTCTCATCAGGTCTCCTGTACATGATGCTGAAGCACCTGGTGGACAAACACAACATGTACTTTGCCTACCTGCCCGCTCGCATAGACCGCCAGGTCCACCTGGGAGCTGTCAATCAAGCTCTGGCTGCGCCCATCATCTGCCTAATATGGCTTTACTTCTTTTCTGTCCTCAGAGCAGGTAGGAAACAAGTGTGTGCTCAACCTGGAGAAAGTTAACATCGGTAAAGTGACCTGAGATTCACTAAGTGTGTGTGTGTGTGTGTGTGTGTGTGTGTGTGTGTGTGTGTGTGTGTGTGTGTGTGTGTGTGTGTGTTTCAGGTTTCTGGACTGCCACATCTCTATTCACACTGGTGGTCTTGTGCATCACTGTCTTGATCTGCCTCAGCTTCACCTGCTTTGGCCATTTGAAGTACCTCAGTCCACACAACTATGCGGTGAGCGTTTGGTTTCGTGTGCATATGCTGTCACTTCTTCGTCGTCCCTCCCACTGAGCGTTCATATTGTTTGTGTTCTTTTGCAGGTGAAAGAGGAGGACAAGGATACAGTAGAGGGAGTGGAAGAAAACACCACGGTACTGTACTTGTTCCATGACAAAGTCCACAGCGTGAATGAAAAAAGATCAGATGTATTTAGGGCAGGCCGGATCTTAAGTTAACTCACCTGAGCTTTGCCATGAATTCTATAATGCTATTTGCCCCCCCCTCTCTGGTTTGTTATTCATTAACAAAGTAAAATACCAGCGCTATTGAGGTCAATGTTTCATCTGTGGTTTCTGAACAATATGCTAAAGACCTGATTGTTCACAATGAGCCGTTTGTCTCATACATTTTGAGGATTCTTTTCATTCCCTTCAACATTGTCTTGTATCAGAATCATACTTTGGGCATTGCATGCAGTATTGCATCATATAAAGGAGTTCTATCAGGGAGGATAAAAGATTACACAACTGAAAGTTGAAAAACGCCCTTTATTAAGAGCCCTTTGTTTGTTTTCAGTACTCATCTCTTTTGTATTGTGTAATTACAGGTCTACCTTCCCAGAGTGCTTAATCCCAAATCACCTGCCAGCACAGAAGAGGGGTCTAAACCTCAGCCGTCTTACGGCTCTACAGAGGGCAGCCCGGTCCGCCGCTCCAGCCCATTGCCGGACAGTATGTCAGATGGCTGAATCAGCTTTGACTCCGACTCAAAGCTTTGGAGTCAGGACGCCCACGACTCCTGACCATAAATCTGCTTCATTCATAAAGGACCTCATGCAAGAACAACTCGTACCAACAGGTTTGTCCCTTAAGTGGCTTGTACGAGTGATTTAGGAGAACTAGACGTGGTTACCAATTTCCTCGTATTTAGAATTTTCTCTTGGGAACGAACACAATTTAAAAGCGGTCCAGACTTGTTGTTGGAGTCGTGCAATTAGTCTGCCGTTATCAACACCTAAATATTTCTCTATAAAACCCTATATAAATAACACTTCATAATTATATTATCCTGTTTGACTCTGCAATTTGAATTATAGGCTAATATGATTCTATATGATTTAATTTAGCCTAACGATATCACCAATAATTTAAATTGTCTAACGCTACAATATCAATATGAACATTTAAAACAGCAAAATGAATTACTTTATTTGACCCCTCTCGCTGCAGTCATTGATAGCGTTGCTGTGGCGAGACATTTCTCATATCAGACCCTCAGGTGACACGGCATTAAAAGCACTCATTATTTTCCCCACATTGCTCGACTACAGCAGGTCCCTTAATTCTGCTGTTAAAAACACTAGACTTTCCTTTACGGATCCCCAACTTCAATACAGGAAGTGAGGCAGGACGCGTAGCTTTATATGGCATTGTTGAAGCATAATTATGCAAATGTACAATTCTCGTTAATGCACGCTCATTTACGCACAGGTGGCGATCACCATGTTTACGCTGGTCATTACGTGGCTCACTCGTACGAGCCCACAGTACAAAAACTAAAAGAAAGATAAGAATACAAAAGTGTTCTTGCATGACGTCCAATGATTTCAGCATTGAAGTCAGAGTTTGAATTCACCTCGACCCTGCTGCTCAGACACAGCCTGCCCCATTGAGAGAAAATCGCCAGATGGTACAAGAGAATGACGTGCAATGGAATTCTAAACGGCAGCATTGTGCCGCCGAACGCCAGTCCAACTTTCTTACCTTCTGCTTTTGGATAGATATGAGTTAAAAGTGCCAGTGGGGGACAGTGCGTTGAATTTGAATTGCTTCTTACAGGAAAGACGGTAAATAGGAATTTATTTGATATTCGGGTCATTATTTGCACTTGATCAGCGCAGCGCACACATCCATGACAAACCATCTGAGTCTTCTATTTGAATCTTATCAGTCATGGATTTTCTGTCTGGGGATTTTCTCGCCGTTCACCAAGGACTGTTTTGCCAAAAACTTGCCATTTCAAACAAGCCATGCTGTTGGATTCCAACACCATGGAGTCCATTATTTGCACATGCTGAAGCTTATTATGCAAGAATTACCAGAACAATCCAGCAACACTGGCGCCAAAGAGGTGGACATGCAGAGCTTTCTGTTCGCTGCTTGTTATTTAGTCCAAGTTTAGATTTCTTCACAGTGCCTTTTGTGGGATGCTTTTTGAGGACAACACCTGCCAAGGGAATAATTAATATTGCCTCATGTTCATAATGCACTTTCTGTATCAAGAGGGGCCTGTTTAGTGTCTACTTACAAGATTTGTAACTAGACAAGAGAGCGTTTGTATCAGTATTGCTGGAGTTTTGCAACCAAACATTTTTGTTTAGTTGACACGTGACAATGGTGAGAGCCATTATTTTACATGATTGTTTAAGACAATCATGCTGTTCCATTTAATGAAGGAACGTTTCACACAGGTCAACGTTTATTTGTATTTAATGTACTCTGAAGTTATGTTTTTGCAGCTTTTTTAAAATGTGCATTCTAACAAGGAACTACATTTTAAAGGCATACTTGTAACTGTACAGCGATTGATGATGTCTTCAGATTGAATATGTTAAGATGAACTTTTAGCTTTGTACATGGTGATTAAAATGTCAACATTAAACATTCCTTCATGCAGTTTTAGAGTACAAACAGGAACAACTTGACAGTCTTGCCATGTGGGGGCACTGTTGAGCTGCAGTGGGGTAGTAAATCCACAGAAGTGAAAAAAGGACAAATGCACAGTGTTTCATTGAGGATTCTTAACTTATTCCGACATTGGTATGAGCCAGTTTACTGGGCGACAATTCCAGTAGCTCCACCTCCTCACCTGATTTTTCGCTATTGTCTCCCTTTTCTTTTGCTTCCTCTTTCCTCTGCCCTTTTCCCCTTTCTCACCACGGTACCTGCCTCAGCTGATAACAACCTCTATTGTCATTTGAGGACTTTTAGCATTCTGTAGTGATTAGTGTAGTTGTTAAATATGGGTAATGAAGTGCTAAGCTAACAACATATACGGGTTATTAGCTGTGGTTTAGAGACGGGTTTGGACCCTGATGGAGCCTCACAATAGTTCTTGAAATTGCCCAATAAAAATCAGGAGCAGCAGCTACTGAAACGCTCCTTCATAGCTTTAACAGCATCTGACACACTTTTCATGATTCTACATACTTAAAAGTCACAATGTGTCAAGACATTCATCCCACTTAAGCTGCTGCTAATAACAGCATGTTTAGTCACTGGGCACACACAAGGTTTAAAGATTGTTTAGAAAGAGACTTAAAAAAAAACACTTTTTTTACAAGTTTTGTACGTTTTTATTTTATAGTGATATCAATTTTGTAAGATCTGAGCGAACAAAGGTTATTGACTGTGCCTTAGCCCTAATGTCGGACAAAGATTAAGTATTTCAAAACAATCTCTCACTTGTTGTGTGTGTGTGTGTGTGTGTGTGTGTGTGTGTGTGTGTGTGTGTGTGTGTGTGTGTGTGTGTGTGTGTGTGTGTGTGTGTGTGTGTGTGTGTGTGTGTGTGTGTGTGAGTGTGTGAGTGAGTGAGTGAGAAAAAATGGTGTCCTCAGTGCTGAATGATCTCCAGTATGCCAAAAGTAATAATATAACCCACAATATAGCTTTTTTTTTTTTTTTTTTTTTTTTAAATGAAAATCTAATAATCACAAAAACGTGCACTGCATGACCCCCATACAAAGAGACTTGGAGACAGATTTGAACAGACATACCTCAACAAAGTCACATGAGAAAGCTGTGCAGGGTCAGGATGCGGGGGCACTAATAACTTGCAGATATCCTCATGTGGCTCCCAGGATGAGCTGGGAAAGAGATGAGCGTTTGATATTAGATACCTGATATATTGTCTATGGGTTGTGTGTATGAAATGTGTGTTTTAATGCACTTGCTGTTACAGAAGACCGTCTCCTGCGAGCTCAGCCGAGTGGGAGAAATGTGGACGTTAAGGCTGCAGGAGCCTGGGAAGCAGCTCTGCACAGCTTTCCAAAACCCAAACTGTGACCCAAAGTTAAACACACCCCAAATTCACTGGCTCAGTTTCGGCCCACATGGTTTTGGGCTTCTAGTAATGGGTGTGTGAAAGTTTGATCCAACGACATGCAAACTGGGAGTGGTTTGTGGCATCTGATGTTGAAACAGCTCAGCCAGATGTTCTCACAGACACTATGCTCTACAACTGAACACCTATCCAGCTCCTCTCACTCAGACACTTAAAGGGATACTTGAATAAAGGGATGGTGAAAAAGAAGTCGTCCTGACCTTCAGTCCCTCACAAGAGAGAAGATCTAAAAATGCTGAATCATAAATTTCCCTCCTTAAACTTTTTGCTAGTGTCTTTTTGTCTGGTAACTGCCAAAGTCTTTTAAACCTCATGCCCCCAGTCTTCTGTGTTAGCTTTCTGTTACAATGACATCATCAGACACTCTCAAATCTGTGTGGTCACACCTTATAATTATTGAAATGATTTGCTAATAATTTCCAAGAAGTTTCCTGGAAAACCAATATGTAATTTAGTTCAAATTATAGTGGAAAATGGAATGTATTTAAAAAAGAAAATTAAACCCAAGTCATTTTTTTATGTGCACCAAAAGTGACTCTCCAGGTTTCACTAGAACTTCATTTGAATCCATTAATTGGAAGCAACTGAGCTGCTAGTTTGGCTATAATTTGAATTGTCTTGGAAATAATTAGAAACTTTACAGAACACAATATTTACAAATTACAGACCTTTAAAATAATAAAGAAATATTATTTTGTTTCCTGCTGAGCGTTAGATGAGACGACCGTTGCCTTCTCTAAATATGAAGTTACACAGTAAGGAGGGATGTTCGTTCAGATTAAACAAACAAGGTGTTCATTTGTTAGCTTTAGATACCTTCTTTAGATACCAGCAGCTGCCAGTGTTTGTGCAAAGCTAACTGTCAGCAGCTTTGCATTTAGTGCAGACACAAACAATATCAATCCTCTCAGCAAATAAGCGTTTTCTTTATGACGTCAAACTATTCCTTCACAGAGCTGTGACCAAGATACGTAAGCAGGAAACTTAACAGTGGAAAAAAGGACAGCATATTAATGAGACACTGTTTCTAAATGACTGTAAACATACATTTCTGTACTGGAATTTCTTGACCCTTATTGGGCGACATGTACACCAACACAGATATATCTGCAACAAGCTAACATTAGCCGCCATGTTGGCATGGACAAATTAATATTTGTAATCTGTTTTGTAATCTGGCTTTCATTTGTCAGCGGAAAGTGGCGATACTAGATTTAGAAAGTACAGTGTGAGGAGAGTACTAACTAAAAAGAACACGCTTTGAAATTTGAGGAAAACCGATAAAAAACCTGTTGATGATAATTATCCGTTTCGAACAGTTTGTCGGCACCACAGGTGAAATTAATCGCAGTAATTTAGTCTGTACGGTATTACTAGTTTACACAACACGCCTTTCTCTGGATCAAAATATTTACCCAGTCTTAATCCAAAACCTCTGTTTGTATGTAGGTGTGCAACCCACTGAACTCAGTGCCCTCAATGCATTCTTCGTATAGTTGTCGTCTGTTCTTTTGTATACCACAGACACTATTATTTAGCCACTTCACTCCCTCTCTCTCTCTCAGTATTCACATAATTCTGCACTCCCAGGCCACTGAACTTGAGAAACAGCCCCTGTCTGTGTGTGTGTGTGTGTGTGTGTGTGTGTGTGTGTGTGTGTGTGTGTGTGTGTGTGTGTGTGTGTGTGTGTGTGTGTGTGTGTGTGTATCAAATAGGAATAAACCCCATTTAGAGTTCTGAGGTTCTGAGGTCAGGTTTCCTTCATGTCACCACCAAGATCGATGGATGTGACCTTTGACTGCTCCAATTTGTATATAAACATAGCGCTGGCCAATCACAGCATCGCGTGGGATGGTGCCAGCCAATGGGAGCGTCTGGCAGCATCGTGCTCTGTGGCACTCCCATCTTTTGTCCGTCAGGATTAGTGCCGTGGCAACGCTGGTCGCCTGGGAGGTGAGTTTCCCAGAGCAGCGGGACCCGGACAGAAACAGGACGAGCTTCACTCCAAGTATTGCTTCCCTCCCGTCCAATTGGGGAACAGAACCGGAGTTGTGTGTCTTGTGTGGGTCACTCTGTGGCATCCAACTCCAAAACTTCCACCTCTACTGCCAACTCTAATGGGGTGACATCCTGAGCCACAAGCTCAAAGTGTGTTTGTCTGTGTGAGTGGATGGGTTGGTGAGAGGCTGTCCTTGTGTGTTCTCTTCTGTGTGGGGTACTCTGTAAAAAAAAAAAAAAAAAAGTCACCCCACTCTCCCTCCCTTTTCTGTTGGTGCACTACATTAGCCAGAAGGGCAGAGCGCCAGACAGCTGAAATCACCGCTGCTGATGAAGCATGTGACTCCAGACCGAGGCCCTTTTGTTTGGCCAATTACAGCCAACACACAGAGCCCTGGAAATGCAGTGTGGCATGGGAATAGGCAGGCATGGGAATGAATGGCCATTAGGAATTATTAAAACCTGCTTGTGTTCTTCAGAGAAACTGCCTGAAATGGGTTCTTAAAGTTACAACCCTCAAGATTTATTTTCATGAAATCAAACCTCATTTTTGATACCATTTATAGTTGGTATTATTTATGCAATAGCCATTCAATGTATTTATATTCTGTAATGACCTCTTTAGACAGTAGTTTTCATTGTTCCCATGCTGGATTCAAATTGCCTTCCCCCGTCCAAGGGATTCACAACAAACAATGCTTGCTTCACATGAAAGTGGCTGGTTGGACGCAGCAGTAGGAAATGTTGGATTTGCAGCTTCTGATACAGGGTTAGGCGAGTGAGCAGCGAGCAATGAGGCTGATATCAGTGAGATAAAATTACAAACAGTAACGCTGGATTACATGCATGCCTCATTTCCAGTGAATCCCTTGTGTGTGTGTGTGTGTGTGTGTGTGTGTGTGTGTGTGTGAAAGCAATTTCACTGGCACACCCCGCCGCTTAAAATGAAAATGACTCTATCGATGGGTTAATATAAATACTAACGCAGAAAAAATGCCAAGTATAAATTGTATTGAAAACTGGGTTTGATTTCATGGACATCTTTAGGGTTATAACTGTAAGTGGTGAGGATATGAGGGTTGGAATGAATTCAATCAAAATGAATGCAGTCGAAGCCAAGATTGTCAAGCAAGGTGAGGGACCAAAATAGGATCACCAACCACAAGATTAGCCCAAACCTGGCAGACTGTCCAAAATCATTTGCTGGACAGAAGCCAATCATGTTTTTCTAAGTGTACAGTAAGTTAAGCCAGCTTCACACTGCGTATACTGGTTGAGACTGCTGGGTCTGAGCCAGGATAAACCAAACAACCGATGTGTCTTTTTAACAGGATTTGCTCCACATGCTGCTCAGAGAAACCAATGATTTCAGCGCTGCTCAGTCTCCCTGAGACCAGGAAGTTACATCTAATAGCAAAGCTTCAACACAAGGTTATTGGAGGATGAAAACTCGCAAATACTGCAAGACTAGCAGTATTGTTAACTATTCAGGTGAACATCAACATGCTCTCAGGCTTTTTCTATTCCCTAATATGTAGACAAACACACACACACACACACACACACACACACACACACACACACACACACAATGATTGAGAGAGAGAGAGAGAGAGAGAGAGAGAGAGAGAGAGAGAGAGAGAGAGAGAGAGAGAGAGAGAGAGAGCTGGCAGCCTCCACACAGAGCTCCAGAAAGGAAAGGAAATGAGAAACTAACTGCTAGTTAACTATTAGTTAATGATTAACTCCTAATCAACTTTTTAATAGTAGGTAATAATTACTTAACGATTAGTTAATTGAGAAACGAGTGAGGAACAAATCGGAAACAACTTGTTCCTAAAATTGTTAATAGAGGACTAATGAGGGATAATGAGTTACTAGAGAACAGACTGGCAGATCCTATACTAATGAATCATTAATAGGACAATTATTAGTTCTGGGACACTTAGAGATAAGAAATGTCAAGATAGTGTGTTCGATTTTAGTTATGATAATAGTGACACACATTCTTCACTTTATTGACTGCTCTACTTAAAATGAATTTGCACCTATAGCCCCAGTGGTTTGGGGTTAACTCTGTACCGGGAGTGTAATGAGACAGAAAGCTGCCGTTAAATGTCTCCCCAGGCAACAAATTAAACTAAATACAGCCATATTAATATTTACACTTCTTCTCGCACGCACTCACTTGAAAAGCTGGGGCATGACGTCAGACCAGACTCGCGAGTGCTCTGGTTTGTATAAACACGACAAGCAAACACACCGAAAATTAGACGTCAACAGTTTTTTTGTGTCTGTCGTTCCTGTTGTACATTTACAAGCTTTAAAAAAATGGCGTTTACAAAAAAAATAAATAATAATTAAACAAACTAGTGCGTTTCCGGCGCAACGGGGTTTGTTTTCATTAGCAACCAAACGTTCGGACCTGAAAGGCTTTAACTCTTTCATTCGCTCAGATATCTTTAAGTTAACTAACATCTACGCGTTAAAGTCGTTTACTACAACAACAATGGACTCCAGTTTGTTGTCCTATTCTTTGGAACTCGTTGCCGGCAGCGGGAGTACTTTAAGCGTTGAGCAGAGAGCCGCTCTGCAGACTTCTCTGGTGCTCCTGAAGAAAAACTACAAGTTCCATCGTGTCTTGTTCTGGGGCAAAATATTGGGCATAAAAAAAGATTATTTTATCGCTCAGGGCAGAGGAGAAGATGAGATGCAGGATAAAAAGAATCTCTACAGGTAATACAGCCTCATCTGGGATTCTGTGTCTTTGTAGCTGCTTTATATCTGCACAGTGTGACATAACATCACCTGTTTGCGTGTCCTTTGGTCTGCAGCTTCAACTGCATGGACTGGTTCCTGCTGCCTTCGGCCACAGACTCTATGATCGAGGAAGTGACCAAAGCTGCGAAGGGTCGCTTAATCGGAGACCCCTCTTCTTTAGAGAATGAAGTATGAGCAATACTGTGTAGTTGTGAAAATATTGAGCTGTCAGAATAAACTTTCATTCAGAATGAATACTATAACACTTGAGAGTTTAATTATCCAGTGGGTAGTTAATGAATATAAATCCATCAATCTACGAATACCCAAAGAAAAATATTTTAATATGCTGTTGAATGAACAAAAACAGCAGAAGAGACAATGTCCTATCTTTGCCAAAAGATACATTACGGCTCACAATATCTAAGTTCAGCTATCTCTGCAGCAAACAAGTGTTTAGAATTAGTGCACAGCTGTGTTTCATTCAGTTATTGGCAGATGCTATCCGTACAGCCAGTTTAGAGATGGACTGTTCTTGGTTTCAGACCACAGTCAATGAGGAAAGCAGGCTGGCAGTGACGGTTCATCAGATCGATGAGGAAGTGTCTGTGGTACCATGCGGCGCCTTCGTCAAAAATCCACACGGCCTTATCCAGATCAACCGCAGCTTTGGTGGTAAATATATATCACTCTGTCACATGGCGGGTGGGTCACTGTGTGTCAGTGTCAGTATTTTCTGCAGCATGTGAATGACGCTGAGATGTTTCATAAGGGATATGTATTCATTTTGTGCATTTTCTTTTTTTTTTTTTTGCTTAGGTCTGTCTCACTCAGAAGCAAGGAGGCTTGACAACTTCCTTCACTTCCGCAAAGCAAAGAATTCTAAGAAAAGCATCCTGGAAATGTGTGTTGTGAACCAAAGAATGGACTTCCTGGATGGACTCAGTGATGACATTCCTAAAGGTGAAACCACAGAGTTCAGACTATGATGTCACCAGTCGCTACGTCACACGCAGGCAGATATCTTTGCTTTCTGAATTTGTTGTGTTGAAGTACATGGACACATCTTAACGCCCTTATTCATCTTATGATCACTGACATGTGAGAGGGTTCGTTTAGAAAACTACAGTCTATCAAACCAGTGCAGAAAGATTATGATCCATTAATACGCGTCTATTTTGAGCAGTGTTATTAAGGCCTTCACAGTGCTCTTGGGAAATCATTCGTGTTCCAACTGCCATGCTACATAACAACTAAATGAGGTGTGATTTTAGCGCAAATCATTACGGCGATTCAACTGACTGAAAGTCAAGAGGGGTTTCTTCCAAGTGGAAACTGATGCGATTAAACAGTAAAATGGTCAGTTAAGCCAGGGTTCAACTAACTAAGGAAAGTCATAAAAAAAACATGCGATGGTCAACCTACCTGCCATGATGGAACAGGTTTTCTGAGAATATGTTGGAAGAACTTTAGCATACAGCGGTCTCTCTGATAACCAGACGACTAATGCTGGATGAGGAATGTCTGGGCTCTTGGATCCGGTTTCATGGCCAACTTACTCAGAGGCTGTTCTCAATTTCTTCATAGGAAAATTACAGATAATTATGCTACCATCATACAAAACCAGACCAGGAACCGGTCGGTACATGGGAAGAGGACCACCTGAACCCGAACTGAAGTGAAATGATTAATAGGGCTGCTCACATCTGTAGGGAATCAAACTACAACAATTCAAGTAATATTACCATTTTAGGCAATTTACAAATTACCACTGCCTATTAGTATGCAGAGCACACAAGTGTTGTACATTAAAAATGTAAGTGCAGTATGACAGTGGATTTGAGACTAGCTTTCTTGAGATGGGTAATTCCCTTGTATATGTATTTTTGTTGTGTATTTAAAAGCATAAAATGATGATGAGTCTTTCAGGTTTGTGTTGTCAAATCCTGGTGGGAAGCTCAGATATTTGAGCTGTTTAACAGTACTACATGTGTTGGAAAAATCAAAACCCAGGAGGCAAACGATAAGCAAACATGGATACTGTGAAAATAATGTGAACTTAGTCGTGTTTAGTCATGTCCAGCTAGCTTTGAGCTTAGTTGCTTAGCCGAGTGTACTCCAGGCTGACGGAAGTGTATGTGTGTGAGAGAAAAAGCAAAAAACCTTCAGCGCCCATGACCAAACATGCAACAGCTGTTTGAGTTATTAGGAGGGCGTTCACATGTGTATATGTTTGCGTGTGTTCTTTGAGTTGACGCGGATGTCATCGGTATCATCACTGCAGCAGACGTTACACAGCTGTGTGAATGCCACACTCGCTGCACCAGATCGCATGCGTTTGCTGAGAAGGAGAATGAGTTAACATATTTCAAAACGGGCCTCTGGAGAGAATGTGGTATGATGTATCTCCACTAAAAGACAGGTGCTTTCCTCTGAGACCCTACGTTGAGCTCCCCCTCTTCTCTACAACAGTCTTGCAAACGGTTTTCCAGCTCCTGATTTATGGCTCTGGGTTGTTTTTTTTCCTGCAGCAGTGTAGTTATGACCTGAAACATGTCTTTACTTTTAGTTGAGTCATACTTAAAAAGGCAAAAAAAAAAAAAGTGGTGAAAGAACCATCTAATTATCTAAATCATCTCTCTTTTATGTAACAGCATCAAAGGGCTTTTTTTTGTTGTTTTTACATAGTAGCAGATCCAGCTTTTGTTCTCAAATCCCCGGGTCATGGTCACACCCACACATATTAAGGAACAAGTTAGACTGTAAATATCAAACGCACAAAAGGTTGATTTATTGGATCATTATGCCTTGTCTGCCCTAGAATTTAATCATCTTGGACTGATTTCCAAAGACTACTGCATCCTCTATTTAAATTCCACTCAACATGATGTGGCAGCCTCCTCCATTTAACAGCAAATGTTTACAGCAAACCTGCTTTGTGTTCGTGTGTGTGTGTGTGTGTGTGTGTTTGTAGGATCATGGAGTCTTCAGTTTGAATGTGCCAGCAACGTGTGTGTGCTTCGCAGCCAGTTGTGGCTTGGCCTAACCTTCTTCCATGTGCCAATGACGCCACAGCATGGATACATCTACATCGGTGATGGGAAAAAGAATGTGGACCTTCCCTTCATGCTGTGAAAAGACACATCTTACACACGCTTGTCTCTGTTGTTCATATCAACCCTCACAATGTATTTTCATGTTAACATATTCTAGGACTTTGTTCGTTTTGTTCTAATAAATAAACTAGAAAGAGTACAGTCACGCAGTTTGTCTACAAGCTTTTTTTGTTGCGTTCAGCTTTCATGTACAAAAGCTGTTCCTTTACAGTAAACACACGTTACGAGGCAGAGTAAGCAGACACATTTTATTTGCACATCTGTGTGGCCTTGCGTATATACAGTATACCACCTACTCTGAAACTGTTACACTGACCCAGTTGTTGCTCACGTTAAGTTGTCGCAGAGTTCACTTCAAGGGCTTTTTTGAAAACCAGCCGAAAACGGAAAAAGATGCTTCTGGGTTCGGGCCGGGCATGACGCAGCTTGATAAACAGAAGGTAGAATAAATACAGATGGCTGAAGCTTTTAAGCCCTTTCCCACGGGGATATCTCAAAAGTCAATTCACTTGAAACTGCGTCTTCTCATTCAAAAACAGCCCACCCACTCTCATCCAGTTGCTGTACCGATTCGTCAAGCCTTCTGTCCTTCAGTGTTTTATAGAAATGCGCTTGACACCGTAGCGCACATTGTCCACGAGTACTGGGTCGCCAACATCCATGCGCTTCTTACACCACTTTAGTCCAGTTCTAAATATGGGCTTCACCGTGTCAATGGACCAGCGAGTGAGGTATCTGTACAACAGAAAATCATTGCTAGTTTCAGTTGCACTGAGCCTGGTGCTGACAATCGATAGATCGTGGAGGGAAACACACATATGAGCAGACACACGCGTATACATTCACCTGTTAAGTTGTGGCTTGGGCCTCTTTGGGACGTGGCCCTCTGGAAGTTTGGGTTTGTGGTCAGGGAGCAGACCTTCAACACAGGGAAACACAGGAGTCACATGCTTGCATTTAATTTAAATGAGTCATCAAAAACAGACGTTAGTAAAGCAGGTCCAAAAAAGTACAACAGATTAAGAATTTGATGGCTACCATTGATGTTACGTATTAATATTCAGTGTCAAACAAATTATGAATGAGAGGGTAGTTTGAGTTTGGTGTGGAAGGAGATTCAAATACACAATCAAGGGGGCAGGCAGTAACACTGACCTGCTCTGTGAGCCATCTGAACACAGATGGCTATCTTGCGATGCTCCTCCGGACAGAGACCGGTGATCCTCCTCGGCATCATCCCTCCATCTGACCTGATGAACTGACTAAGCAACAGGACATCCTGGAGGGGTGGAAACAAAAGACGAGAAGGCAAACCAGACACAATCAACAGCTGAAGCACTTTTCAGGACGTCTGAGATTACTTTGCTCGTCACATTCCTGCAGACGCACTTACCGTGTAGTTGTATTTGTGCTGCAGGTTCCATCTGTAGATGGGACACTTGGCTGTGGGGTTTGGAGGCTGTGGTCCTGCTGGAACGTTCGCTATTTGTCCCTCAATCTGACAGTTAGGGATATAATACGTCACGGTAGGTTCCTTGTCAGGTTGACAGAATATTTGTGCAGTAAAAGAAAGTGATTTCCTTCTTTCTTCTTCTCTCCCACTATTTGATCAAAGTGTAGGTTGTAGACGTGTGCCAATGCAGGTCAAAGGAGCCTCTCCTTTAAAAAACAAGCTGATACTTGTGATTCTGTGCTCTGTTTTGCAATGATATAATGGGCCAACATCCAAATGCAGCGGCCGCTCTGAGCGCTTCAAGCTGAGACTACCGCCGCTTTGTATCATAGCTTAAGGGTGCCTCGGTATCAGACACAGAGGGGCGTGACAGTGGCGGTATTTGACGTCCTCGGATAGAGAACAGGCTGCACACCCTGCGCGCTGTTATTGGCTTGGTGCTGCACACCCATGTTAGGCCCAAAGGCTCTTTTCTGATGCCCAGAAACGTCCCAAAGAGATGAGAAAACACAGGTAGAGGGCAGGCTCTCTGTAGATACAGACACCACCACACACTTCTAGTGGAACATACGGGATGATTGAGAGGGATTACTTTGTCAGTCTATATATTGTTTTTAGCAGAAAATGCTGCATACTACACATTTAAACCTCCATACTAGTTATCTATTCGGCTTTTAATTTCTTTCTTTAGTAAATAGCCCAATATAACAATACAAAGCAAAGCAATCAGGAATATGACATTACACACATTAGAGTCTGGGTTTACCTACCGTTGTTGTTTTACCCTCCTGCTTCTCCACCACTGTAAAACAGACATTTTATGATGTTAGGCCTCTGATCAGAAATATAAATACCGAAAAAAAAATCTTTACTACTTTCCTATTATGGTGCCAACTCACATTGTGGTTAGATGAGGCTACAGGCTACAGTTATATACATAAAGCAATAAGCAATGCACTGAAATGATTGTTGTTGTTTTTATTTGTTGCTGTTTTGCGGTAAGTCGAGGCTGTATTTCTTTAGAGGAGCATGCTGTATGCAGGATGAAACAACTTCTGAACTGCCTCTAATCACTGTCAGTGTCTTTACGTCCACATGCTAAGCTAACATTAGCTCTTCTTACGTTTGTGCGCTAAAATCTTAACGTTTGCAGATAAATCTTACCTTGGCGGATTCCACGGCTCTGAATGGTTAACGCCGGTATTCGGGGAAAATGTATCCTCTGTTGGACCTTCACGTTCACTAATTTCAAGCCCGAAAATGAGGTCCACACAGACCTCAGCATACTGCGGGCTGCCATGTTTACGTCCCGACCTTCGCCTTCGTCTCTTCCGGTCTGGTAATCTCGCGAGAAGGAAAACAGCGACACTCGCGGCGAAAACCTGTTATTACATCAATGTCAAAAGACCAACAAAAGTAAGAAAGTAGGTTATATAAGGAAACAAATCACCTTAAATTCCCCCCATCTACGTGTATGACATGTGGCCGTGTTTAATGAACTGGCTTGATACAAAATAAATGGTTGCAGGGCAAGCAGGAAATTCAATTTAAAATATAGATGAATATGATTATATTTATATTTAGCTTTATGATCCTTAATCAAAAGATTTGTCTCAAAGGACAACCCATTGTAAGACAAGATCTAGCCTAAATCAAATGAATCTGTAGCACGATATCAAACAAAATCAAACACAAGGGGGGAAATCAATGGAGACACGGCATGTTGAAAAGTATAGCCTGTCCAGAACAAGGGAGGACTCCCAGGAAAAGGTGAGAGTGACATCCATATCACAGAGCCCAGAGATTGTAACGCTAGAATGTATTCGTCTGCAGGGAAGATTTAAACATAACGTGCCAGCTCCCTTTGTTTAGATGCTCAGAGTTCATAACAAAGATAGGGCCACGGCTCATGGTTCCTTTCATACCACGCTCATCTGATGGAAGTATGAGAGGCACCAAGAGGAGCAGCTTTGGAGCATGCCAAACCTTTGGTGCAGAAACTGGAGGATACAGGTAGATTCTTCTTGCTACGATACAGAGACTCAAGGAAGATAAAGAGTCTGATTTTGATAGTGTTATCACGAGAACACTATGCCATTTCACAGTCATGTTTTTGTTAGCCATTTTTCTTATGACTTAATCTGTTTGCACAAAGAAAGCACTAAGAAAGCCGAGACAGGCTGCAACAATAGATCTGCTTACAGAAGTCCCTTCTTCGATACAGTTAAATACATGTAAGGAACTTGTTGTGAAATTTAGAGCTGTATGATAAATTGAGGCACAGACACTGTGGCACTGTCTCCCTTTGCAGGATCTCCTACAAATATACGGTGCAGATTATTCCTCCCCCTGTTTGGTTTGGTACCGTACAATTCTTATCTTTATGCAAACACGTTTCCTTTTTGTCCTCAGGGTAGGTCTCAATTTTCCAAACAAAATATAAATAAATGAATATGAGACATTCAGTTGGCTATGAGCTTCAATGTACATGCGGCATTCTTTGCCAGAGCAACTTTTCTTCGATTGAGGCCTTTTGGTTTTGTTGAGAAAGTATGCGGCAAATGCGATTCACATTCATGCCAAATGTTTCACGTTATTTCACAGATTGACAGTTGGTGGCTGTAACATGCAAAGACACGTAGTAATGCATCAACAAACAGAAGATGAACACTCCAAGCGTCGACGTCAACAATGCACAATTTTAAGTATTCAAATAGTTTGTTTTCGAAAACATGTAGGGTACCTTTAGGCTTTCGGGAATCTAGCATATTTGGAAATGCCTTGTTAATGAGAGATGCTGCACATTGTAGACCGTGGATATCATAGCTGTTTATTTTCTGATATTGCACAAATTGATTGGGATAACATGATGTGCTTCCAGTAAAAACAGCGATTATAGAATAGGTGGAGAACATCTTTGTTGTGACACACGCTACACACAAAGTAGTTCTTGTAACAATTTGCCAAGCATGTTCACCATCATGGTTGTTTGATTTCATGGCCCCCCAAAAAAATTGGAACCATTTCTTTAAATGCCATTTAAACTGTGGAGCCTAAAAGAGCTGCACACAAAGATGCAAATGGTACTTCTGTGTCCGTCTCCTCTACGGAGCAGAGAGTAGATAGATAGAGATTACCGTCACCCTGCTGCCACAAAGGCAGCATTGTCTCAGTGATCAGGTCCCTTCGTCAAGGACACTTAAGCAGTCACATTCCTTGAGAGAAGCCCAAAAAAATGGCATTTAAAGTGTCTGGCCACCTCCTCACAGGCTTTGATATTCAAATGAAACATGGCCCTGTACAAACAGGCGCCTCAGCTGAGGAAGAGGGGGGAGAGTAAATCAGATAGGAGTTCCCTCAGATGAAAAGAGCTCCTCTGACATTTTCACAGCGAGCGTTGAGGGACGCTGAAGCAATGTTGGTTCGATGTCATGGTGGGAAGTTATTGCTGTGTGGAAAAGGTTAGAGTTCTCACCCCCGCTTCCTTGGACAAACTGCTAAAACGCAGCATGGAACGAGCAGAGGAGCGGAGACTGGCGCGAAGATGAGTGGTCCACGGTCTCATCCCACGAAAACAAATCCAAAACCACCCGGCGCATTCCCCTTTTATTGTCACACTGGTCAGTTTGTTTTGCCTTTAATGTTTTGGTGCAGACTCACGGGCCCCTGGTTATGGTTTCTGCTGAAGAGTCCAAACACAAAAAGACCTCCAAGAGGGTCATGTGAGGAACACCGTGGGATCTGAGAATTCAGTTACTAAAATCAAAATCACTGAATTACACAATTTGACTGTTGCGGCTTTCTAATGTTTCTCTCTAGTTGAGTGTTTCCTGAGGTGAAGATTTCTCTCAGTGAGAGCCAAAAGTTTTTCAACAGAAGGTCTCATTCCCATGCAGATGGAATGTGTGGATTTGCTGCCATCCAAATTGATGGGCACAGTCTGGTATGCAATTAAGGCATAGCTGTCACTAAGAGGCTTTTCCTGGGTGATTAACTTGTAAGGGCCGTTGCATCCAAGGAAGTCAACTGAACACAATTAGCCTATTTTCAAGAGAATGAGTTTGGTTAAAGGCCCCCACCGTGTGTAAGATGAGGTGAGAGGAAAGAGGCTCGCCAAAGCGGACAACTGGAAACAAGAGACGTAGGTCTCATCGACCGGGCAGAGGATCTCAAGGTCTAGAGTGACATCCAATGCGCGTTTATATAGCTCTCATGTTGGGTAAAGCTTTCATGCAAGTGACACAAATCTTCATCCCCACGCCCACCCCCCACACCCACCCCCCGCCTCTTCTATTTCTCAGCCCCCTTCGCTCACTGCCCTTCCGGCACTTATTTGGGTGTACGTGCTAAATGGCACTGGCTTCTTCAACCAACCCACTGCTCTTTGAAGAGGCTCTTATCCCCGTTTTTTTTTTTTTTTCTCCTCTGCTTGGAGAGCGCCAGCTTCTATCCTCTCTCTGACACACATACTCACACACAAACACATGCTCCCCCTGCATCTCATATGCACGCTGTATATATGACAGGCTGTCCTTTAGAATCTGTACTATTTTCATGCAGGTTGCATTGCCTGCAATACAATGCAAACAATAGCTCCTTGGCTCCTGAGTGGTCCTCTTCAAATGTTTGAAAACATTTAGTACTCTTTGCATTTTTCTTTTCCTTCGGTAGAGTTGTGTTTGTAACCCCCCATTGGCTAGCAACAAGGAAATCCATTAAAGCAGGAGGATCAATGCCTCGTACTACAAACAAAACCTGGAATCATTTTCCGTCCATCTGTTTTTGATGAAAGCATCATGTTTCACCTGTAGGAACGGCAACAAAAAAATGTAACCTGTGTTTCATGTAAGCTCTGAAGGAAGTTTTAATGTGCCACACGGCCCTCTCATGCTGTGTGGATTTTTGCAGCACTGCCCAGATTAGTTTCCCACCGCGGTTGCCTCTGCTCTTAACTTCCTCCTTGTGCATGTTGCCATGACGCCTGCAGCGGTATTCTCACTTAGACCAGATTTCCAGTCAGCTGCGGTCCCTTTTACTAAGAGGCTGTCTACAAGTGGGCACGTGACAAATGAGGTGACCATTTATTTTTATGGAGCTTCCACTTTTTTTTCTTTGTTTGCTGGAATTGCCAACTGTTCATCCTGTTTGACATGCTTACAATGTATGAATTTTACTATCTATTGTAAATTCAGACCTTCTGCAGATGATGTGTTGGCCACTTAGGGGCAGCACAACAAGCTATAAACACAATATTGACATATGATAACCTTATTAAGTCAATATGGCCTTATTAAGGTCTTAGCTAGCAGTGACAGATGTCAACATTTAGCTCTCCTTTTAGCCCTGCTTTGGTCTCCACCAACTCCTTTATATAAAGAAATATCTGGTTCTTTAGCGATGGATTGCTCCAATATTCACCAGCTAGATGCTAACAATGATATTTGTTGTTTGGTGCTGTGCAGGTAAGGGTACAGTGAGTTTATTCAAGCTTTCTTTGCTGGAAAAAGCTGCCTGCTGTGACTGAATATAGTATTGAATGAATCAAAACATAAAAAGTTGGGGGTCGTGAAACCAAGACATTGAGCTGAGAGATTCTAAAAAGCTCCGTAGGGCTGAGGGGAACTGCAGAATCAGGTATCACTATGAGCCTTTATTACACAGTCGTTTGATCCATTGCCAAATATCAGTTCAAGCAGCTTTAAGACAGTTCTATTTTCTATAAGTTCTGTGGGAAAAGCCTGCTCTGACACGACAGTTTGACCCAAACCAATGATAGTTTTGGCTGCCTTTGAACCATTTCTTATTTGTGAGATATGGTGCAGCGGTGCTTTTGACTAAACAGTCAAATGAGTTTTGCTGACATCTCCATCTCACGTCTCCTACTTAATTCCCCACTGTGCATTTCATCACAGTCAGGCTTATCTCAGTGTGGCCTTAATACCTGCCACTTTTCCCCCCTGTATATGGGTCAGAAATTCCCATTGAGAAATTTGTCAATTTACTTTAATGTTGCCTTGCTTATCTATGTACATCACGAAGCATATCATACCTATTTCAGCTAAATGTGAACTGGCCTGCGCCCTTAACAATGGGGGTTGTAGCAGTTTATATTTAAACTGTCCAGTGCGTCAAGGACATGTTTATGCTTTATTCACCGGTGGATAATAACGCTTGGGCTGTCATGAGTTGTAACCCTTCAACATATGACGATGTTGTCTCTCCATAAGAGAGGAAGTGAAAGCAGGCTGTCTGGCTGCTCCATACCCTCCTTTATGTGAACCACGCCTGGCTTGTAAAGAAACCCGGTGTTACACAAGGTCACTTCAACATTTTCTTCACCCTCATTAGTCCGTCTCCTTTTCCCAGTGAAACTGGGTGAATGTGTTGAATGGGATTAACTGGAAGAAGGAGGCCGAATTGTAGACAAGGTGGAGCCCAGCAGGGGGCGGTGGTGATTGTCAGGTGCGGGTTGATGCCGTGTGCCTGCCTTCCCCCAGCAGCCAGTCAGTGAGACCTTGGGGATTAAATAATAAAACTCATTCAACTGGATGTTCAAGGGCGCTACACACAGTTTTCATAACTTAGGTTTAGTTATTGCATCTAATTGGGCAGATGAGGTACTAGTCATAATTATAAATCTTTAAATAAACTGTTTTATACATTTTAAAAGAACATTATTAATGCAGGAATTAAATGTCTCCAATCTACAAGTGGAGTAAAAGCGGAGAGACTGAATGACTTTCCCATCAGAGCAATATGTTTCCTGATCTACAAAACCCCCTCTTCCACCAGCGAGACATGTTATAGGCTCCCTGATGGGGTACATGATCTTTGTCCCTTGTTCTCTTCCTTTCCCAGTTGGGGGTCATTCATGAAATCAACTTGAGACCGTCTTTTATCTTATTTTTACTACCTTCTTTTTTGTTGTATTTTAACACCATGTCCAATACATCTTATCCCCTGAATGAGACTGTAAAAACTTTACTTTGTGTGTGTGTGTGTGTGTGTGTGTGTGTGTGTGTGTGTGTGTGTGTGTGTGTGTGTCCAGTCTGCCTTTGCCACGGTGAGAAGAAGCTGTACAGTGAACGGCAATCAGTCAAGAGTTTCTCCAGTCTTTATGCATCAGGCTTAATTAGGAGACATTTTCTCAACACAATGAGACATGATGCAACAAAAGAGTGGACGCTGAAAAGAAGCAAACCTGAAGTCCTTCCATCTCCCACTCTTCACTTCACTCGTATGTATAAGGGCTGGGAAGTCAAACACAAGGCAAACTCTCCAGTAAAATTCCACGGCTGGCAAACACAGCATTAAGAACAGTCAGAAAGGAAGAGCGGCTTTTTTTCCAAGAGCTAGCTTTGTCATTAAGTGGAAGCGCACTCACATGTTTAATTCCTTCCATTCACACCAAAAAAATAGCATTGTGTAATGCTCATCATACCCCAATATCATTTATGGTCAAGTCTTAAAAGTTGCTCTGTTTCAGTTTTCCGTCTCTTTAAATGGGAATACCAGTCACTGTCTTGCTTTAGAGGGGGACGACGTAACTTTTGCAGACATTGAGGCATCAATAAGCAATTAATGAGATAACTGCACAAACTTGTCCTGAATCATCTGCTTTACATAATGACATAATTAGGCAACCTGGAACAAGGAGACACTTGATGTACTACAAACCTGCACGAGACAGGGTTACCAAGCTAGAATCACTGCTAGCAAGCTAACCCGTTAGCATGTGTACTGGTGGTTGACAGCACAGGCTATTTTTACAAAGTTATCTAAAGTAAGTAAAACTTGACCAAACTGGCTGGTGGGAAGATGTTGTTTGTTTTTATTGAAAATATGTTTCAGTCGGAATTCATCATTGATTAAAGTCTGTTTATTCATCACAATGGCTCTGAGCTGTGTTCTCATTATAATCAGATATTTCCCCAAACATTCTGAACACGGCTGATGAAGATTAATATTGTGTTTGTATGACCATCATATCATCATTTTTTTCAAGCGAGGTTGCAACAAGTCTTTAGTTTGTTTTCTCATTATCCTCACTTCACTTATGAAACACTTGAAAATATAAGCTGTTTTGTTTTTCACTCTTTACCTTCTAGAGTTGACCTAACAGCTTGAATACCTTGGACGGCCTTAAAGCGATGATGATTAGGAGTTTTTTGCTGGTCATTCTGTAGATCACTCATTTTTTACTTTTAGCTGTAACACCCAAATCTTCTTAGGTGTTGTAGATGAGCTTTGGATGGAGGCGTTCACCACATTTTAAAATGTTCTCCAGATGTTTCACATATTCGAAATGAATCTGGCTATTTTACCATTTGCGGTGTCGTTGTTGTTAGTGTTGGATTGCTCTGTGGGTTCTTTCTACTTGCGCTGGTTCTGCAGAACATATCTTCCTTGACACCTCGGCATATTGCCACCTTGGTTTTTCTGCTGCCGACTCAATGCTAAACACTTTCACAACTTCTCTGTTCAGTATTTTATGATTGATTATGTGTTATATTATCTCATTTGGCAATGAAGGAAGCCAAACCAAGATGATAAAGACATTTCACATTTTTTCACATTTTCAATTTTTTGGTGGTAGTTGTATTTATTTGGTCTTAGAAAAGGGCTCAGTGTTTAACATCTGGCTGCCTAAGAAATAAGACATTAATTCCCATAAAAGAAAGACAAGCATGAAATAACGTCCAAGGGAAGAACTTGGAAAAGAAACAAGTCAATGTTATGATTAAGAAATCCCCTACAGCTCACAGGAATCGCAGTGCTAATAAAAGTAATCTTTAGTATCTCACTCAGCACTCAACATCTGTAAATAGACACAGCGGACTTGCATCTGAGAGCTTAGAGGAAGGTGTCAACTGTGTAAAACATTGTGTAAATTTGGTTAGATCAGATTGGGTCACACATTTCACCCTTAACCCACGCTGTGGGCTGCTGAGATTAAAAAACGCATGCAGGCTTCCTTTCTCCCTGCTGAAATACTTGTTTAAGAGAATCTGTCCAACTGGCAAGAGACATTTTACAAATGTGAGATGTTTTTTCTTTGTTGTGGTGAGTACAATGATCCCAAGCACCGGGAGCTCACAAGGGACCTTCAAGGACTGTGATTAGGGAAATAAAGGAAATAATTAAGGAGGCGAGTGAACAGTGAGGAAACACAGGAACACAGTGATGTACCGGGAAGAACAAACAAAGTCCTCTCAGCTGATTTGAGTCTCTTTATGTCTGATAAACACCCTGTTGTCAGAGTCTCCCCTTATGCTCTCACAGGGAAAAAGAATAAGCACAAAAGCATCAAAGACTCTGGTCCCTCATGTCCCCTACATTTGATCAGTGTCTCATGTGCTCTTTTATGTTTCTGACCCCACAGCTGTTTGAGAGATGGGAGACTTCTACCTGTTTTATTTCTAGCAAGAATATTCTTTTCATTATAAGTAATGCAGTTAATATGGATACAAACGAAGCTTCTTATTTAAATACGAGTAGCATCACTACGTGACTGAATCCCACAAACTAGACCAAGACTAAGAGTCTACAGGCAGACTAGTGGCTCTAAAAAGGCTACAGCTGTGTTTTGAGCTAAATGCTAATGTCAGCTTACTAACATGCTGATGTTAGCATGCAGGTATATAATTGGTCATAAACCAAAGTATAGAGCGCTGCAAGAGTCCTAAAACTGGGAAAAGAGTTACTATTTTTGCACTTCCGGTTCCCTAGTCTGGAAGTGAATGGGTATTTTGAATGAGTTTCTGAATGAGTTAGATGCCTGAAATGAGGCCTGTGGTTTTTTCCAACAACATGAAATGCATCTGGCAAATACCCCTGTTTTGAAGCTTGTATGTCTCTTAAAAAAGGCCTGTTGCTGTCAAGTGGGTAAATGAGACTACAAAACGCTGTCAGGCCGATAAGTCCGCCTTTACAGCCTTGTGTAAACTCAAGCTTATGTGACCGTGGTGTAGTTTGTTTATAGCCTAACGTTAGCAATTTACTTCTGCCGATTGCATTCACGCTTTATGCGGTCAACAGACGATTCTGCTCCTCTCCTCCCCCCACCTCTCTCTTTGTCCGTCTGCTTGTGTGTGTGTGTGTGTGTGTGTGTGTGTGTGTGTGTGTGTGTGTGTGTGTGTGTGTGTGTGTGTGTGTGTGTGTATATGTGTGTGTCTAACAGCACTTCGCCAAACCACCAATTTAAAGTTGATTGTTGTCAATAGACCAATAGGAAAATCCAGGGGATCACCAGCATCGCTAGGGATCACCCTCTGGGAAGCATGAATGCATTTACAAAATTACATGGGAATCCAACCAGTAGTTAATATTTCAGTCCGAACCAAAGTGGTGGGCCAACACGGACCACATAAATAGACTAAACTAAAAGATAATAGCAAAAATATGAATGTAGATTTTGCATTGAATCTGTGCTTCTGGGTTTGAATGATTGCTTGCGTCCATAATCTAATCTCAGGCTGACTTCATGTTCTGTGTCTCGGAAGGCTTTTCCTAAAAATTGCTCTCTACTTGCATCTGGATCATATCTGTACTCCCTTTGTGAACAATGAGAACCGTTTCCATTTTTAAACAGAGATAGCTCATCTCATACTCATCTCCTGAAATAATTGTATTTTGACAGATTTATACATCTCAAATAAAAGCTTATTTTATGAAAAAAAATTTTAACATACATACTTTCCAGCAGTAAATGATGGCCATTCCTGTACAATTTGTTTTCATATTCCTTGAGGACATAGATTATCTGACTTACACACATACGTACGTATACGTACAGTACATTTTCCACGACACTGATTTCACATTGACGACTCCACCTGTTAGAAGTTAAGGAGATCTATCTGTTGTTGTTGTTGTAAGTGTTCTGTATGATTCAATCACTACTGGAGCTCATCTTCTACTGATCCACAGGAAATCTGCAGATATTTGATCTGAGGAAGATCTCTTTGAAAGTTCAAAAGGAACATGTGTCCGTGCTGCACCCGGAGCCAAAAAATTAAATGTACCTGGACAAAAGCCATGCCACTAATAGCTTTAAAGACAGTAACTAGACACTTGTACATAAAGGCGCCATGTAGATAAAGACTGGAAACAGTGAAGCATCTCGCCTGGCTCTTTCCACCTACAGTACCTCTAAAGCTCACTTATTAACAGGTTATATTAACGTAAAGAAGTTATTGGACACAACCCGCCATAAAACAGCAAATTGTGGCTTTTAAACGTGTGAAACAAACAAGATATAACATGTTAAGTAGTGTCCTTTAGAGGTGTTGGTAAGGGGATTTTGATTCAGGCTGTTCCCCTCTGTTTCCAGTCTCTATGCTAAGCTACGCTAACTGACTGCTGGCAATCTTTTCCCACAATTCCCCACAGCTTCAAACTGTTCCTGAGAAGAATTTACACTGTAGAGCATTTACCCCGCTTTGCACTTATTGCATATGCTCGATCCAGGACCGAATAATCGCCCACTGCAATTTGACAGTATGATCACGACCTGGACCTCATATATATATATATATATATATATATATATATATATATATATATGTATCCCAGTCCGAAAAGCTCCCTCCCTGCAGCAGAAATGTGGCTCTGATTATCCGAGCTGTATGTTGAATGAGTTGCACGGTAAAGCTAATGTGAAACAGAAATGCCATATCTTTAACACAATAGGCCACACTTACCAGGGAGACATACCTTTGTCATCATCCAGAAAATCATGTTAAAGTATTGCGCTCTGGGCAGTGAACACGGTGGTTCAAATCCAGATAGCAGACAACAGTCTCTGAGGACGCAGACAGTATTACCTGCCTGCTGAATGAGATTCTTTTCCCTGAAGTAATATCTGCTTAGCCCGAGGCAACGGAGCATTCACCGACGGGAGGTATAGGGTTTGCATGCCACTAGTAATAGGATAGTCCAACATCATTCAACTCATGCACTGTCAAAATATTTGCAACTCTGTTGCAAGTAAGTGAAGGCTCCACGCTATCTTTGGTGGGATTTAGTGTTTTGAACTTTACAGTTTCATTTCCCAACTGCACCAGATCCCGTAGGAAAAGTTGTTTTGCAATTACGGCATGTCTAACTACAGTATACCTGTGTTAAATATGACATTTTCTTCATTTTGAATATTAGTAATTGTATCACGTTGTATTTTATAATTAGAAAAGTGATCCGGGGGGACTGTCACTCCTCAAGTTTGTGTTTTATATTTTAATTTGCAAGTCTGTGTATAACGTTCAAATAGATTTTGTTTGTACTAACATGAATTGGTCTATAAATTAAAAATACTTAAACTGACCTTACTTCCGCAGTGATTTGTCCTTCTACTCTGTTTTAATGAAAATGAACCCAGATGTAAAACATCTGGCATGTGCCTTGGTTGCCTTTTATTATGGTGTACTTTAACTTGGCGTGTTTCCTGTGATTGTGGCTATTGTGGCTGTTTGGGTCATGCTAACTTTGCACTTGTCACTTCTGTTGTATAGAGATTCGGGGCAAGCTGCACAAGCGAGTGGTTGGGATCTACATCCAGGGAAACCTGCACAACAGTTTGTCTACATGCGTTAGTCTTTAGGTTTTTTTTTTTAGAGTGTGTTCGTGCGAGAGAAGAAGTAACAAACAAATAAAAGAATGAAATAACAAGAAATAACAATTTCATCGACTAACACTTCTGCTGACCGTTTGGTGCAGCTGGCCAAGACCTATACTTCCAGTGGATTTTGGGAAAGTGAAACAAAGTGTGCAGGACGATAATGTTGATAAGCGCTGCAAATTCATTTGTTGTAGTTACACAGCTGGGATCACTCTCATTCGTGGACATGTCTATTTTCCGAGTCTCACTCTCTGCAGCAAAACTTTTCCCCTTGTTGCCTCTCTGCCTCCATTCTTTGTGTCTCCTTTCCACTGTGTGAAGGACTATAAAATGAGTATATTTATGGCAATAATCCACTATTTTATTTAGCTTTTTGAGCTTTCTTAGAACAGTATAACAGCAATGACAGTCAGCATCACACTTACAAACAAACTAGCATGTGTGATAAGGTCAGCAGTCAAGTTGCCCCATCTGTAGATCCCTATACATTTATTAATGCATGTGGCCATTCTAGGGGTGCTACTTTCTGTCAGTGTTGGAGCTAGACTCATGCAGCTTGTTTTGTACCTTGTCTTGCGCGAGTCCTCGTTTCCTCCAAATCTCTACGACGGAGGTGACGAGTGCAAAGTTAGCACAAGACAGAGCCACGATAGCCACAATTTATGGAAAATACACCGGTTTAAAATAAACCGGAATTTTCCTTTAATATGTCTCTACAGAGGATTCAACAGAAAGCTGTCTATCCAGGCGCTAATTCTGTTGAACAAGACACAGACAACCTCTAACCTGACCATATACAGTATATGAAACTGGTCTCTGAACATTTCTCCGGGACTTCTGCCAGATTGCAATCACACTGACGGCCAATCAAACCAAAGACCCCAGGGGTCTGACTTTAGAAAGGACTGTTTTTAGCAATGTTTTTTTGTTATTTTCAAATACACTTTCTGCAGACACACTGAAACAGAACAGCTCGCTTTATCAATTTTAAATTTTACAATAGCCAACATCCTCGTAATGTGTTTATGTAGCTCATACAATGGCCCATTGGAAGCACTACAACTACAGTTATCTTTCGTCCCACACAGGGGTATAATTTTCTTACCTCATTCTTGAGATATGGCTGAATCCCAGCAGTGAACTGAAGGATAATGAAAATCACAATAACTTTAAAGAGGGACCTCAGGGCACATGTCCAAGGGCTCAGCCTTCACAACCGGCCTTTTAACATGGAAATGAAATGATCTTTGTCATCCTCTGCAGGTACTATAAAGACATAAATGTTATTATTAAAGTAAAAGTACCGAGAGCGAGAGCCGTGCCTTGTTCCCAACAGAGAGTCTGTGTTGGTCTGTGATCTTTACATCCTGGCAGGGGATCCTGGTGGATCCGCTCCAAGCAGTGTACGCCTCGCAGAGTACGCCTCGGCGGACTGGGGCCCTGCTGGAAATTGAATTACCTCTTTTTCGTCGAGGCATGGTGGTCACATTTACAAAAACATAAAGAATAATATTACTTTTAGATCACTAAAGATAATGTTGATGAGCAGACACACGCTCCCTTTGGCTGTTGCAAACTCTTGTTTGCATTACATGCTAACTTACTGTCAACATACTGAAGTGATATCTTGTCTGTGTGGTGCAGAACGGAAAATATACTTTTCACGGATGTTGCTCTAACTTCATGCCTGTTGCACAGCGGTGACTGCTTGACCCCCTTTAATTGAAGAACTCTGTTCTTGTACCAAAACACATGTTCAGTATAATAACTGTAAAGTCATGCGTCATGTTTGTATTCTGGATCTTATTTTGTGAATTTTTAACTTATTAAAGTAACATTTTTTTGAGGAACCAAAGGGGAAGTTTTTGATGCAGCATCATTTTTTCACATTTGTAGCAACACCAGCAGCTCCAGACTGAAATGTCTCAACAACTATCGGAGTGATTGTCATGACATTTTGGACTGACATTCATGGTCCCCAGGGGATGAATCTTAAATCGTCTGAGTAATGATATCTAGCTCAGCTGTTTTTCCTAAACCTAACTGCGGCTCCTTCACAGTAACAACTTGATGTAAAATGACTCTCAGAATGCCTTAAATGTTGTATATCATTATGCCTTCCCATGAAGTCAGGTCGGTCACGCTTTCAGACATCTGGACGTCTTTTTAAACATTTCTTTTACGTCAATGGAAGAAATATGATGTTTTAAGAATTATTATATTTGTAAATCAACTTGTAACAACCTGCAAAGCTGCGTCAATTACGTTCATTTTTGTCACTGTTTTTGTTGTCAATTTTTATGTAGCCACTTTTCTGGCTTTGGCACAAAAAGATGATGTTCTCATTTTAAATCATCTTTGCAATGCTATGATTGGATGTTTGGTGGTTTCTCCAAGCAGACCAACGGCAGTCATTGAGCACAACCAGTGACCCATTTGAATCACTGACGGAAATTGGAGATCAGAGCAGCAAACTTAGAGGTCTGGAACCAGACTACCGCTGGGATAAACAATGAAAAGTCTTCAATCAAAACAACTTGGATCCAATGTTCTTGAGACAGCCAACCAGCTCCTAGGTAACTGGCATGTAAAACAAAACATTGGAGGCAATATTTGATCCAACACAACTAAGTTAAACTGACTCCGACCTTGTCTCAAGAGACTCTTACATCCATTTCTTTTGATTTACTTTTCATACACAGCTCTTGAAAGGCCTCTGCTGTCTGGTGTGTTTAGCGGTCTGAAAGTATTACAAATTATATGAGCGATATCCTGATCTCCTGGCCAGGAAGAATTAGCACAGTCATTTGCTTTCATTATGGTGGAGTCATTCTGGGATGGCGAAACCACATCAAGGCAACACGTCTAGTTTCCCTGAAGCTACAAGGAGATTTCAATTTTTACGTCCAGACATTTAAGCCAGTAAAATTGTGAACACGGCCAGATAATGTTTCACTTGTTTGAAGCTAATTGACCATTTTTCTGGGATTTCTTTCCTTGCCTTTCCGTTGGCCAAACTAATTGTTACATAGGGGGTTGTTGGAAACCAAGCCAATGCTGCCTGAAAAAAAAAAAGCAACAATATGAAAAGGATGCCGGCAGAATGACAAAAATGTTCTTTCATGTCGTTCAGTCATGTCGACTGTCAGAGGCAGTGCCGTGGAGTGTTTCAGCTGTTTGTTTGTGTTGCTTAGGGGGAACCGAGACCGCTTCGGCTGAAATCTTTTGACAATGACATATACGAGGAGGATCCCTCAAAGTCACCGCGCTTCATGCCTTTCATTCTTTTCCTCTCAAATATCCTTGTACAAATGCCAGAGAGGATGGATGGCCCTTAACCAGTGGAGCTACTGAGGTATCCAGTTGTCTCCCTGCTCCATCTGTTAATCAACACATCACAACAAATCCAGACACAACACGACGGAACGTAAACCCCACCGCAGTGACGTCCCAACAAACACGGCCAGAAACAAGATTAATGAAGCAATGTTTTCAAAACAGACTGAAAAAGTCCGTAAGACTGATCTTTAAATAACAGTTTTGATTAAACTCGGTAAAGTCAACAGTGTAGTTCATGAATAAAATGAAGAAACCCCAAGGAACATTTCGAATGAGAGTATTAAGGCCCTCTGGAACAAATACATTATTTACTCTCAGTCTGAGCAGCAAAGGTTATGAAATATTCAGCGCAGCACAATATAAAAAGTTTTCTTAACCCATATACTGCACAGTTTATTGTAGTTTTCAACAATGTCTGGCTGGCTGGCTCTCGGCGATTCTGCCCAAACTGTATTTATTTCCTGTCAGATGCTCATCCTAATAATTCTGTCATTCCCTGTGGTCCCACCACCCAGACAGCAGAGACCCCCATCTCTCTCACCTCCGACCCCCCGCCTCACCCCTGGAGGCAGTGACAGCCTCTTTCCCCTCCTCGCTCACCCCGCTATATTCTCCTTCTCTCACTGCTCCGCTCTTTCTTTCTTCTCAGCGATATTTTCCCATCTCGTCGCTGCACCTTCTTTGTCCACACCCTCCTCTTCTCTGTTGATTCGCACATCTGGGAAAGGTTAGGAGCATAGAGATGCTGGCTTTGTGGTCATTTAGGTTGAGATGCTTCATAAAGTGAATGCAAGAACTCTATTCTCATCCGTGTTCTTAAGATGTAGGAAAATGTGTGAACCTGGAAAATATTACTTATCAAAATTGTTACTTCTATTTGGATGAAACAGCCGTTATAACAAATAAGAGGGCACAGTCAGAGCAATCAGATGTCTGGGTTTCATGTGCTTTAAACAGAAGTGTAGTCTGAACATGTCTGAAGGAAAAAGTGTCTGTACCCGTCCCGTACGTCCTCCCCCTGGCTGCATCACACTGCCTTCTTGATCTCTTCGCCAAGAGCGCCTCAGTGGATTTTGAAAATAAATACCACGGTATGAATATACAAGTAAACGTCTTGAAATTCCAAATTCTAGAAGTAAAAGTTTCAGCAAAATGTACTTAAAGTATCAAACAGTACTCACAATGCAAAATGACTCCTTTCTTAGTTACATTATGGAGCCTTCAGGGTCTCGAAAGATGAGATATATATATATATATATTTTTATCTAATGCACAAAACATAATTATTTGTACATTATCATGTGCAACATGATAGCAAATAATTGTTCTAGGACTTCGTAAGGCTCTCCTGTTAGTTTTGTTGTGGGGCAATTTATAACTTTATCACTCTTATAAATACCTAATGTCCTCACAAAAATCCCAGCGGAGCTTGATCTAATCAGCAACAGAACTGAAAACACCTGTGAGGGGATGTAGAGTCTTAAACCTTTTTTTTCACGCAGATGTATAATGTGATAATTAAAGAGCTTTATAGCATGCCGATTTTGTTCACTTTGGAAGAGCCAGGATAGCCGTCGTCATGCTAAGCTACGCTGTCCATCTTCAAACTCGCCCTACATATTTAATGTGCAAATACAAGAGTGGTATTAATCTTCCTACTCAACTCTCTGCAGCAATAAAGACAGTAAGCATATTTGTCGAAATGTTACTATTCTGAATTCCTTATTACTATTCCTATAAGTCAATTTGCTTCAAGTGGGATATAAATACCTGATTACCAGAGATTGTCTGATGAGCTGTGAGGAAAAGAGTTCAGAGGATCAGATGAGGAGAAAGTCATGAATGTTTAGTGTAATCAAGAGGCGTGGCGAGGACCTCCAGGTGAGATTTACCTGGTTGAAAATGGAGGACCACCACGAAATGAAGACAAAGTCATACTTACCAGTCCATCCCGAGGCTGCCGTGCACATCTGGTCAGAGTGCCGTTAAAAGGAACCTGTTAAATCCATTATCATCGCAGAGTAGCTTAAATTACAGCCAGAGAGCAAGAAAAAACAGCTGTGATCGAGTGATAACCTGTGAGAAAACTCCCACTAACACTAACACAGGCCGGCAGGTTTACAGGATGAGAGATTGACTGCCAGCTGTAAAATACAATCAGGGAGGGTGTGTTGCTCTGTCAGTCAGAGCGTAATGCAATCCTAATGTCACAAGACATGAGGAGGGGGGAGGTGGGGCATTGTCCTTTGGAAGGCACCTTTCAATGAAGAAAAACCCTCCGTGTGAGGATGTGATGAAAGCAGCAAGATCAGCAGAGCATGTTTGGGTGTATTGTGTTATTCTGGATGTGAGGCTCCGAGCTCGCATTGAGTAAAAGTTCCCTCCTTGGGGACGTGCTTTCCAAGAGAAACCATGGGGCCCTGACGAGAGACCAACGCTGAGGCCGCACTCTTAAGGGGGCCCTTTGGTATTTGAAGGATGGAGTGATGACAGTGGGACGTTGTTTGTGTACAAAAAGGAAACAAAGTGAAACAGCTCTGAACATGTCAGCCCCGCTGCTTGTCACTTTAGAGAGAAATGTGTGTTGACCCGGCACAACTACAAGCCTGGTAACCCCCAAACAACACTGTTGTAGTGTGCTGAGGCTTGTGTGTGCACACATAGTTAATTTGCTGTCTTCAGTCTGGGGTTTGCTTTCTTAACTTTGTTTATCTTCATTTTGCATATAGTTAGATTGAACACAGGCAGAATTTAAATGAACTTTATGAGTTTAGCCAGCCAAGAAACCTTTTATAATTATATATCATCTTAATGTTGTTATGCTGCTCTTAGTGGCTTTTTTTTAAATTATATTAACATTTTGTAAAATACGTTTGTTACTGAGAGTATCATGAGAAGATCAATTCCACTCTTATGTATGTCCACTAAAAAAATGAAGCTACTGCAACAGCCAGTTAGCATTACATTAAAAAAAGAAGAAGAAAAAAAGGATGCCATTTTTTTCAAGTTTAACTAATTCAATACTACGTGTTAATTAATGAGCTTTAAAGGGGATAATATCATGCTCATTTTAAGGTTCATACTTGGGTTTCTCCTAGAATTTGATTACATGCTTTAATTTTCAAAAAACACATTATTTGTCTGTCTGAATATAACTGTATGTATCTAATGTCTGAAGCTCATAATGTCTGAAGAGCTCCTGTCTCTTTAAGACCTACCATCTACCTCTCTGCAAGAAAGCAAAGTGTATTTTCCCAAAACGTTAAACTATTCCTTTAAGTCTATTATTTTAATTTGCTAATTAGAGCAACAAAATCAGAGTGATTATGATGCATATGTTTGAAGTCAATGTGTATTTTTCTGTGTTGGATTAACAACATGATACATTTGGATCAGTTCCAGTCCAGTAAACACCACCCATCCGGGGTTCCATACTGATTCAATGAAATGACCAGTTCTGCTGCATGTCCCTCTGCATGTCTGCTGCATGTCGGTGTGTTCTACCACGTACTGCCTGTACCAGACGTCCCAGCATCCTCATGGTGCCATAAATGCTTCAACATTTAGTCCATTTGGAACAAGTGAGAATCCCCCTGCAGTGTCAGCCTCATGACTCATCTTTTGACCACACATGCACAGATATGATGGTTGTCAGCGTGATGTGTGCTCGTCATGGTCCGACAAGGTTAGGACTTTGCGGCCATGCTGGTTTTGGCACAAACACCGTGTGAAGAAGGCACAGGCCATGTGTCACACTGCTCGAACAGCACTATTAATGAATACTACTCGAGGCATCCGTCGAGCCATTCCTGTCCCGCATACTTCACAGGCACACACTGTGAACACACACACACACACACACACACACACACACACATACACACACTGATAGACATACTGTATAGGAGTTTACAATGTGTGTTCTGGTGTTGATGGCAGTCACCTGCGCGGTGAGGGTGCTGGCCAGGTGGGGCAGACAGCTGCACGACTCTATTTTAGTTTGATATCAAATAGGACGGCCTAATATAGGCATGGAGACAGGGTCTGCCCTTCTACCTATAATAGTTTCTGATATGTATTGACCGAATTTAACAAATGCAGATTATAGATTTCTAGATATATCTCAACACTGGTCAATACAAATTGGGGCCCAACTGTTGGCAATTTCAAATTCTGTCTAAAGCACCCATTAACTCAGATACTGCACAGACACACACACACACACACACACACACACACACACACACACACACACACTCACCAAAGAGGGTGTACTTGTTCAACTCTCCGGAGTTTCATTTGCTTTGGTGCTTGGCTGAACAAGGGCTTCCGCAAACTGACCCATCGCAGCATCAAAAGGATGGCTTGTGTGTGTGAGATTGTGTTTGTGGATATCATTATCAAAATCCTTTACAGGATATTTTCCAAATGAGTTGTCGTCTTGGCCTCCTTGTGCTTGTAATGCACCCACATGTGCTCGCATGGGAACTCGCCCCTCTTCCTCCTCCTCCTCCTCCTCCTCCGGAGCTGCATTTGTTTCGTACTAATCCTCCTTATGAGAGAGACAGCTCGTATAGCAGGAGCCAGCTTTGATCCCCAACAGACGAAGACCAAAAAAAACACTTAAGCTACTTCCCTCTTCGTCTCCTGTCTCATCCCTCGCACCGCTGCACAGAAGATCTGTAATGTCAGAGGGATGAGGCCAGTGGGGTTGCGCGGGGCAGATGTGAAAGCTCTAAATTAGAGTGCGGACATTGGTAGTTACGTCTTATTTATTCATTTATTATATATTGAGGTACACATGAACGCACTTGAATACATACACGGAACACATAACCGTACACAGACCTCATGCAGTAGTCAGACACTTGATGTGTTTGCGTCTTGTGTACCAAATGAAGCTTAAAGACTCAACAAAAAACAGCTGTGTTAAAACTAGTGTCAACACATCTGTGTGTCGGGTTCAGCGCGTGAGGTCAAGCGACTTGTTTCATTCAACCATGTTTGAAATATTAAAAAACACAGCTCGAATCCAAGTGTGCAATTACAGTGTATTCCTATACACATTTGCGGTTACTACCTGTGTGTGTGTTGGGCAGAGTCTATGTGATAGTTTTAAGAGTTTGTATGTTCTATCTGCCACAGTTTGGCAGTAATGATAATAACACGATCATGTGACCAGTGCCAGAACCCACTGACAAGAAAATGATTGTGTGTGTGTGTGTGTGTGTGTGCGTGTGTGTTGATGTGTTTGTTTTCCAACTGCAGTGGCATGGAGGACCTTTGCAACGACCCTTGAACTGAAAAGTATACGGACACAGACATCCTAAACACTCTTTTCAAGCTCCAGGTGTCCAACACACACACACGCACACACACACACACACACACACAAACACAAAGAGAGAGACAAATTCTGCAGTCAACCATCCAATGTTGTACATCCATGGAGGTCTGGAAATACTTTTTTAACCATTTATTATTCACACAACAATTTCAATCACTCCCCAATTACCATTTCCAGTGACTTTCTCTCTCTCTCTCACACACACACACACACACACACACACACACACACACACACACACACACACACACACACACACACACACACACACACACACACACACACACACACACACACACTGTTTGAAGGTTAAGGAGTACAGCTGGGAGCTGCTGCCTGACCCCCCTCCTCTGTCACTCTCAGTAATCAATCTGTCAGTATGGTAATTAACCCACAAAGTTAAGTAAGCATGACTACTGAACTGCCCCACTCCATCTAGCATTCCTCTCCTCCTCCCTCTGTCTCTCGCTCCTACTCCCCCTCACTCGGTGGCGGGCGGAGGTCGCTCATTTGCTGATTGTGAGGGCCCGCGATGCCTTCAAGTGTGAGCGTAAAAACAAGGCCTCTAGTTTTACACTATTAGAAGAGAAGAAAAGAAGACTCGGACATGTGCAGCTCTACTGAGGTCCCTCAAACAGTAAGCTCATAGCTAGCTTTCTAGAGAATAATATTAGATTAATACATATTGTATATTATTTTGAAACAATCATATACATACAGGTACATACATGAAATGAAATGAAACCATTCTACAGTATTTTAGGAGCAGTGGGCTGCTGTGAGGTGCACAGGGGTTCAGTGTTTCAGTCAAGGACACTTTGACATGCAGACGCTAGGAGCCGGGGATAAAACCGCCAAACCTGTTGTTAAAGGACGACCCGCTCTACCCAGCTGAGCCCCAGCCGCCCCTAAGGAAGTACAAAACGGCCATCAAGGACAAAGAGCATAAAGAACGGAATCATTACTCTCTATCTGCTCCACGCTCGGAAGGGAACACCACAACTCATCATCATAGTCAGTGAGACCAAACACTTTAGAAACACATTGATCAAGTCAGAAACTATAAAAACAATCCCTGAATTTTCAGTCTTTTCAGAGCACAGATTACAAATCTGTCACAGTGTGACATTAATTTATATTATTATGACAGTGAACAGATGGTCCAAAGATGGTTCACTTCACGAGCAGGGAATGAGTTAAATCACTTTTATTGTGAAAGACAGGATACAAAAAAACGAGGGATCAAACCTCGAAGGTTGCAGGCTTCTTACAGGATTTACTTCAAATCCCCAGACAAGGTTGGCAATGCTGGTCAGGGAGCATTTAATAAGAAGCAGTCTTTCTCAAGCGCTACTGGTGAGTCGTCCTTGAGCAAGGAGTTAGACTCATTTCTACAGAACAGCTGTTCACTTAGAGCTGCTGCACACTAGAAATCAGTTATACTCACGCAGGAATACGGAGCGGTCGTTTGGTGAAAAAGAGCACGCATCAGTTAAACTTTCCTGGATGAATGAACATGAGAAAACTCACACAGAGAGTCATTAACCAGTTCGGCTGTGAAAAATACAGTCCAAAAGAGATAGAAATGGGCCGTCCTCACAATTGTTTTTGGACTCAGGTAAAACTAGACCACATACTCATGGGTCCTCACACCAACATCTGCACTAAATTAAAGTGATGTTTCAGCTGAGTGTTACAAAATATCCCTTCAAATCACTACATCTTATTCCCAGTAATAATATTTTGCCCAATATGCAGTTGTTTAATAGCTAAGGTAACGGCAAAGATAGAGTTGCTGGATAATCTACCACTTTGGAACAGCCTTAAGTATCTTGGCAACTGCTAAATATGTTGGCGTGAAATTTATATATATTCACATGTTCATTTTTTATGTTTTTGAAGAAATTCTCATTACCTGTTATCCTGACAGCAATCAATGAAAATAGCTCTGATAAAGGCCCTCCTGCCTTTGTGCCCTAGTACTCATTGCTCTTCCACAAGCTGCTAGGTTAAAACCTGTGAGAAATAACAATAGCCATGTTCATTGTTTACGTTCATTGTATGTTCACGTTCATTGTATGTTCACGTTCATAATGATAATTTGGGAGAGTGGCTTGGAGTGAGGACTGAAGGCTCTGGCTGTCAGTGTTGCTGACTTTGCAAATTTCTTGCAAGATTTGGCAACTTTTGAAGCTACTGATGCAAACTTGTTTCATTGAAAAAGAGTTGGCAAACTGGGCTGGGTTTTTCGGTGTGACACTTTTTAAAATCTAGCACACTTTTGCTAGTTTCTCAAGATTACCAGCCCTGCCTTTAACCAGGTGAAGAGACTCGATAGAGCTAGAGAGAGAAAGATGGGGAAGGCACCCGGCCAGACTCAAACCAGGGATGTTGATATCACATCGTCAGTGTCTTGCGGTCAGAATGCCCCACTCTTTTTCTCAGTTGCAACAACATTCGATATTCTCCTGTTTGACGTATGTCAAAGGACTTTTCAGTCCCACATCCCACAGTTCTCACTGAACCATTCAGTCTGACGCTGTACCAGCTCTTTATGAATAATTGTACGCTCAAACAACAAAAAAAGGTATAAAACTCCCTTCTGTTTCTATCCAGGAAGCAGTGGTGGCTTACAGCCAGTGCAACATGGGTACTTGAGAAGACTGATGACAAGACTTAGTGTAATTGGAAAAGGGCTTTTGTGCCAGTAGCCGCAGCCAGTAGAGTATTTCCCTCTACAGGGAGATTTGACCATGGAGACTGATCAAGTATCTTTAATTTGATACCTTCCCTTGTTTGATTTTTGGCTTTTGGTAAAGCTGCTGCCTCACACAGACGGCGGTGATGTGAAGACGAAGTTCACGTGTAGATTTGAGAGGAGAAGAGAAGAAGCAGATTCTTCAGTGAAGTCCAATCAATTTCATTTGTATCGCCCATTATCACAAATGTGTCTTTACAATCCGTACTGCGCTCAACACCCTCTGTCTGTCTCGCTTCGTAGACGGAAAGATCCCTAAAACAAAACCCTCTTTAACGGGGGAAATATGGAAGAGCAACTGAGGATGGATCCTCTCCCGGGACACTGCGAGTGTTTGTGTACTGTGTTTAGGTACATTGACTGCACAGAATAAACCCCCTAATAGTGTTTACAAACCATTATTAGTATTACCTCGTGTAGACTATTAGATCGGGGGGGGGGGGGGGCTTGGAACTGTCTTTAGTGATCCCTCCTGACCTGACTTTCACAAGTTACACTCCTCAGATCTTCAGCCAGCCTATAACAGGCAAGCAGATTATCCCAAAAAAATCCCACTACACAGCGGTGGGAAATTCCAAATGCCATAAAAGTAAACCTTAATAGAATACCAGCGAAGAAAAAAAAATGGAAATAAGGGCATACTTGGGAGGAAAGATTTAGTTGGAGTCAATGGGGATTCTTCGGGTGCATCAGCACAGCATCCAAACAGCACACCAGTCCATGTCCATGTTGCAGTGCACAGATGCCATCCAGACTCAGAAACAGTGTGCAAGTAAGACACACAAACAAAGTTCACATCCACGAAGGTGCAGTAACAAAGTATTACTACATTACAATCCTGCCTGCTCCCTTTTGGAGGCATCACGTTCTCATGCGTGCTTGTTGATACTGTAGAATACACACAGATACATCTGCACATTCCTCTCCCACACAAACTAGACTGCACCTGTGATACTGTCTCACAGTAACCAGAGATTAGTTCACACAAAGCGACATCTGACGTGACTCAGAGTCCAGAATGGCGACTTATGAGCTCTGTTGCTCTGTAGAATAACAGTAGTGTTGAGTCTCTTTGTCCCTCACAGGGGATATTCCGGGATTCTCTGTGACTTGGATCTTGCTTCCCAGATCCCAAAGGTGTTGTTTTGATGCAATAAGACAATTTGTGAGTTTAATTTGCAGATCAATTCTAAGGGGAAACTAATTAGGCAGGTAAATCAAGTATGTATTGAATAACAGTGTAGTAGTTTTGTTTACCTCTAAAATATACTTTTTAAATTTTATTCCGTAGTTTTGTGTGTTTCTACTGTCAAGAAGATGCAAATGTACAACAGTACTTAAGGTTTAGACATTTTTCAGCTTGGAGCTTAATGAAGCCAAACTTCAAATATTGCAATTCCACCATCTAAAGTTCTTTTCAAGATGCTTCATGTGGTAACACAAACCAGTTTTCATGTGGTCGCTTCTCTTTCAACAAATATTGCACACTACAGAAAACTTTTAAACAAATCCTCCAAGGGAGAGGCGAAAGAAATATTTCATTGACAGCCAGGAGGCTGCTTCGCCAGGAGTTTAGTCTACCGCAGTTCCTGGACACGGGGACAGTTAGCATTAGCTTGAATTTAGCCAATGAGAAACTCACCGAGGGTCAGATCCGAGACCCCTTATCGGATCGGCAAACTTTATGTTGCTGTCGTTATGCAGGTTCGACCCAAACCGCTGTGACTTATGGCCTTGAGTTTCTGTGGCTGCTGACTGGTGAGGTGGTCCTCTTGCCACAGGGAGGACAAAAAGAACGGGTCGTTTTCTCGTTTCTACCACTTCAGATTTAGTCCAATAAACAAACAAACACACAGATGGCTAACGTTAACTGTATTCGTGAAGATTATAGATAGCAGTGTTTTGACCGGCTCTCAGAGTTTCAGCAGTTTGGTTAAATTTTGTGTATCATCGCCCTGTAGTTGGCTTTTTTACTTATTACTGACGACTGTAAATTAAGATTGTATGGACCAAAGGTGAAATGCTGACCCCATTTTTACGCATAGCAACTTCAAGAAAGAGGCCACTGAAGTCTTGGTATTTCCAGCTTATTATATACTGCAAAACATCCAGAGGAAGAATAAAAGTAAAAAGATTATCTGACCAGCCATTGTATATGTACCTTTGTGGTCAGTTTAGTCTGCTCTGTTCTGCTCAGCCTGAGTTAAGAGGATATCATATATCAATAAAACTCTCTTTTTGAAAATCCACTTGTGACTCCTCATGCCTGCCAGCTCAGCCGCTCACAGTAAACAAAGTGCTTGACGGTATCATCCACACATGACATGATTACTGCGCCACCTCACTGTATTCTGACTTCACGATATGAATATGAGAGGTTACAGGTGACAAGCTGCCAAATCACAAGATTAATATTTTCTCCATATGAGTGTTTAATAGCTGCAACAGTTGCCAGTCTTCAATATTGTTATACTGTTTGACAGAGTGTCAGACAGAAGACATGCAGGCAATATGTATTGTATTGTATGTAACATATGCACAAGTACAACGTTTACTGCCGGATAAAATTACAAGCCACTTAACTCAACTGTCTCCTGGAATAAAACTTACAGATTTATTTGCCGTTCAATGATGTTTTAATTTGCTTTTTTAAAAAGCGAAATGGAAGGAAAAAGGAAAAGGATAATGTAATGTATACAAGCCTCACTTCCTTTATTGGCTTCTTGTAACTATGAAAGCAATAGGATAGAGTTACAAGTCTCTTCTAATTCATTTTTACCACATGCTACTCTTTCAGTAATGGAGTTATTTTTGGAAACGTTTCACACTTGCAAGTTGGCCTCCTTTCAGACAATTCCACTTTCCACCGTGAACAGAAGACGAGGGCCTCCAAGACGTTTGCTACCGTCCCTAAAAACATAGCAAACGGAGCGAGGAGACATAGTAACACTAGCTCTCTGTTTGTGTTACCGGGCCGCCCCCCCCCCCCCCTTCCATCTGTAAATTATTTCTGTTTCATATTTAAAACTGACACAAACAGGGAGCAGGAATTTTTGTGGTCAATGTAGCCAAACATTGCTGAATATGAAGGGTTGAAGTGGCTGAGTGGACAGGTGGCTTTGGGTGTTTTTGGGTAGCGAAACAGGACATGTCTTGAAAATACTGCCCACTTAGCAAAGTGATGACAGCGAGGAGTAATTAGCTTCTGTGCTAAAGAGGAAACAGAAAGGAAAATATGCCTGATTCATTTTAAAATTTCTGAAAACATGAGGCTGACAGGAGGCCCCATTGCCAGCGTAGCCAACCACATCTGTAATCTGTCACTGATGATAGTTATTATCCAGTTCTGTCACTTGCCTCCATTAACCTCGCTCACGACAACAACAAACAAGACAAGTGAGAGAGTTTTTACGAACAACATCGAGAGAGACAAAATGCTAAAAAAAAAAAAAAAGCCTGTCAGGTACAAACACATGTAAAGAAACGAAGAGAGAGAGAGAGAGAGAGAGAGAGAGAGAGAGAGAGAGAGAGAGAGAGAGAGAGAGAGAGAGAGCGCTTCATCCACTTCACCCAGCTTTGATCTCTTTAATGGGGTGCTGGCCTCGCTCCAGGTGGGATGTGTCACCATGGACAACGGGACAAGAGGAGGCTGATAAGGCAGACCAGCTCCGGGCTTTAGGGGCCGCTCAGACAAAACACACTTGCCTCCTTACTGTGCTGTGCTCACTGTACAAAATGAATCAAGGATAAAATAATTCCACGCTGTTTTTGTGGGACATTAGCAACATAAATTTGCTGGATACTCTACTTTTTTCTGGCAGTATGCTTCATTAGGATGATGGCGGAGACAATAAAATCACCTTTAAGACAGAAAAGCCCTGTATAAATCTGAAAGGGCTGACACAGCTTTAGCTGATTTAAGAGAGCCAGCAAGCAATGGCTAACCAGTGGTTGGTCAGTGGGCAAGTAGCAGATTACAAAGGGTTTGATTCTCTTAATTTTACACTTGAACTCTCTTAACTCTCTCCTGGACCCTCCTCTCTTTCTCCATCCCCTCTTTGAACTCCTCTGCCTATTTCCTGACCTCTCTCCCTCATCTGTCTGTCTCTCTTCCACGGTCCCTCCCTCCATCTTTCTCAGGAGCCTTGACTTTCTTTGATATTCTGCTGGATTAGCTCAGAGCTGTCTGTCTGCGTGTCTGGGTTTCTCTGATATACAGGCTTTTTCATTGAATATAATCACTCCCTATTACATGAACACAGGAGAGGGGAGTCAGTTCTTCCCATCAGTCTCTTTACACATTTCAAGAATTCTTTGGTTGTGTCTCAGAGGAAAGGGTTTCTGAGATATTAAGCATCAGATATGTGAAAACTGTAATTCACTCTATACCTTCATGTCAAAGGGTTCTTTATTTAATTAAACGTGACACAATTTTATGCGGATTACTAAATTTCAATGAGAGGGTTGAGCTTTACAGTACCATGATCGCAGACTTGTCATAGCAGGTGTTACTAATAACATTAGCAATGGCTGTCCCCGTGTGTCGGGACAGTGCGACAGCGAGCCGGTCAAGCGGCAACCTCCGGTGCTGAGAAATACAGCCGATGCACAAGAAAGAAACTGCAGTTCTTCGAATGGCCACTTGAGGCTTCAACTCCATAGATGTAAAAATGCCCAACCTCAGAGCAGAAATAAACACATTTACAGCCTGGTTCAAAAAGCGCTATTGGTCTCTACAGCTAATTTCCCCGTTGCATAATTAAGCAAATAGACGCTTTGTCTGCTCTCTGCTCTGCTGCGTCACACAGGCTACCGACAATCCACCTTTATGACCATTTTTAGAGTCACTGCCAAGATGGCGACGGCCGGAGCCACCCACTTTGAGCCTCACAACGACTCTTCAGAAACCAACGGGTGACGCCACAGAGGCTTCATCCATATGTTATACAGTCTACGGAGCCAGCATGCACTATACCAGGACCAGGAAACTGAAGCAGCTTCATGCAATTCAGGCATCATCAATTTTGTAATATGTAGAAATGGTCGTGGTTATTATGCTAAATGACAACTTTGAAAATGATGCTCACCCTGGTAGTTCACCTGATAGAAGGCCTTTTACTGCGTGTTGTTTCCCTCTCTCTTCCTGTCCTGACTCAAGAGTTACGTCCAACAAGTATTGTAGAGAGATGGGCCGCGGTCATTTTTGCTTATAGGAGGGTTCCTAACTGAGTGAAAAGTTTCAGAAGTATTCGGTGACAGCCATGATAAGGGCTGGTCGAATTGCATAAATGATAAGGAAAGGTGCTTCCGTTCTCATAGAAGGATACACTGGACCATCCTGTACGAAATGAAAGGAGATCCCACAACTCCTTGCGGCAGCACCATGGTAGACCTATGTCAATAACATTCGCCGTTGCATAATGACATAGCCCATTGTAAGTGCAATGGGCTTCTCTTAGCACTGTGGTTGTCTTTTCATAAGTCCTTATGAATTCTCCTTCACCTCCTTGAGGTTAAGGAAAGGAGGTTATGAAAAGGACATTTCAAAAGAAAGGCCATGAATATCTACAGAGTCAAGACTAGTAGTGGAACGAGTGTCTGAAAATCATAACCACTGTGTCACTGTCATGAAGCTGACCGTCATCATCCTCCCCACGGCCTTCTATCGTTTTATCTTAATCACCCTGGCATTCCCTAAAATGTTATTCTGCGACATATTATTTTGTTTCCCATAAAGATTCCACAGAAAACAGAGTAATAACAGCGCAGGACGTTACAGAGAAGGGTTAATGGGCTGCATGTTAAAGCTCATGGGAAACGTATCGCCGACACGCCAGGAGGCTTTCCTCACATTGATGGACCGGGGGATGAGAAGAGGAGGGGTGGGGGGGGGATAGAGCAAGGTTCACTGGTTCCCAAACTCCTGCAGAGCTTCAGTAGCCTTCACTGCCACCCTGAAACTCCTCTCACCCCTCCTGTCTCCCCTCTTTTTTCCCCTTCACTGCCCTCCAGTTTCTGTCTCAAGCTTTCGCCTCTCTTTTGTCTGTCCCCTCCGCTAAACGCTCTCACCTACTGGCCTTTAACACCTCCTCCAGGCCTCTCCATGTTGTCATCCTCTCTCCTGACCCTCTCCTCCTCCTCTCCCCCCTTACATCTTCTCCATTACACAGCTTTTGTCGAAACATAGCCAAGATTTAAAATAATTTTCCTTATGTCCTCACGTGTGTTTGTTTGGGCGTGTGTGTGGGGGTTCCCTCCTTTACATCTCTGGCTTTTTACTGAACGCAGTAAATTACATTAGATCTGACGCCCTGCTTTATGACGGAAGGTCAATATTGACTTTCTACAAAACCAGCAAGGTGGGAGAGAGAGAGAGAGAGAGAGAGAGAGAGAGAGAGAGAGAGAGAGAGAGAGAGAGAGAGAGAGAGCGAGAGAGATGTCATGTGTTTGTCTTTGGGTGCCCTTCGCCTTTACATTATTGAAACTGGCATGTGCTCAGAGTCAACATAGTTAAACATTTTCCTCCCTTCAAAAGAAGCTGACATTTGTTTATGTAATGAAAAAAAGACTTCCAAAGATTTGAAAACTGCCCCCAACTACAGTCGATCATCCATTACAGAAAATATGAAGCCCAAACAAATGCAGAGACCTCCAGTTGGTTATTTGAGGATGGATATGTCATAAGTCATCAATCATGCTATCTTAGAACGTTCACTGTAACACAAAGGTCTTTTTATCTGCAGGGTCACTGTTCCCCGGAACAACAATATATTTTAAGATACCGTTTTGATTCTGTAAAGTTTTTATTTTAGAAAATGAGGAAAAAATAAGCGAACTAGAAACAAGGCAATAAAAAAGTAGCAAGGGGTACAATACTTCTATATGTCTTCTCCTTTGAGCTGCTGGAGGAGGGGAGCTAAGGCCTGGGAAAGGAAACTAATCAAACGGAGAAATCTGTCTCTTGAGGCCCACCGTGCCATGTGCATGCACAAGTTACACACATGAAGACACACACTTATGGACACGTGCACGCACACACACACACATTTGGGCCATGTGCTCTTGATGTTGTCAGGCATGTCGTCTGTCTACATCACGTACGAGTTTTGGCATGCAGCCTTCCTCAGGGTGACAAAAAGCGCAGTCTTTTGTGTGTCGACAATTCCTCAACTCCCTACCTGGCCCCAGCAGGCCTGTTTAGGTGCAGGCAAGCAAAACCACACACACACACACACACACACACACACACACACACACACACACACACACACACACACACACACACACACACACACACTCCCCTGTAAGTTTTCCCTTGACATTTGTTCCGTACACCTCCTCCTCTCCTTGCTCACTATGTGTTAATTTGATTCTTCTCTCTTGTTCAGGGAGACATTTCTGTGAAAGTTGCTAAAATCTCCCTTTTGTATGAACTCCCTAAGAGACTAAAGTAACTTAATGATAATGTGTTAAAGCTCCTACCACTGCCAGCAGTACTGAGATAGAGCCAGCACACGCACTTTACTACTTTCCTAAACTTATTATTCAATTTGTAACTTTTAATTTTGCAATTTCCTGCAATCCAGATAAATAATAATCACCCTCTTTACTCCTTACATCATTTGCAACTTCTGAACTTTCAAATTAAAAGTGTGATTGGGAGAAAAATGTTTGTGGCGAACCCTCGGCCCGTATAGCCCTGAGTATAGCCTGTCAGACTGCAGTCCTGCCTGCTAGGTATAATATAACTTAAACAATATTTATTTTTAACATCAACTCAATAAAACATTTTTTTTTGTACTAATTTGGTGATTTACTTAGACTGGCAGGAAGCGCCACCTGCCAAGCAGTAAGCAGGGCAAATAACGTGGCTGTGAATTTGAATAATTCAAATATGTTTTGATTAAAGCACATTTGTGCAGTTGTCAAGCGTTGTCCCTTCATTGTTTGGCTCAAGGCAAATGATCTTAAATTAACATGATCTGTGTTACAGTGTGTCGGAAGTTGAATTGGTAAACCGGTGGATTTCAGGGACGGCATCGTTTGTCTCTTGACTAACTGGCGTAACGCTGGCGATCTCGCTGTGGTTGGCTGTTTATCGTTTTGGAAAGAGTAAGACTTCCTACGGTGGTTAAAGTTTACTTAGTATTGAACCGCGGCCTAAAAAATCGCAGCCCGGCATTTCACACACACACTCGCTTAGTTACTCTTAAAGAGGTCAAGAGGAGAGGAACGTTTGTGGCTCACCTCAGACGTTTGCCATGATTGTACAAAATCATGTGTTTTTGTAAGTTTGTGTGTGTGTGTGTGTGTGTGTGTGTGTGTGTGTGTGTGTGTGTGTGTGTGTGTGTGTGTGTGTGTGTGTGTGTGTGTGTGTGTGTGTGCTGTAGGTGGTAAAGTTAACATCCTCGTGTGCTGAGTTACCTCAGGCGAGGAAAAACATGCATCCATCAAACTGACCTCGCTGCCAGTTGGTTTGGTTGTGCTTTAGTACTTCCTTAACCACCGATGGTTTGCTGGAATAATTGAGGTCCGAGGGTGTTCCTAAATTGTTTACCTGCCCAAAATGTTTCTTTTTCCAAACAGGAAGATCTAATCATAGCAATAAGTGGAGCATTTTTGTTTTTTTTACTTTAAGTTGGTAGAAATAGTCAACCCACAGGATGTTTTGGTAACAGATGCTTTGTGAGAGACACATATATCAATTAGAATCAGCAAATCAAGGGCAGATGATGTTGTTTGACCCTGGTTCCTAATTAGCAAACATCTCAAAACTAAAACATATCATGTGTTTGACACTGCCTTTGTTCTTGGGCCACCTTTTTGATTGGTGAAAACTGACATGTTAACGGTCAGTGTTTTGGTTGACGATGTTCACTGAAGGGATCCCTTCCTTACCTCGGCAGAGGTTGTCCCCAGGTCAGCGTAGTTCGGGGTCAGAAAGTAGTCCTTACTCCCGCTGGGTCCTCAGCCATGTGTAGAATGTGGGTCATCTTCAAAGAAGCTGAAGTATTAGCCTTCGACACGAAGCATCAGCAACTTCCACGGTAGGGTGAACTCCAGCTTCAATTGGAAAAGTAATGTGGGAAGCTAAGGTTGAAAGGGGTCGATGGTTTATTCAACTTCTAAACTCAAAGTTTACTCTCTTAAAACAAGTCAGAAAGAAGCAGCCCTCTGTGTGTCTGTGTGTGTGTGTGTGTGTGTGTGTGTGTGTGTGTGTGTGTGTGTGTGTGTTTTATTATACCTAACACTAATCCTGTGTTTTGACCATAACTTGTCTTCATGTCTTTTCATTCGAGTTTACCATAATTTAGAGCCTTTTTGCAGCCTGGGATTCCCGCATTGATTCTCTCATGTAGGTACTTTGCTTTACATTTTCCCATCACCAAAACCTATGAATTAATTTAATGGGGTAGTAAATAAGGTTTCCATTGCATCACAACACATGACGACCATGTGTGTGTGTGGAGATGCAGGTGTTTAGACTCCCTTTCCAGTCAAAACTTTACACATATATTTGGCAATATGTTTTGGTTACAAATACTAGTTATTGCTCAAGGCCGTCTCCTCCAAAGATCGCTTGACCTCCGCAAGTGACACAGAAACAGGAAAATGTTGTGGTCTGTTTGGTTTATATATGTACTGTACTCGTCATCTTTGCTTCTATGAAGCGGTTGCACACACCATTTTCCCTTTTCTTCCCCCTTTTTTTTCGACCAAATACAAAAAAATTCCATCATGCCATCATGTATTCTGGTGCACATGTATGGAACGTGTCTGCGTAAGCAAATTCCTGATATATAGAAGCGTGTGTGCGGCCGCTGTGGTTTTAGTACACCCATACAAAATTGCATCAACCATCCCAGCAAACTACTTGAAGATGCCAAACTGACCCCCAAAACGTCACAGTAATGCTGGCATTATCGTAACTGTGATGTTACTAAGTAAATAGCTACTGCCCAACACTGCGCATGTCAACAAACAGTGACTCAAAATGGAAAATAGTTCTCCATTTTTGTTAAGCTAGCGATATCATTCATAATAACTATATCCTTTAATAAAACCACAGTTTCAGTCATAAATTTCTTACTTTCCCGGCATAAATGCATTTCGGGCCCACGCTTCTTTCTCTCAGTCTCCAAGAAGTGATTCCAGCCTGTTAGCTTTAATTAGCTGTGGTGAGAATAGGTGTTTAGCTAACAGACTTAAATCATTCAAATACTCTTTCAGCTTGTAACACAGGCTCAAGGATTTCACATGCAAAATGAGTGTTTGGTGAAGGGGAATTGATTTTCCCTCCCTCCAGTTTTGTAACAAGAGGGGGTTCACTTGTTTCTGCTGCTTTATCTGACTCAGAAACATGCGTCACCGTGTTAGCACAAGCCAGTTAGCATGTACTCAAAACTGTCTCCCGGGCGCTGCAGCTAGCTGATCATATGGCCTCCCGAGGTTTATGGAGCGCAGTGTTGTATCGTTAAGTCTGCGAGAAGACCACACAGAGCAAGCGAGGGTGTCTGTGTCCTCATTAAAACTCTGCTTGGGCAAACCAGAGACAGCCAATATACACAGCAGATAAGACAGTTAGCAGCTCACTCAGATTTACAGCCGCGAGCCTCGGGGGGCGAGAGAACGAGGGGTGAGAGAGAACATGAGTTCATATATCGTTTAATGTCTGGCAGCCAGATGGACAAACAGGGGACAATCTGTGATTTAACAAGGACATGGAGAGAAAGAATCGGTGCGTTTGACTGATAGACAGCAGTGATATTGTTTGTAGAGACGGTGAGTGAGAGTGAAAGGCCAGAGGTGACGCAGGACCGGTGGTAGATGAGATGGATGGCGTGTGGACGAGATGTACGATGCGGGAAACGGGATAGGAAGAAATGTCAAAGGGAGATTTAAAATTTGGAAAATGTAATGTTTAGAAGATATATCAAAAACATGTCACATTAATGTGTTGCTACTGTTGCAACAATGAAAACCCATATTCCACATCATCGATCAGTTAAGCACATCATCAGCCTAAAGAATACACTCGGGGAAACCACAACTTTCTGAAATGCTACAACTCTAGGTCATTAGCAAAAGCCAGATTTACGCCAAATGTCAGAGTTTCTTGTCAACACCAGAAATCAGCCCCCAAATAACCTCAACTTGATCTCTCACCTTGTTCACATAAATAACCCTCCCTCAAGAACAGGGGCCAACTTTGTCTGATCCACTCCACTTTCTCTCCACGTCTCTTTTTCTCTCCCTTTGATTTACATCTAGTGTTAAAACCCAGAGAATCCTTCTCTGGAAAAACACAGCGTCTTCATTTCGGTGAGTAAATTTTAAGTGGCGTGGGCTCGTTTGGCGTGTTCAGTGTCAGGTTTTGCCGACTCCCCAGCGTGCAGGCCCACCTAGTGGGACACTGCACCTCGTAAAGAAATCAAGCCAGAGTTTTGGGAAAGGCCCCCCCCCCCCCCCCGAGTGAGTGTTGGGTTTCACTACCAGTCAGTGGATAGTCACAGCGAAACAAGCCGTGCAAACAAAGCCAAGGCAATTTAGTCACCTGAAAGAGGATACACACACTCATAATGCAAACTTCCTCGGCTTTCAATCACACATACTGTGTACAAACTGTATGCGTTTAGTCTACCTCCCATTAAACATGTTTGAGTGTATGGTTTTTTTTAGCTCACTCTGATCATTGTTAATCGAAAAAGTTTCAAAGTGAGCATGAAAGTGGATTTTGAACATAATTTTCGTGAAAATGCCAACATCAGTTCCAACATCAGTTCTGTGCAACAATATTTTGTTTGAACTTTCTTAACCCCCCCTCCCCGAGCGGGAACACCAAAGGATATGGGTTTTCTATATTGTCAAGTTTAATGAATGAACTAGCAACGTATCCCAAAAGGACAAACACACCGTGGAAAATTAAATCTTCACTTTGACCTTATTTTGTTCTGCTTTGAACCCCAAAATCAAGACAATATTTCACCCTATGTGTCCTGTTCATGGGGCATCAGAAGAGGTGTGAGGGGTGATCCAGTTTCTTTGGTTGCCTCTCTCAGCAGGCGTTTGCACCATTCAAGTGGCCTTGAGCAATTTCTTCCAGCTCCAGCAGCCCGTTTCAGTAGGCGATCCTGACCTCTGACACGAAGAGGGCCTAAACATGTCAGCTTCAAGAACGCATCCTTTCATCCTAACACCTCACAAGTAGGTAAAAAAGTCTATCCAAAAAGATGTAAGGGTTATTATATGATTACCGAGGGCATTCAGCTAACACAGGGGTGAAACCCATTAACCTCAGAGATCAGGGTTCTTGGTGCTGCTGGCTTGTTCGGATACAATGATTGAAAAGTGTTTGTTCACTGGTGGGAAGCCAGTGAGGGACCACGTTGCTCTATTGACAGCTAATCTGTGTTTACTTATTTATGTCCATTTTATGTCAAATTTTTCTTTCAATGACATTTGTCAATGTTACGTAACAAGGTAAACGCAGGACTCTACGTGCTAATATAACTATACTGTAGGTTTATACTATGGTCAAAGTAGTACATCTTTTTATTTGAATTTGACTTGGTGGAGAGCTCCATAGCAAAGTTCATTGTTGAATTTGAACCCAACAACAATATGGCGTCTTTTCACTGGATGGTACGACTCAGCTCGACTCGACTCAATTCGCTTTTTAGTACCAGATACTTTTCACTGCAGATCTTACCCCCTCAACGTAAGTATCTGATATAATTTCCAATATGACACAAACACAGTGCGTTTTTTCACTGGAGCCTTTCATCGGCAACCAGGACGGTCAGTATTTCATCAGTTGCCCACACCATTTATAAAAATCTGGATCGAGTGAATGCAAAAATTGCAGCCGGGTTTGTGCAGGATGCCGCTATAGTAACGTTTCTCTGACCAATCAGTGGGCTACTGTGTTTTAACTCCACCTTTGTAGTCTCAGCTAAGCCCACTTAATACCTCAACCGAGGCAATACCAAAAAAAGTACTACTTTGAAAACCAAAAAGAAGAGTCAAGTCGAGCCGTGCCGTGCCAACCGTACAGTGGAAATACGACACTAGTTGCTGAATTAATCCAAAACTGACCCAGATTCCAAAAGTCGAGTGATTTAAGCTGCAGATTTCATCAACACGGTAATCTTAAGAAATATCAACCAATTGGTAAAAATCAGAGCGTGCTACCAGATTAATAACCTTGGTGATTGGATGTTTCTTGTCTTGTAAGTTCAACTTTTTATTAAAGCAGCCCAGATATTTTCTAACGCTATTGTTCATCTTTTGTACTTGTAATTCAAGCCGCAGATGAGCTCCAGCTGTGAGTAGTGTAACATTGTCTATGGAGAAACTGAATGGGACTTTTACTTCTGGGTCACCTGATGTAGCTCCTCCCTCTCTGTAACTCTATCGCTCAAGTGACTCAAGTACAAATACATAATGCAGTAAATGTGACCAAATTCCTCTATTATTCAAAACAATAGCATTGTTTGTAATCTGGATGATAAGACTGTCTTTCTAGTTTCAGTTTTAGGTTGAGTAAGTTTCAACATATTTTGTTTTTAAATCTTAATGACCAATTGCTGGGAAAAGTGTAACCCACAAGGCCCACATCCTGGAAGAATACAACCTTAAATCATCTTTATTACTCACTCAGCTCAGGGGAAATCTGTAGATGTTGGTAAATGAAATTAGTTGTTATTAGATTACTCAACACAATATTGCTGATGTGTCTTAGGGGGAAATTATTGTTTGTATTGAAGGCAAGGATTTCGCAGAATCAATCCAGTGTTAACTTTGAACTAAAAGAAGCATTTATGTTTGTTGAAGAAAAGAAAGGAAGAAATCATATTTCCTTAATTGTACATGGTATGACTTGTGACTGTCCATCAATATAAAATATTGAAGAAAACAGAAAACAAAGAAGCTTTTGAATAACCAAAGCTGTTGTTGCTGTAAAAAAGGTTTTGCACAAGAACCCCCCCCCCCCCCCCCCATCGGGTGCATCTATTACTCACATCTCATGGTCAGACATGTCGTCAATGGCCAGCTTCTGGAGAAGAAGGGTGCTCATGGAAAAGTCTGATTAGCAGGGGAGATAAGTGTGAATAAAATTACCTTCACAGCCCCTTTAGTGTTACTATGAATCTTGACTCTTGAGCTGAGGTCATCTAGTATGAGTAAAGAAACAAAACATTTCCAGTTTACATGACGCTGAAAGGTGCTTCATTTTTCTAAAGACTAATGCAAATAGTGTTTTTTTCCACTGGTGGATTGATGTAGAAACAAGGAATTCTTTGGCAGTGTTCGGGTTTTTGACAGACTCTCCATTACATGTTTCACACACAAATGCTCAGGCAGCTAATAGAGATGTCAAAATGATTTTCTTGTGCAATTTGTCTTGATTTCTTTTCATTTTGCTAAAAAAAGCCTGTACGCAATGTTGATATGTTACATAAAATAGGGATTAACTCCTTTATAGTTTCTTAATAACATCCTGAAGTTTCTATTTGAGTGAAAGTTCTTGAATGACAATGAATGGAAATCTTGCTCTGCTTAGGCAAACTTCTCAATAAAGCTTGTTCATGCTTACTAAGGAGGAAGTGTGCGTGTGCGTGCAAGTTTGAAATAAGGTAAATCCTCCCACAACCAGAAAGTCACCACACCAGTCCGTGCCTGTTGGTACCTTCCCCTTACATTGTTCATCAGTTTAACCAGAATTTGAGAGTATTTCTTCATCAAAAAGAAGAGTGAAGTACACTGAAGGCTTTTCTCCTTGGAAAATATGTTTCTGTTCATCTCCCAAATTGTTTCGGTAAGGCTTTCTTTGATCGATGGTTCATCCAGTCACCTGCCAAGTATTTCTTGAAAGAGTCTGCACTTTTCCAAGCTGTTTCCAATGATGGCTTCTCAGATGTTTTTGTGTAACAAGCCATCGTGTTAGGTACATTTCGGTTGAATTTTACGTCACAACACCAACGGTTTTGTTTTGCGGCCTTACAAACATATGACTGTGGTTAGCTTTTCACCTGGTCTCACTTTCTACACAACCACGGATCAAACACATGACAGTGAGCATGTGCAGACAAATTATGTGATGACGTGCTCATTATTAAGTGCAGAATTCTTCCTGGCAAACGCCATACACGGACCTATTGGCAGGATGCGGTGTGCTGTGATTATGGTTAAGGGCTGGACCTCTGGCTGGTGAAGAGCTGGTGTATCATTATAGTCTAATGCAACATTGTGTGCGGAGTTATGATGTGAATTAAGGTGGCTGCGATGCTGTAGATCATATCGTCTTTAGCTTTGCCCTTTGGACTAAGGTGTTGGATTGGTGCCCATGTATGTCTATGTGTGTGTGTGTGTGTGTGTGTGTGTGTGTGTGTGTGTGTGTGTGTGTGTGTGTGTGTGTGTGTGTGTGTGTGTGTGTGTGTGTGTGTCCTTGTATTGGATTTGTGTGTGTTTAATCTCACACTCTTGTGCTCAGGAATGCAATGAATGGCTTTTCTCCAGGGGGAGGAGCGGAGTGGCGGTGTACTCTACCTGCCTCTTATTCCTTGCGGGTTAATTTCCATGCTTTTGGTTACCTGACATTCCAACTTACACACACACACACGCTCACACACACACACACACACACACACACACACACACACACACACACACACACACACACCTACTTATATCATCAGTGTAAACATGTTTTTTTAAAACATACACAGCTTTACACCTCACATTAATGCCACATTAAACCCACAATTGGTTAACAAGCAACAAACGTGTTTCAGAGTGTTTTAGGTGGGGCATCATAACACTGTGAAGTTTACAGAGCCAGTTTATGTATCAAGAGGTTTATGATGCAATTGTGGACCGTGTTGCATTTTATGGGTAAGGCCCTTTTTGATGTCAGAGGAGTAAACACTTGTGGTTCATTGAGTGCAATGCCTTACAGTACTCTCTGTGTGGTTCCAGCAGGCAATTGTTATGGTTACAAAATCAGATTGAAGGTATCATTACAAGCTGAGACGAATTGTGATAACATGAATAGAAACAGCACATAGTTTCATGCTGCTGAACTACATGCATGGAAAAGTACAAACTCATTCAGATACGCGTCAACTCTTGTTGCATATTAATCATAACATAAGAGGAACGCTGAAGGGCAACAAAAAAAAGTTAAGTTTGCTTTCCTTAACAAAAATGGGTCACAAGAAACAAAGTTAAAGGGCCTGTTCAGTTGAAATATGAATAATTAAACAGTCACCTCTTGTGGTATTTACCCATGTGGTTGTTGTACGGATTTGCTTTATCAATTACCTCAGAGGACAGCGAGTTCATTGTAACGAAGTGTATTCTGAATCATTTGACAGGTTATGGGTATGTGTGGACTTTGAGGAATGCAGAAGTATGACTTTAAAATGTTGTACTTGTGAAATGCTGTATTGTGAACATATCAGCTGCTAAGGTGTGTTTGGGGAGTGTGGCTGAGGGTAAAAACAAAAATAGAGGTTATGTATTACGAAACCTGTATTGTAACATTCCCTTAACAAAAATAAAAACGTAGTCTACAGCTATGCCAGCAGCTCTGTGACGCTGTTCTTAGCCACAGCAATGCTTTTAGCTAAATGTCGGCACGCTAACTTGCTCACACTGACAATGCTAACAATGCTTAGCAGGTTTACAATGTTCCCCATCTTAGTTTAGCATATTAGCATGCAACTTCCAAATTAGCACTTAACACAAAGTACCGCTGAGGCTGATGGGAATGTCACTAGTCTTGCAGGTAATTGGTCATAAACAATAGTATTGGAGAAGGCAAGAAGGGAACAAAGTTACAACACTTCATCATCTGGGGACCATGAATGTCTGTACCAAATTTCAAGGCGATTGATAGCCGTTGAGAGGATTTGAAGCTTGACCAAAGTGGTGGATTGACATACCATGCCCTCCCCAGAGACACATAGCTAGCAAATCAAAAGTGTCCCTTTTACTCTGGATAATCCATAGCACACATCTTTAACTGTTTTTATTGGGACCATTTCTTTGGGGGAAAGTATCCAGTGACACTTTGTTGTCTGTGATCTGCTAAATTTAGAGGTTTTAAGTGGTCCAGGTGTATTCAGGGTGGTAAATCAGCTGGCATTCACCTCAGCTTCACAATGCATTAACCTGAGGTCAAAACCTGAGTTCACAGGTCAGTGATTGTGATTTGTGATTGTTTGTTTGCTCGTGTTTGTGTTTGTGCTTGTGAGGATTCCTGTGAGGTCAGGATGGGAGAGTTGTGACAGGCCCACAATGAAAGGCACATACCGATTAGGAAAGTGTGTGCGTAAGGAAAGTGACATTAACAGAGAGTTCCTAAACACACCTGGGAGATGTTCTCACAGGAGATAAAAGTGCTCACTTGTTCACAGCAAATACCATTCATTAAATGGCTTGACATTTAGGATCGGAAAAGATCTTACTTTGTATCCTGGATGAGGAATTTTCCTTCTCCGGGTACTATTTAGACAGAGAGAGACAAACTCATGGATGCACTTTGAAGATATATTAAACAATGAGATTAGTCTGTTTTAGCTCAACAAATAGAGATCTGGGTTTGTGTCCTATCTCCTACCAACAGTCAACATTGGTTTTCTGTATCCGAGAGCATTCCCTCCCTAAAGTTATGAACTTTTAACTGGGTATGAAACAATGTAAATGTAATATACCTCTGTTTGATCAACAGAAGTAAACAAGACCATCAGAGAGAAGTTATAGTTATTCTTAATGCTTGCTATCGGTGCCACTGGACTGGATTCTGCTGAAATCAGATGAAATCATGCAGGTTCACCAGAAAATCCTTCAGCTCAGACTCCAGCGGTTCCTCCAGCAGGGACCAGCCTGCCGCGGAGAGACCCAGACATGACGTCGCTGCAGCCTTCGACCTGCAGTCAGAATTGCTGGGTTATCTGGAGGGAAGAGAGGGAAGGGAAAACCAGGACTGAGCGTATCACACTGTCAGGACTCTGGTGCTCAGAAACACTACCATTTTCGTCCACAGGTACTGCCACAATCGACAAAAAATGAAAGTTCTTTGCAGGAACTTTGACCTTAAAGCTGCAGTAATAAACATTTGTGTATGAACAATGGGGAAAAATGACTACTGAAAGACGTCATTTGTAGTGACTCTGCTTTATGAAAGGCTTTTAAGCATCTTTCCGCTCATTCTTTTGGTTATACTGCACGCAACTTAAATATTTTGATTCAACCTCAACACTTAGTCATTCTTCTTTCACTGGATAAACAGGAAAAATTGTAAAATAGTTAGAAACATTAATGAATGGAGCCATAAGTATCTACATTTGAAGTAAGCAGTTACAGATGGATTTTCACTCGTGAAGACTGACCTGAGCCCATATACTGTGCTGGTCTTCTTCTCTAACTCCCACATTTGCCTGTTACTTCCTGAACATGTGGTCCCTCAGGGCCAGTCCCAACATATTGGAATATGATCAATGTTGACAGGACTAGCCTTTGGTCGGGTTAAAGTACAGTAAATGCTCCTCTCTCTCAAGCTCTTTCCTTTCATTTTTCTTCTTCGCTGACCAAATAGGCTTATGAACTCTTTGAACTGCTTGACTGAGAGTACACAAAAACCAACTCACTTACTGGAACTGGCCAAAAGGAGATAAACTGAAGAGGAGTGAGGGAGAAAAGTGATGAGGGGGTGGAATACACCGCTCTCTAAAGGAATGGAAGAACCATCTTTCTTGCTTGTTAAAGAACTCAAACTTTATCTCTTACTTTATCTAAAAGCTTCCGCTTATCTGCTCATCCTAACGAGAAATCAGGACGGAGGAGGAGGTGGGAAGGGTAATGAAGGTCGGGTGGACGTGTGCTTCCTCTGCGCGGCACGCTCCACACAGCTGGGCAGGGTCAACGGTCGCAACACTGATTGGCTGATGATTTATACCTCGGCTATCAAGAGGGAGTGAAGTCATCTGTGCCGCATTGAGTCCAAATGGCCGTCAGATGCTTTCTGTGAGGAATGGAATGACATATTTTTTAAACCCTTATCTGAGAGACACATTTGCACGAACACAATGGGCCCAAAACAACCTGCCTGAACACATATCACAGGCATACACATACACCTCATTAATATGTGGAAACACACACCCACTTATGCAGCTCGGTCACATGGTGTTTAGCAGTCAATGTTATCGTAAAAAAACATTATCGGGGCACTCAGTTGAAGGTTAATTCTTGGATAATTTATATAAGATTGGCGAAGAGGCCGACTCAGATAACCCGGTCAGAAGCACCTTGCTGTGCAAATCACTCCCTTCCACGCACACACACCGGCAGCTCACGTTTCTCACGAACAGACGGCAAAAGGCAAAGACTCACTTTTTACAGAAAGGGAGTAGGCGGAAAGGAGGGAGCAGAGAAGAAGAATGTGTAATTTGGCGCCAGGTGATAAAAGAGTGTGGCAGTCAGCCATTGGGCTTTCCGTAATGGAATGCCTCTGTTACATTATACATTCAAACAACGTGACTTTCATCCTAACATGCTCACACACACACACACACACACACACACACACACACACACACACACACACACACACACACACACACACACACAAGCACACTGCTGTTTCTGCACAATAAAGCATTACAAAATTCAACCACTGTACATTTGTTTGAGTGTAAGAAAATTAAAATTGTAATTATAAAAAGGATTTTATAATTCAGGATTGTAGTTATACAACAGTTAATATATTAATAAATGTATTTGGACTTTTTGCAAATAGTCAAAACCTTTTGTTGTCGTCTACACATATGACAAAGATTAGCTCGTCGGCCCCTTTCGGACCCCCGGAAATGAACCATCTGAGCATTTATAAAAGATTTTCATTTGTAGTGGCAGGGTCTGCCATTATGCCCGGGATCCATCTTGCTTATCTATGAGTAAGGAATTCAGAGGAAACAATGCATGCATGTAATCTGCTGTTTCTACACTACAAAGAAAAGCACAGAATTTAATCTTTCTTGAAGTACAGCAGTTTTAACGACAAAATGTTCTCAAACTCAAAAGTACTAAATAGGCAAAATGACCCTTTAAAGAATGTTAAATTGGATTATTGTTACTGATGGACTGCAATCAGCTCGTAATTGTAGATGATTCAAGGTATAATGCTTAACCTTTTTGATACTGTTTGACAATATAATATGAGTTTTCATTCTTAGTGGCGGAGTCCGCCATCCCTGTGCTGAACTCAAATTGCCCTCCCATGGACCATGGACTCACAGGAAATGATGCAAGATGTAGACCAACACTTTTCTCTCATTGATATCAGCCTCGATGTTTACTGTTCACTCTCCTCACACCTTTACTGCTGCGAGTTTACATTAAAAGCATTCAACTGGCTTTTATTGTGAACCAGTCACAGGACACACATTGTATTTGTCTCAGATGGTTAGCGCTGAAATTGCGTTCTCAAAACAGTACAATTTGTGACAAAGTTGCAGCTCAAGGAGTGTTGACTGTGCTACTAAACTGCACTTGCTGTCTCCCTCGGCACAGACAGGAATCACCTTGACTTTCTGGTATCATGATGACGTGTTACAAATGTGCGTCAATGTGCAGATCCATGCAGGGGAGGCTGTTTGTTGTACTTTTAAGAAAGGACCACTTCATTAAAGCCTGTGTGTTTTACGCATGTGTATGTATGTAGTCAGCACAAACTGGGATGCACTCGCTCACCCATGCACCGTATCCACTGTAACTTTGCCCTCTTGAGTGCACACATACACACAGGAAAAAACACACACACATACACTCTGAGTCAGCAGAAACGGGAGCCTGGTGACACCGTTAATGAACCTAAGTGTTATTCTTCAATTAAACTTCGGACGGGTACCGAGCCGAGGGACTCCTCTCGGGACTACTCCGGTTACATGACGGCCAAAATCCTTCTCTTTCTAAAAGCTCTCTTTCTCCTTATCTATCACTCACTCTGCCTCTCTGCTTTCTTGCTCTATCATGCCTCAATTCTCTCCACTGTAAAGTCTCATTGTCTCTCTCGGGTTTTTTTTTCTTCTTTCTCCTTCTTTCCATTTTGCAAGCACGGTAACTACGGTATGAGCTGTAGCAAGCAGGCCTTATGTGTTAGGCACATAGCTGCCAACTTATGTCATTACATACTTATCAGCTCTTTTCCACTTTCTCCGTGTCTATCGGTCTGTCAGTGTGCCGGAGGTATAGACACAACATTGGCAGTCCTGCAGAGGCCTGCTGGTCCAGCAGAGGGCATCGCTGCTATGTGGAGCACACAGTAGCACCAAATTATATTATCTAGAAATATTACAGACACAACAACCCAAAGAGCGTTTCATTCAGCTAGTTGTGTAAGAGAGACGTCTAACATTAGATGGAGTGGAGATGTTGAACATCACTTGTTTGAGATAATGGGCCCGGCCCATTTTACACAACCTTGAAGTGCCATTCATTTTTAAAATCAGCCTTTGAACAAATTTCATGTGGTTTCAGTTCGATGAGCTTTTGTCTCTAAGAGAGAACTGAATTTAAAAATGGCTTCAGGCTTTTAACAAGCAGATGGGGGAAACTATAGTTTCCTTCATTGAGCCAAATCAATTAAACATGTTTAAGTGGTGGAAAGTAACTGAGTAGATTTATCCAAGTAATGTACTCAAGTCCACTTTTGAAGTGCGTGTGCTTTACTTGAGTATTTCTACTTTATGCTACTTTATATTTAATTTCAATACATTTATCAAATATTGTTACTAGTTACCTTTCAGATTTTACATTTTAGAATTATACAATATGAATTGTTACACGCTTAACTGTATAAAAGTCGTGAAAGAGCCATGTTGTTTTGTTTACAATTTCTTTGTATTTGATTGTTATTGGAAAAGTATTATTATTTATTGCATTAGGGATATATTTTGTTTTAATTTAGTTGTTGTGGTATAATCTATTCTTTCATCATTGGATAGCGGACCAAGGAGAGTACAGCCTGCAGAAGTACATGTTGAAGTGGGACATGGCAGTCTACAGAGTCAGGACCCTTTACATCCTGCAGGAAATGGTGAGGAAGGTTTTGAACCAGCTGGCAGTTAAAATTAGCTCCATGTCAACCAGCTGCTCAATGTTAATGCATCAATAATAATAATAAGTACTATAATATAGCACTGATTTTGCATGATCACTCAATATACTGTTGATACTTAATGTACATTGTACTAACACTTCATTACTCTAACTTAAGTACATTTTTTGTATACTTGTAATATAGTATATTTATGGTCTGATATTTCTGCTTTTACTTTGGTAAATTGTATGTACACACTCCCATTACTCAATGTCGGATAGAGGCTGTATAATGTCCTTAATAACGCAATCTCCGTCATCATCTCCATCATCATCCTCGTCATTATCAGCAGCGTCACAATCATGATAAATGAGCTGTCTGAAGCTGTGTCGCTGCACAGAGCCCCTTCATTCATCAGCTTGCTTTGCCTTTCTCTTCCATTTTGCCCTCCTCTTCATCGCCGGGATGTTTCAGCTGTTGCTCGCAGAAAAGAAATTCCTGACCAGAAGTCAACCTCGACCGGTCAGGTGGCTTCTTCCGTTCTCCGTCAGCGGAGTGACAAGGCGCGATGGGGAGGAACTTAGTCACGATCGACGCACATAGCCGACTCCTACTTTCTATGCGCGTGCTCCCGGCGGACAGCAACGTTGCACTGCGCACGCACGCATACACAAAGACATATATGCTACGTGTCCGAGCACACACGCTATCTCCCGCTCCGGCAAGTGTATATCAATCGTCGTGAAGGGAATTGATTTTTTTATAATTTTTTTGCTAAAAAAAAAAGGGGGACCATCCAAGGTCATATCGTCTGCAGCATTTGTACGTTAAAATGTGTTCACCAGTAATTTCCCCACAATGAATGAGTTCAAAAGACTTCTCAAAGAGCTCTGTATATAACTGTGTTTAACTATAAAGTACGGCAACCCATACAGTATCAGATTGTACCTCTTTGAATGGGCTTGTAAAGCTGCGCCAAAGATGCGCCCTTCACTCGACATGTGGGGATGATGAAATGGATTTAAAGCATGGAAAGAGCGGATGATATTTCAGCCGGTGACATAAATACAAATTATCAAGATGCCCTCAATTCTTTTATTCTCAGATTTAAAAAAAATAAATAGACCGGCGCTTGTGAAGTCAGCTTTTATTAGCCCGTCACATGAGTCGACGTTGAATAGGTGAAACTTTTGAAAAAATAGAAGACACACCCTTGTTCTAATGTCCAACCAATCATCCACGACCCGGGCTCGCGGCTGCCTGTGGTCGCCACACACACAGGCACAGTATGGAGAGACCGACACAGAGGTGGACGCGGTCTATCATAACTGAGGGTGCAGACCTGCAAAGTGCGCAGTGACAGAGGAGTAATAAAAAAATAAAAAAAAAGGCAAATAGACAAGTTTTGTGGGACGAGTATCTGCGCGGTCTTCTTTTTCACTGAACGGCATTCTGGTCAATGCTCAAGTTGCAAGTAGGCTACAAGTTTCCAATGGACAGACACTTGGAGAAGGCTGGCGCAACAAGCATGGGATTACTTCTGTAATGTGGATTGCCATTCTTTTGCAAGAAAATAAAGGTCCGCCGCGGAACAATGTGGGACGTTTTGCGTCTTGGATTCTCGTTTTTCTGGATATCTTGAAAATCATTGGCAACAGTTGAGAAGGAAGAAGTTATGCGCAAAGGATTGTATGCTCCGACCCCAGGACCATCATGGATTTGCCATTACAACCCCCTGCCCCTTATTTAGAGAAGTTTTAGCCGGTCCACTTGTGTTGCTATTGTACTTGTTGTTTTAAACTTCTTGTTTGAGAACAAATCGCCTCTTTGGCCACTTGGATTTTAAAACGTCGCCTGCCTTTGGATTGGATTTCAAACATGAACTTTATTGACAGTTTGACACTATTATTTTTGACGCTGTCAGCTGTCAAGGTGAGTCATGTGTTTCAGAGAGCAAACTGGAAATAACAGCAGAAACATTATTCGACCTCTATCTGTGTATAGCAGCCACTGGTCATTAATGTGTAGCTCGTCCTTGCCTTTCCTCCGGCTAGGTCACCGCTCGTGTTTAAACAAACCGACATGTTTCGTGGCTTTGGGGAGATTTAAAGAGCCATTACGCAAAGCCGACACTATATAAACCTAACCCACACACTCGCAGGTGGTGCGCTTTTTGTGTTGCATATGCGGCATATGTGATGATTATCAAATAATATTGTGAAGTTTGACGCTGGGTGATCGCGGGCCTGCTCTAAAACCTCTTGGAGATATTAGTACGCTTTAAAGGCGCAGTGGCTCCATTCTGAATTAGGACATGAGCAGGTTCATTCCTGTCACTGAGACTACTCTCACGGTTAGCCTGCTTCAAAAAGGAGAAATCCTACTTTTCTCTCCGATAGTTAACACTCATTTTCAAGACTAGCACATATACTTCACAGATCCATCAAGTCGACGCGAGAATTGTAATGGCTGTTTAAGAGCGCGCTGTAAGTCGTTACCCATATAATCATTAATCAAGTGCAGTGTGTCCAGTGAGGCTTTGAGCAAAGGTTTCCGAGTGAATAAAAAAAACAATACACACCACCTAATAGGAGGCTGCATTTTTTTTCCATCGTCGAGATTGGACTTTGAAGGATTATTTCTTATAAAAAATATGCAATCCTAAAGGAAGCAAGGGTGTTTCAGTTTGAATCTCACCCTTAAGTTCACGAAATAGGCACAATGCAAAGTCCAGTAAAGTGTTTATTTATCCAACTGAGTGATTTAATGACAGCTAAACCCGCGATCAACGCCAACTAGTATCAGGATGCTGTCTCAGTTGCTCATATCCAGTCGGCCTATCATCGGTTTAGGGGCCGGTGTTCTCAGCTTGACACCCTACCATTAATTATACAGTATATGGGTTTTTTTTCAGGGTTGGGGTCTCCCAGCCCACATTGGACCCGCTCACGCCACCAAAAAGGGGGTGGAGACTGCGGCACCCACACAGACTCTTAAAAAAAAAAAAAAAAAACGTTTCATTTAGGAATGGAAAAAAACTTTCAGTGACTCACTGAATATAAGCCGGTGCTACAGGAGCGGGTCTCACGCAATATTGGCGAGATATTGCGCGAGTTGCGCGCCTCTATGTGTGTGACAGAGACAGACAGAGAGAGAGAGAGAGAGAGAGAGAGAGAGAGAGAGAGAGAGAGAGAGAGAGAGAGAGAGAGAGAGAGAGAGAGAGAGAGAACGGGGCGCGCGGTCGTGCGCGTGTGTGAAAGAGAGAGAAAGTTGCCAAAATGCTGCTCGGTGGTCGGCTGGTGTGGTGACAGCTACCCCCTGTGAGGGAAAGTAGCAGGCTGAAATTCTTGCCGGTTTTAATGGCGACAGTTGCCAAGAGGCGGCGGAGGGAGGCACACAGAGGTTTGGTAACTGAAACAAAAACCATCACAGTCATGCGACAGTGGTAGAAGTTCGGCTGGCGTCTTTGGCACGTTGTATCTCTGTTTATATACTTGTACACCACATTTAGGAGGTTATATGATCATAATTATTACTATATTATAGGAAAAAGCAACTAATAACGGGGTCATCTTTATTTCAGAATGTTGAGACATATTAACAACTCTTGGCTGAACTCTTTTTTTTACTATAAATCCAGATGTGGTGAAGGACCAGAATCACGTTCTGAAAACATTAATATTTATTTCCAATGCTTAGAGAAGACATAGTATGAACATTTGACTCTCATCGCTTCCTTTATTGCGTATAGCCCAAGATACGATAGATAATGTGGTTTTCATATTCTGGCAACGGTCAACAGAACATGTCAGAATGTAAATATATGTTTTGCGCAACTGTGGATAAGGGCACGAGCTCTTGCACAATCTACTGTAACTAACAGCTTGTCATTTTTTTTTCTCCTTGCAGAGCGCCCACATACCGAAGGAAACAGAAAGAGGTCCACATGACGGTAGGTGTCCCACAGGGCACTGTGGGAAAACAGACTGCCCTGGGCTCCCTAGCTGGCACTCAGCCAAATAGAAACAGGCTAGTTTGAGATTCATTTTTACATTAAAGGGAAATTATCGCCTCCTGGTGGACATCTGCATAGCTTGACCTTGTCCAGATTTATCTCCCCCAAACTCCCCCTTTTAGTAAATGAGTTCAGTTTCACCCTTAAATCTTAACTCTCGGACATTTTCATCCCGAACAGCATTCCTTCTTGTTTGAGGTTAAGCTGGGGAAATGTTATGGTGACCAGACTCTTTTATAGAATGGAATTTCACCCTCTTGGCCCACGCTTTTATTTTGCACAATCCAAGCGTTGCCCAATCTAATTTGGACAATCAGAAGCTGAACTTTGTGATATTGTTCAGGCCCTGCGTGTTTGGATTGGCTTCCCAGAGGGGTGTCAGGGGGGGCGTTGTTTTAGGCTCTGAGTGATATTTTGGAGGTGTTGTCTGTCTGTGTGCTAATATCTTTCTCAAGAGCAGAACTCCTGCAAAGACGGAGAGGGGATTAAAGGGGGGAAACAGACTATTGGCTATTATAATGTGGCTGTAGGTGAATGGGGCAGAAGCAGAACTATAAAACTCATGTAGCGGATGGGGTCCAGATAGAGTACTATTGAAATTGCATGTGTGTATAAAAGTAGATGAACCTTTTCTCAATGGAATAATAGAAAGTAAAACGTGTGTGTGCATGTTTCATCTCCTCCACTGTGACTTCTCTGTGAGCCTGCCAGTGTTTTTGATTCACGGCTCCTTTTAGGTGTGTTATTGTTACAGCGCTGCACTATTCAGGAGTCGGTGGTTTAGACTAAAGCTCCGCTGCCATTTTATAACCCTTGTACCCTGTGACTCTTGTCTCCCCAGTGATCCCTTTAATGGAGGTGTACAACAAGAGTTTGTGTCAGCCTCGGGAGCTGCTGGTGGAGATTCTGCAGGAGTATCCGGAGGAGGTGGAGCACATCTTCATCCCGTCGTGCGTGGTGTTGACGCGCTGCGCCGGCTGCTGCAACGACGAGATGCTGCAGTGCATGCCGACATCCAGCTATAACGTTACGATGGAGGTCAGCGCCGATATTTGTTACTACAGCAATACTTCCAGGATGTGTGTGTTCCTTAAGCGATACTCCACTTAGCCGTTTTTTAAATTCTCACTCCTCTGCTTCTCTGTGTATGAGGAGTCAGTCTGTTTAAATGGGTAAAGATCTCCTTGAACTTTGCATGTCTTGTTCATGAATTCAAGTTCAATAGTCAAGTTTCCACACAGACATATTGCAAAATTTCCACCACATTTTCCAGAAAACCAGCAAATGCCAAAGTGCAAATTTTCCGGTCGGGTGGCATTAAACCATTAGTCTTAGTCAAACCTCAAACTGTTCAAAACAATGAGCCAAATGTGATGGAAATTTGGCATTTATGTTTGTTTCATATATACATTTGAGGAACTTCTGATGGTTTGCCATCTCTTCCATTTTCATTCAGATCAGTGTAAGAATTCATAATGAGAAACTTATAATGAATACTATCAGAACCAGAATTTTATCACATCTGAACCGTAGCGACCTTTCTGTGTGACGTTTTGTTGAATCTTCTCCATCTGTTTAGTCTATTTCTTGAAAGCTATGATAGTAACACTTGAGAACAAAAAGTTTAAGACTGTAGATCCACGAATATTTAATTCAAAACTGACGATTTCTCTTCTCATTTTTTTTTTTTTACAGATTAAAAGAATAAAACCCCAAAGGCAACAAAATGATATTTTCATGAGTTTTACAGAACACAGCGCATGTGAGTGTAGGTAAGAAACCCCGAACTCACACTGAAACACACACAAAGTGAATGAAATACTAACCGCTGTACGTTGGTGTGGCAGAGCAGGTTCGACCAAACACGTCATGTAAAGTTATTGTCTTGTCTGTTTGCCTCCGACACTTTCAACAGATGCGTATCAGGTGGATTCATATCTTATCTTTGTTTCTTTAAAGCACATCCCAGCAAACATCCTCCATATTGCTTTAGTGTATCTTCATTCCATCGTACTTCTCAAGCAAAGGAGATACATTTGTGTGAATTCAGTGCTACCTAATCCATTGTTTTCCCTGGCGTGTAGAGGTCACTCCTGGAACTACGAAGGTGTGATAGCTTTAGTTATTGATCTCTGAGATAAGTACTGCCTGTCCTTTTTGGGGCCTCCAGTCGCAGTAAGGTGACTTCTAATGGTTCGACTTGCTGTGCAATGATTATTACATTTTATGGATCAGTTTGTTATTATGTGTTTGGATTTGATAGGCAGCTAATATAACCTGTTAAAGCCCTGTTATAAAAAGAGATAAGTGCTGTAACTTAATGTGGAATTAGTGGCATGTTCTTCTTATGATGGCATTTAAGCTTGACTAGCACAGCAGAATCGGAAATTTCCCAGAAGTGAAACAAGGAAAAAAGTAAATATTTCATCTTTATCGAATGATCATGTCACTATCCAGGTCGATCATTAACAGCCAGGTCACAGTCCCTTGCCCTGGGGCCTCTGTTGGAAGCCGTAGTGGTGAGATGCATCACTTCCTGATGTTTGGTAAATCCGATGATTATGCATCATCCTCCCAAGTTCAAGGGAAATCTTAAAAGCAAACAAACATTGGAGGACTGTTGGCCGAGGACCAAGATTTCTCTTTTCTGAGCCATTACATCTGAATCATCAGTGAGGCTGTAGCAGACTGTCTGGATGGCCCCTGGCTATAAAGTAATGTCACTCTGAACTTACTGCTGTCTGTGATGACACAATACTTCGCTGTAAAATCATTTAGATGCAGCTATAAGGGCGTGATCAATCTATTTTGTAGTTTAATATGTTTTAATTCACTGTATTGTTCTGGAAATGGTATGCAGGCATTAAGTGCTATAAACGGAACAAGTCAATCACAGAATTTCCAGTGAATCCCTTGTGTATAGGAAGGGAATCCCAGCTCGGGAATGGCGGACTCCGCCACTAACAATGAAAATCACAGTTTTTTTCTTTTTTTAATTTAACCTTTATTTAGACAGATACAATCTATAGAGATAAAAAGCTGTTTTGCGATGGCGTTCTGGCCGAGTAGGCAGCAAAGTCAAATGTCAAACGCACGTCAGTTTTATACAAACAATAAAGCAAAGACAAAACAATACATTACAGAGTGAAGACTTAGGTCAACACATCAACAGAAGAGGTGAAATAGACGCAGATAGTGTATGATACATATAGACAAAAAGGAAACAACCAAATTGTTATGCATGGTGGCAAGAACAGTTTGTGGTTAAAACTTCTGATAACTTTTGTTTAAAAGTGGCTAGCTAGACCGACTCTAGACTGAGTCTAGTCTGCAGATCATTCCAAGACCAAGGCCCTTTATAAATTAGACAGAGTCCCATCAAAAGGTTGATTTCATTTAAATATTAGGATTATACTTTTAACCATGTAAGTGGTGTTGCAGTGCATCAATAATAGAAATCTTTAACAGTCCTTTGAGTCATTTTGCATTTAGTACTTTTGCGTGATGCTTCAGTACATTTTGTTAAGATACGTTCACTTAAAGTATAATTTAATTCAGTACTTTTGCTTGTAATTGTATTAGTTTTACATTGTGGTATCGCTACATTTACTAAGGTAAAGATGGCACATACATCTGCCAATAGGTATCAGTCAGCTTCAGATGACACACACACACACACACACACACACACACACACATATATACCTTCAGGCTTTATTCGGCCCTTTCATGTAGACTTACTGTAACTGTATTTCAAATAGAAACTTGGCTGTGTGTCCGTGACCTCTTTGAATGAAACACAGTTTCCTAACACTTTTGGCCAACAGTTCTCTCCAGAGTGCGCCAGCAGATTTATTGCTCCACATTCTGTTATCGCAAGTGTCGTCATGCGGACGAGAAGTGAAACAAACCTGCCAGCCTGCTATTGTGGTCCTGTTTGTGTGCGTGCGTCTCCATCAGTGAACATTTCCCCTTTGTGTGCCTGTCTACGAGTGTGTGCACGGCCCTGTTTCCCAACAAATCTGCTTCATTTACTGAGCGATTGAAAGTGAAAGTTTTATCATATGATGTAACGTGATTTGAAAATAATATGATGCAAGTTCGCCCGTGGCGATAATGAGCTCCTGGTCTCTGATGATCTTGATAAGTATCTGTTTACCGGGAAACAACAGAGCGCTGTCATCTAATGCCATGTTGTTTTCTTCCTGCCTTTCAGGTTAAAGAAAGAAGCGAGAGAACAGAAAGAAAAGTGAGTACAGCACTCTTTCTGCAAGGAGATTGGGTTGGTTTTTTTTCAGGGGGAAACAATGGGGATTTGAGATTTGATCTTTTTCCTGTTTTGTCCTGCAAACAAACTCTCACTCTCAGTTGTCTGCATCGCTCGGCCTTCCGGACATTCTCCCGTATGCTCTTTCTCACTAAACTGATCCGTCTGTTTTTTGTTTTCTTTTCTCACTCTCTTGTCCGCTGCCTCGCTATATTCTTTCACATTCACACACTCAAACACTCCACAACAATAAAATTTCACTAAATGACAAGCTAGTACATGATATCATGTCATGCTGAGATTAGCATGCAGCTCTCAGGTGACAAACACGGGGAATACCAGCCAAGTCCATTCAGGTGAATGAGTGACACTTGATGAGGGCATTGCTCTCTCTATACCTGTCCTTTACACCTGTCCTCCCTTTTCTATCTCATCTTTACATTCCTCGCACCTCTTCTTTACTGTTTACATCCCACTTAACTTCTGTTGCTCCGGTGACTGGTTGCTCTGATATAGATAACAGTGTTTTTGAAGACCGGTTAAACTTTTCTGTTTATGGTTCTTGCTTGAGTGTCAGTGTGCAAAGGGTCATTAAAAGTCTTTAATCCTCCTTCTGCAAACAGTCGTTAATATCGCTCCGTTGCAGTGGGGGATGCTGCTTGTATTTTGGTTTTATGTCAGGTCATCTGTCATATAGATAAGTGCTAGTTTTGAGACCTCCTCTTTAACCTTGTTTTCATTGTTTACGAGCCCGGAGTCAGTGGCGTGAGTCTACAGAGTGATGGTCTTAGGGTCATTCGACTCTCATTTCTGATGCTTTCATACTTTCATGTTTAATTTTAACGTTCACCGCTGACCTCTCAGTAGGAACAGGTCTCTGGAGGTATTCCTGCTGTGGTTGTGTAACTGTCAACGTCCACAGGGAAACTGGACCGAACATGAAAGAGGAAATTCACGCATTTACAGGAGTTTCATCCTATCCTTATTGAACGGTGTCATATTTGTCATCGTTGCACCGTTGGATGAATTGTCATGGAATTTGATAAACACGTTCTGATCCCCTCATATGGCTCCATCATTAGGTCAAATGTCCGTGGTTTATGACTAAATACCTGCAAAACTAATGACATTGCCATCAGCCTCAGCTGCACTTTGTGTTTGATGCTAATAAGCGAATGTTAGCATGCTAACACGCTAAACTAAGATGATGAACATGGTAAATGTTATATCTGCTAAACATCAACATGTTACCATTGTGAATATGTAACTATGCTGACATTAGCATTTAGTTCAAAGAACCTGTGAGCCAAAGTACAGCCTCACTGACTCTTAGCCTCTTTTTTTTCTGGCCTGTTATCTGGTAGCGGGTTTGAAAGCCAACATGTAAATCCAATATTTCCACAGACTGAGCCAGGTACTTCCACAACCTGTGCAGCAAACTCCTTGTTTGTTCCAGAAGAAGAAATAGACCAGAATGGCAATATTCTCTGTCGCAATGTTGGATTTAAACATTACCTTTTCCTCAGGGACACCTGTCATCATTGCGATCACGAAAATACATTTAAAGATGCAAGCTGCTGCTGGATAAAAAGGTTAAAACAAAAAAAAGAGTCAGAAGTCAGAATTAGGATCGAGGTCTGAGTCTATGATGTGTTGAGCACATATTCCTGAAAGTTTTTATCAACCATTACACAGTTTGTCTAAAAAAAAAAAGTCAGCATGATGAACTGTATATAGAGTTGCCATCAATGTCCACAGAGACATTTTGTTTTGCATTTCTATTTAAGTATTACAAAGGTGTTCTGTGTAATTGTAATCATCTAAGACAGCAAACGCGTGTGCAAACCAGCTTGTCTTTGAACACGCATCCTGATATTTTAATCAAGCCTGCACCTGTGAAACTCCAGGTGTATGCTCGACAGGCTTGTTCTCATTGTGCTGTGGTCTGAAACAAGTTGAATCAGCCATAAAGAGTTGACCCAGATAGCTTGAAAGATGAAGTTTTAGTGAAGTCCAAGTTCATTGTCCTCTGGGAAATTTCAGAACAGCGAACCAAGCCAAACCTCACACTATTAAATCACGTACACAGACTGCAAAGTCATTGTACTGTTTTACAAAATAGTTTTTTTAGATTTTTTATTCAAGTTGGACAATAAAGCCATTTCTAACAGGGAACATTTGATATTCATCACATTGACAAACAACAGGGTGTGTACAAACCCCCCTACAGTAAGCTGTGGGTGTGTCTTTAAACCTTACAATCTACAAATCAAGACACACTTTTGAAGTTGCTTCTTCATTTAAAAAGTAAATGTTTAGTTAATTTCAACAGCTAAACAAGAGTGGTGGCTTTTTTTGTGCTGTAATCTTTGAATTCAAGATAACAAACACTTAGACATATCCCATACACGCATGTGAACACTGCCTGACGCCTTTCTTATAACGTGATGATAGAGTTTATCATTCCAAACAGGCCAATCACTAAAAAATAATCAAATTAAGGAATAACCTGTTTTGAATGGCTCTTTGATTTATAGAAAAGATAGAAGATTGCTATTTATCAGTGTTGGTTGTCAGTTTAGGCCTTTCTAAACACATCGGCCCATCTCTCCTCAGTCTCTCAGGCATCTCTCTGCGTTGTTGTCCTCTTGTCTCTTGCAGAAAATCCCGGAAAGGCAAGGGTAAAGGCCAAAAGAGAAAACGAAAGAAAAACCGCGACAAAACAATTCACGATGCGTATGTCAGCTCCGCCTTCTCCACCTACCTGCACCTGAGTGTTGCGCTTCTCATAATTAAGCTCATTTGGGAGGAGCTCATTTGCCCTTTTTAATTTGCACCTTTCAGCCACATCAACTAGCATGTCGCTTCTGTGTATTGTCCTAACTTTGTCTCGTCAGTCATGTTCCACGTACTCAGAATATCAGTGTCTAAGCTGCCCTGTTTGCTAACGTTGCTTTGTTGACGTAGCTTTTGCAAAACGTTACATAACGGTGATAACCAGGGAAGTACAGCAGACTTGCCAGCCATATCCCACATCACTAGAGATGAACCATGACCCATCTCCACCCGTCAAAATACCCATCTAATCTCCCCACAACCTCACCAGCTCCCCGTCTGAGGAATATCACTCTGTGCGGGTGAGACTGGGACCTTGGTTGGAATGAGATACAGCAGCGTATCATAAAAAAAAAAACAGTACAAGCTTCTTCTAACATCTTGTCTGATACCAAGTTTTGTGATTGATAATGGACACATTTAAACTACGTGATATGAACGGATCAGCTGTTAGCTGTAACTTGAACCTTTTACTGAAACAAGGTCACAGCTCCACCATCATGGCTAAGCAGACGGGTTCATACTGTTCTGGTATCTGTGCTGGCATCAGGATTGTAATCACGGGGCTGTGTTCAGTGTTGAGTCTGTGCCGCTTTGCTGTGTCTCGTACCCGTCTCCTTTCCACGCTTTGTTCTTTTCATCTTTACAAACAGGTTTTGCCATCATGTGCATAATGCTGGTACTTTTTTATGTAATGTAAAGATCTGAGTGATGGCTATCTATTGCTTTTTTCATTTTATTTTTGCTAAGGGGGATATGTAAACAAATTGTTTTGCAAGTACTGTTTTGTTTCTTTGCCTGCTTTTGTCTCTGAAACCATACAAGAGCACCCATATCTTATTCAACAATAATATCAAAATGACCTCATGTTTCTTCAGTGCTCGTACTGTGAAATAATACGTGTCTGTGTGTTAATTTGTGACTTGTACATTGAGATGTATCTGAGCCTTCATCTGTCAATTTTCAGCCTCTGTTCTGAATCTAATGTCCCTCTGTGGGGAGCATAGTTTGCAGTTGTCACTCAATAAAATGAAATGTTTCTTAACGGAGCACCAAGCAGACCCTTGAGTCTTCTTTATCAAAAGTTTCACATTTTTAAGAGTGAGAGCGAGGTCATTGGCCCTCAGTTCAAAGCCAATATGTGTCGTTTTGTGTTGCATGAAACAGTCCAGAGCTTTGCTCACTGCATGTCTATCACATACAAGGCATTTGTGAGCGGTCCAATCAACGAGAGAGGGTTTGGGGGGCGTGTTGGGGGGTAATTTTACTGCTTGAGTATTTGCCTGCTCTTTGGGAACCTGTGTGCAATACTACCCAACTGTCACGTGCTGTACAACTTGTGAGGCCGGGGCTTGGAAGAGCAAACTGGAGCTTACGAAAGGGTTGACCAAAGGGTGACCTTTCTTATGGGTGGTAATGGTACACTGTGATAATCGTCCTCTCTCTCCCTCCTTCCCATCTCGGTCTGTCTCTTTCTTTCCAGTGTCTGTGAGCCATGTTGTGATCACTGCTCGGAGAGGAGAAAGCGCTTGTTCGTGCAGGATCCAGCAACCTGCCGGTGCTCCTGCAAGCACACAGATGAATACTGTAAAGAACGCCAGCTAGAGCTCAACGAGAGGACCTGCAAGTAAGTTCTGTTTATACATCTTGAGTCTATCTCCGATAATTAAGGCACAATTGTCCCAAATAAGGGGTAGTTTGAAAAAAATTGACCGTTCAACACAATTTTGCTTAACGATATGTTTTGCAGTACGCTTAATTATATTAACAATGGGTCACATGACTTTTTGTATGCGATAGGGGTGGCTCGTAGTGACGAACCCAAAGAGAATAATCAACCAACTCTGCAGCTCCCCATAGCTCTACGAAGCCAAGCAATGGCCAGCAACTTTACCGATTTGGTTGACTCATAAGGCTCCCATCGGTGTCGTTGACGCTGTGTTAAACCCACTTCAGGCTACTTGCCCAGCACCAAATGCACAACTAAGTTAGCAACCAGCTGCTGAACATAGTGGAGCATTAAGCTGCTAAAGAGCCAGATATATCCGTCAGGAGTTGGTGGAGACTAAAACAGAGCAAAAACGGAGGTGACTATTGGACTTGCATTTGTCAGGTTGTGGCAAAGATGACTCCAAATAAATGTCAGTGTTGCTCCATGACTCTTGGTTGATGTGTAGTCAACTGATTGCCAACTCCTTCGCCAGAAAAGAAGTTGCAGAGATTTGTGATCCAGTTACGCAGGCTAACGGAATACTGTAGCAGCTAGTATGAATGTGACGTTGTGACTTTTCTTGTTCTGATAACTGTTTTTTCTTTCCCTCTTGTTTAGATGTGACAAGCCAAGAAGATGAGAGAGGTGGCAGCACCAGATGTACAAGATGAAGGAATATTCTAGATATTTCACGGCACAGCACTTTGATCTTTGAACCGTAAGCTCTTCTTTTCTGTGGAAAGCATTCCCCTTGGACTGTCTTGAGAGTGAACAATAAGAAAGACTGAACTGAAGTTTCCTCCCACTGTATATCTGTGTGTATATAGACCATGATAAAAGAAAAAAAAAAAAAAAAAAAAGAGTACAGAATTGTTATGCTGCTACAAAAACAAATAACTAAACCCATCATTTGACAAAAAGCAAATAGCCGCCATGTGGTTTTGCATTTCTAACAGGCTTGTGATGCAGGTGTAGTCTTGTTGTCAATTCATTGTATGCAATTACTTCACTGGATATGAGTCTCTACTGTGGTTGTGTGTCAGTCATAAAATTGCAAAACCTCTCAATCTAAGATATATTTAACTGCTAAAACAGCGGGTGAGGCTGAAGAGGACATGGGAGCGCGCTCTTCTTTCAAAAATGACGGATGGATTTTCATTGGTCGATTTCTGCTTTTGCTTTTGGATTATAACAGCAGGACAACCGGGACAGCTGAGTCTGTCTTTACATGACATTGCAGGACTGACATGGACTTACACAATGTCACCATTGTGATCAGCTTGCAGAAGAAGTGACTCCGGAGTGCCATATACTTTTAAAGGGATACTGGTTGTCAATATAGCATCCACTGTTTTGCTATGTCCTTGGTGAAAACCACTGAAAACATCCTATACTGTAGTTTGATTCCATTTGAAAAACTGTGCCTCACAATATGTACTGAGAAATCTTTCGAGTGCTTTTTAAATTATTTTTTGTTTCCTTTTTCAGGAGAGGGGATTGTCAAAGTAGTTTTGTTAGTTGTTGAACTCAATACAGAACCCATTGATTGCATATCTTCATCTCTGAACTTGTACATACTTAATATCCCTTTATGCCATAGTCCATTCTAGATAATTTATAATGTTATAGAGTATTTTTCAGTATTCAGTCGTCTACCCATATTTAATTTGGTTTATTTATATATGCAGTGTTATGTTCCTGTGGCTGTCCTATCTCCCCACCATGTGTAAGGTCACTGATGGCTACTCTCAGCATGGAGCTTCTCTGTGCTTTTCTACAAAACCAACTAAAAAACAAGTCAAAACAAATGATTTGTTAACATTCCCTAAATGGATCATTTGTACTGGTGTACTGATGACAAACCTCCTCTGGATTTTTCAACCCCTCTTATCTAAGGGTGTAGGTGCTGTGTAGGATTTTAACATGCTGTGTGTGTTTGTGAAAATGTTTCTTCACATGCATTTGCCGATGTGCACATCTGTATGGAGTTGTTAGTAAGTTGTATTTTAGTATTTAAGTACGTAGCGGACATGTGTTTTGTCTGGCCTGCAAGATGCAAATACAAATAAACTACTGCTAGCAGCTCAGCATACACGACCACAACAACACCACCGTTTGAAATTTGGATACCAATCTGCATCCTTTTTGCCATCAGTCATAGACCCCTCATTATTACTTCTCTTTGTCTCTCCTTCACTATTAACATGTTTTCTGTGTCTATGTAAAACAGTAAAGCATATTTATTTTCAAATTATATTGTTTTTTATATAAAATAAGGAAAAGGTTGCTGTGTTGTGAATGCTGTGTTTTCAAGAGCTTTACCAAGGCAACGTGAGTTTTCCATGTTTTTGTGCGTCAAGCTGACGCTCACACATCTAGTTAGAATCCCTGCAGAATGTAATCTGAAAGAAAATAGAACAGAGAAATAAGAAATTCCTGCGCGCTTTTCATGACAGACAGACAGACAGACAGACAGACAGACAGACAGACAGACATTCAGCCTTATGAATAAAATGGCACTTTGAAGCAGTGTGCAGTAATTCCATCTCTTAAATCTAACTGTAGGCACCAATTTAGGAGCGCTGGTGGAAACAACAACATTTATCGAAGAAAAAGTGTGCAATAACAGTTCAGTTAGGCTTTTGTAGGTAAGGTTTTGGAAAGAAGGAAAATGCATGAAAACAAACACAATTTTAAATGTTTTCATCAGATTCAAACCAAATGTTTTCCTGCCCGGTTATGGGCAGAAGCACCTGTGATTGGCTTGATCTCTGCATAATCCTAAAAGGTATCATTGTCATTATGTAGCATTACACTACCGACATCTGCACTGTTATAAATAACGCAACTCCCTCATTCATTTCAATGAAACCATTGCGTCGACGCAGCAGACCCGTTCTCACTCCCAACTCGTCAAATAAGCTTGGTGTATTTGACACCCCTCGGTGTCAAATACAGACGCACCGGGGAACCCTTTAGTGTCCGTATGAGATGCACCAGGTTTTCAACTAACTCCAATTTAAACCCCTCTGTTGTATCATCGGACATCAGGGGGGGACCTAGTATAAGCAAAAAAGTCCACCTGGGTGTAGGAAGGGATGATGGATGGATCGATGGATGGGTCCAACAAACAAGACTTTCACCCAGGAGACTTCTGTTTGTGTCCTGTGTGAAACAAAGCCTTCATTGACTTATTTTAGCATAATTTGTTTACGTTACTTAGCCATCTTAACGCCAGTTAAGTAACAAGCGTACTTATTTTATTCAAACGTCCTTATTCTAACCCCAACAACGATCTTTTCCTTAACCTAATCAAGTACTTTTGTTGCCGAAACCTGACCAAATACTTTTGTTGCCGAAACCTGACCAAATACTTTTGTTGCCGAAACCTGACCAAATACTTTTGTTGCTTAAGTAAACCTAAAAATGAATGTGTTGCAACAACATCTAGGAAAACAAGTACATGCAAGAGCATATTTCTAGTAGATTACTTTGTGCCATGAAAAGGATGTTAGACTGAATGGTTTCACTGCAGCGTTGGGCTACCACCTCTATTGGCCATTTTCCCCAACCAGAATTCTTCCTGGAATCCAGGAACCTTCCGGAACTCATATAGATTACATGTAAAACAATAACTTCCCTGTTTCTAATGTTGGTACATGAGCTGCACGGCCTGCCACTTTACTAGATTTTTTTCCCACAGTCCCTCTTTTCTTGACAAATACATTTTCACTTTTCTGAACATTTCAACACTTTCCGCATGCATTGTACGACAAACCTGATACCTGTAACCTATAGTGAAAACAGACTCCTTCCAGATACCCATGTCACCTGTTCCACTTTAGTTCATCTGGGAGAACAAAGAGCAGTTTTAGCTAACGGGGCATGGGATTAGTGACTTTTTCAGTGACACTGCATCGGCAGCTGAGCTCTTGGCCCCTGGACCAAATCTAACCCTTATGAATGTAGATTAAGTGGAGGTTTTTGGATATTTGGCCATGTTTGTTTTGAAACTCGCTCCCTCTTATCCCCATTGCTTGCTGCTTCCCGCTGGATTAGCTCCTGCATGGCGCTAATGCTCTGCTGTGCTCTCCCTGACTCATGCTCTTTATGTGCATACCTAAATATAAAGCACACCATATAATCCCTGTAAATTGCGGGGCCCCCTTCACTAGGCAAAACACCCCGAAGAATGTCATAAACCGTCTAATCTGTTATTTACCAGGAACCCAGAACCCAGCGAATAGAGCTAGCAGCCCGTCTAGTCCGTTAGCTAAACTGACGGACGGTTTAGGATGTTGACATGTAAAAAGCATCAAAAAGAGGGCGATTATTTATTTTTTCTGAGTGTGATGCCACCAAAGAAGCATATACATTTTGAAAAAGAGGCTTTAAGATATACAATATATCATTTTAGTTCATTAACGGTTAAAGGAAATCCAACATCAACCCACTTCTCTAAAATGAGGTTGTTATTTCTCTATTGTACAAACATACAATGTGATTCTTCAAGCCCATGAGAACAGTGGTATTATGGGAAACTAAGAAGTACATTAATCCTCATAATATGTAACCTTTAAAACATATTTTGACCCTTTAGGAGGGAAGAAAACTCCATCGTGCATATCAGAGATTGAATCACCGGTGGCAAACAGTATGTGTGTGTTTTGTGTGTGTAAAGGCTACTTCAAGTCTACAAGTCTTATCTCTCCTTGACTCCCTTTTGGACATTGTCACGTGTGGTAGATTATAAAGAGAATAGGGTGGGAAAACGTGACCCATTCATCAACGCCTGTGTTCATATCCGGGTTAGCCAATGATGCAACACTGTTAGACATTTTGAACAGTTGGTAATGAGATCAAGGAAACACAAATATAAGACCAGTTTTTTTTGGGGGGGGGGGGTTTATGTGTGGCTCTATTTAGCACATCCCTTCGATAAGGATCTGCGTATGAAGGGGCTTTCAATGAAAATAAACCGATAAACCAAATAAAGCCAGCGTTAGGCAAGCACAGAGTCTTGCACAAATAGCACCAAGGTCTACTCTGACGCAGGTAACCTATGGAAAGCTTGTCAAAAATCACAAAAAATGTGAAGAAAGCAAAGAAGTGTCAAGAGGGCCTACAGACCAGAGCTTCTGGCTGATAATGTCGGCTTAAAAGATGTCTGCATTACATCAAGGAAGGATCAGATTGCCATGAGTGTACAGTTCCCCGCCTCTCTTAAACCCTGAAAAAGGGCGTCCTCACGCCCTGATTGGCCAACAGGGTGAACGCACCGAGCTGCTCTCAATTCCTAATTAGGAAGCCAGTCTCTACACCCCCAACAGGTGATCTGAATAACCCTCCAATCAACTCAGGAGAATTGTGACGTGCGTCTAACATGATTTGAAGAATGAGGGACTGAGGCGTAATGCTTCTGTGTGTCTTCTCAATTTGTAGGATCTTGGGTCTCTTTGTCAGCTGACAGAGCAAATTATAAGCATTTGTCATATTTTCTTCCTGATTTATTTTTTGGTTGATTACCATCGGCTGGAGCACGTTGCCTTGTTTGTCTCGGCTGCGGCGCCTGTTTTTCTTTTCGTCCCCATTAATTATCTGCCCATTCTGTAAACACTATCTGTCTGAATGGACCCCATTGCTATTGTGAAAGCATGACTTGTTAAAACTGCTCTGCAGTAAGAAAGACTCCGACATCAAAACACTAGTTCTAGCATCACATGCATCACACACATTGAGAACTACTGTGCTACAATAAGTCATTTAAGACATTGTTAATATGATAAAGACAATAATGTAAATAAATATAAAATGACTATTAAATTGGGAAACAAATTACTGTTTCTTCATAACTTGCACTGCTTAGTATTTCATATCAGTTGGCTATGCATCCCATGCTTTTTCCACCACAAGGCTCATTCAAGATTTTAGTGTATTTTTTTAAAAACTAAAAGGATATGTAATGTCCAAATCCAGACAAACAAAGAATTGTTGCAATGTCTTTATAGCTGAGAAATGTGATGAAGATTTGAGGTCCAAGAAAACCAGACCGGATCAGATTTATAAACATTGTAAGCAGAAGGATGGAGTTAAAAAGTAGAACAATGGAAGCAGGTGTAGTTAGACCTGAGGCAGGCGACGTGCGCCCAGGCAGGTAAATTACTCCACACTGCTGACGTGTGTAAACCCATAGAAAGCACGACTCGGCAAAAAACAATCCCTGATGGGTGTCCGCAGTGTAGTCAGGCGTGATATGTGCTCACTCACACGTACTACGTCTTAAAGGCTTCCGATCTATATTTACCCATGTTTATGACTGATTGTGAGGCTGAAAAATATTCTCCATGAGTCATGAGGCAGGGAACCGGAGATGGAAGGAGGGAGGGAATGAGAATAAGACTGAAATCAGTTTAAAGAGGGATCAGTGGAGCGTGGTGGAAAAGAGACTAATTGAGCTGAAGGGGGGGGAATTAAAGAGGTTGGAGGAGAGCGTGATTGAGAAGGGATAAGTTGGAGAGCTGAGGGGGAATTTGCATTAGTGTCCCCTCATTCATGTGTGTGATGATTTGTTTGTGAATGAAATAAATAGAAAAGTAGTGAAACATGCAGAGAGAACCTGATATGAAGACGTGATATTGTCTCCGGTCCCATTAAAAACGGCTTTAACAGCAGATTAGCATAAAATGCAACAACATCTTCAAACGTCTGTGAAACATTTCTGTAACACATATTGGTCAACTGGAGTTTTGCCGGAATGGCTGCACCCACTCACCCCTCACATGGGTGCAGTCCAGCTTACACTCATTACCACAGCATTACCATTCACTGGGCATCTGAGAATGTGTGTGTGTGTGTGTGTGTGTGTGTGTGTGTGTGTGTGTGTGTGTGTGTGTGTGTGTGTTTGCAAATGGCAGAGATTATTGATCCGTTGGACACCATAAAAGTCCTCTTTTTGTTCAAATATGTTCCCTATGACAGTAAGAACTCTGTCTGTCTCTCTTTCTTTGTGGCCTATATTCAAGTCTTCCTCTCAACTTCAGTGCAAAGTGGAAATCTGTGCACTTCTAAGCTCTCTAATTAACATATATCTTGTTTGTTTAATCCGTACAAAAAGTGTAAAACAACATGTTGTGGTTTTTTTCCCAGTGTTACGTGTCGTTCTATGTCTTGGCTCAAGGGCAGGAACCCTAAGCGTATTTCCTAAAATGTCAAACTATTCATTCAAGTTTTTGGAACACAGAACAGCTAGTGATATTGAATCAATCCCCTTATAGAAATGCTCTTTGCACCCTGCCTCTAGTCAGAGAGGCGCTCGAGCTCAGGATCAGGAACAATCGTGTCTCGCTCAAAAACACTGCAGGGCACTGACTGAGCATATTTGAACCCAAAATTATGCGATTGTAAGACACTTGCAATGCCACGCATCAGCTGTTGTGTAAAGTAATTTGAGGGCATTGTAGTTTGAAATACTTCTGCTGTTTATCTGCGTGATCTGGGGGAATTACTGCAGATCAGGCAGAAAGGAACTGGATTTGTGTTGTGTTTTCTATGTATTGGACAGGCCCAGCCTTGTTAGAGAAAAAAAAATAAAAATTGGCAGAGCTACCCATCTCCTGATCAGCCACAAATTACTCAAATTATGGGTGTGGAAACTGATTTGAAAAAGCATGAAATTGAAGGATTAAATTAAAGATCAACACTGTCTTACTCCTTCATTCACTCAAAATGAAATCAATGACTTAAGGGTCAGGGATGCCGGCAAATGAGGAGTTTTTGCTGAAAGTGGATAAAAGAATGTTCTCATAGTGAAACTTGACTCTTACAATCCCAAAGTCCAAAAGGGGCTTTTGACTGCATCTCTGTGCATGTGCGTGCATGCACGATATTGTTTGGCTTCTTATCAATCTTACTCAGTGTTAATTATCAGAATCCTATATTAGAAAACGGACACCCATCCTCTTCTACGTGTCTAGATCTTTTTTTATGTTCATCCTAAAATACAATTAAATGTAACTACAACATGTAACCATTACTGTAACTGAATTTTAAAGAAAAAAAAGGTATATTTATATATATTTTTTGGGTTAATTTATATCTTTGAAAACATTACAGATAAGCAGCCTATATACATCTATCTTTTCCATGGTGTTTTAGTACAAGTTGCTCATTTCTGAAGAAGTATAAAGATGACTCTCTACTATAAATAACAATTTGCTTGACTTTGTTTTGAATAAGAAAACGTACATATGCCGGCCCTTTATAAATACACCCCGGTTCTAAACTGCAGACTCCTCCACAGTGTAAACATTTTGCTCTTTCTCCCACATATACTGTAAATCTAACATCCCCACCCACCATAACATTTGACCCATGCGTCGACTCCTTCACAAGGTGCTTTATGGGAACATAGAAGTGATAAATGATGTGCTGTTTATCTCTTATCTTTCATCTAGATTGCCTTCTCCCTAATAACTGTGCCATCTGTTTTAAAGGTAACTCTTAAAAGAGGTTACATTTCCCAGATTTTCTGTTGTGTTTGACAGTGTTGTCTTGTGATACCAGACTTTGATACTGCCACGTCACAAGAGTTGAGCTTCTGCTGCAGTCATTTGGTCAAAGTTGATGGCTTCACTTTGTAAACCTTTCCCTCCTTTTATGCCCACTAATTCCATCCCACTGCTTGCTATTTCTCTCCGTCCTCTATGACTCTGACTCTCAATCTCACTCCCTCAGGGCAGACACAGGGATGCTATTTTTTTTTTCTATCTGAGACCACAACAAACTTTGACCAGAACATTTCGCTGGCATCAGCTGCCCAAGACAATAAACATGCTGTGCAGTGTCTCCTTGACTTTCCCCATGATGAACCAAGCTCCTGTGCCTCTCGCATACTGCTCTTACTGGATAACAGATCACAGACAGTTCACTGATGGGTTAACACAGTGATTCCCAACCTATATATACTGGTTTGTGGAGATTGTGGAGTAGCTCAGTACGTTTAACTGTAATAGATAACCAGTTAAAGTAGCTAGCTAAAGTTTTTTATAAACTGCTGTAAATGTCCTTACCTCAAAGTTGACCAACCAGACCCAATCAACTAAAATATTTTGTGACAATACTGACTTTTATGTGTAAACTTAAATGACATCTACTTTATAATCAACTGAAATGAATACACCTTGGACGTGACAAATGTTGAAGGATGCTTGAGCTCGTCTAACAGACCTGTGGGGGTACATCAGAAACCTTAAAAATAATAAATATATTCTGAGACACACTATTCTTTATGTTAATTAATCACATGTGATGACATTTCTTGTGTTAAAATAGGTTTAATGTACACAGAATAGTGAAAAAGAAGGTCTGTAACGTGTTCGACATACATACAGACAGGCATTAGCAACATGAAATGATCCACTGAGTCATCTACCTGACTACACTAGGTACACTAGGTATCCATGATTAAAATATGAGACACCATAATGTGTATAACAGTGAGAAACCATGCCTCTCAGCCATGCCTCATTGTTTCATTGTACACGCTGTCCAGTGGTCCATGGACTAACTGTCCAGTTAGTCCATGGCTAATTAGCCATGACTAATGTTTGGTAATGTTTAGCACACAGACAAGGCGTCCAGGAGCAGTAGATATTTATGAGAGATTAGCAGTCGGGGCCAGTTAAAGGTGAGATTAAGACATTCTCTGCGTGTTCTCTGTGAAATCAGCCTATTTCTGACCACTTAAATCATTTACATGTGATTACTTTCGCTTTGCTGAGGCTTGCCAATCTGTCAAATCGCATGAGAGAGGAAAAAGGAAATGATGAGTTCAAGTTAAGTGGTCAAGTATCTGGTAGAAGTGAGTCTAAAATGAAATGTAACCGTCTCATTAATGCTTAAATGGAAGATCTGGTCCAGGTCTCTATTTTTAGAGTGACCCCAATACTCAGTAATTTGAAGCCTGTTTGTGTATTTGTGTTTCATTTTGTCATCCTGATTGTACACACTGTAGTTTTACTATGTAATTGGTATTATGCACGACATCTATTGCATTTAAAGGCATCTTTGGGGAGTTTTTCCTGACCTGAATGAGGGTCAACGGATAGGTTGGATGTGCTCAGCTATAAAGATAATTTTTTCCTTGTGTAATATATTGTTATTACACAGACTTGTGTTTTTCTAAGACTCGACTCACGTAATGTGTGACCCTGTCACATTATGTTGTCATGTTGTTGTGATCATACAGTATATTGCCTATACATTAGGGTAATAATCTAAATCCTTAAGTGGATTAGGTGTAATCTTCTTACTGTGCCATACTTAAGGATTTTCACATACATGGATTGATACTGCCAAATCCGGTCTAGCACCCCATCACTCAAACCTGTGCTAACTTGTGAAGCTCACTGCTGCATCAGAAGGCCCTCTGCTGCATCACAGCATGAACTGCTGCCTCACAAGACGCACACCTCCATCACAGGGACCCCCCCGCTGCACGAGAGGCCCCCAAAGCACAAACAGCTGTATCACGGGTCCAGCTGCTGTGCTGCTTCGCGAAGTGAACTGTTGCAGCATGCGACCAACTGTTACATCACATGGGGTGAAATTGCCGCATCCGAGAGTAAACTGTTTCATCACAGGCAGGAATGGACTTAGTTCAACCCATGAGTAGACCTGTTTCACCAGTGAGCGTTAACTCAAACCTAGCCTACAGAAAGTGATCTGCATATATGGTTACCTGCCGTTTAACAGCTCTAAATTTCAAACTAAAAACTCGGACTATGTTTGAAACCTGTGCCCTATAAAGTGCCATTGACTACCTATTCAAGCACTATACAAATAAAATGTATTGTTATTATTATTATCTCTAAAACCTGATGGGAATATAGTCTTCATTTTTGATTCCTTTCTTCATTTGAGGAAGGTTGCAGTCTCTTCCCGGTTTCTTCTGGTTGTCACAAAAGCCTTGAGTTGTGTTTTAGGAGAGGAGCCTCTTTGTGGCATTTCTTCTATTTATAGTGCTTGAGAGAAAGACAGCGTTCTTGCTTTACAACGTAATTTTATATAACAGCAATGTTGCTTCATCACTGCAACAGTCCTTTTGAGGTATAATAAGCATGACACGGCTAAGTAGCTGCTATTATGACTGTCCTCCCAAAAAACAGAACATCAGTCGTCTCAGCAAAATGCCCAAAATTCATGTTCATGTGACTAAACCCTCTGGTGGTACCAATTATGACTCTCATCTGTCAGGGAGCAATCAAGGAAGTGGTTTGACGTTGTTATAGAGCCACAGAGTTCAGAGATGGAGGCAGTCAAGGTTGTTGGACGGCTTTTTGAAACGGTTTTGGAAAGCATGTTGCAGTGTAATTTGGAGGACTTGTTGCTGCTACCGACGGTGACTTTGTCATGAAACCCTTGTCATGTAGTTGCAGTGGCCCTGTGTTGCGTAAAGCCTGCTTGATTTGTCTGTCTGCCGCAGTGAAGCATATCTACTGCATGTTGTGATTTCTGCAGCACATCAGTGTGAGAAATATCCCAGAACTACTGCAGATCTGACTGCTTCTATACTGCTCTATCTGCAGGCTTGCCAAAGATTGTCTAGGCAGGCTCAAGCTCAAGGACAGACAGATAAGAGTACACGCACTGAGCATGCACACACACACACACACACACACACACTGATGCAGCGTTCCAAAACTAAATAAAATATTTATCAAATTCAGGGAAACGTTAGAAAGGAATGAAACATAGCCTCAAATATAAACTCCTACTGGAGAGTGTATATAATCCATGCAATATTCAAAATGTCAGCTCCTCATTCATTTCAACCTAAGGGATTATGCTTTACCCTTGCACAGTGAGGTCTACATACGAGGCATTTTCAGTGATAACAATCTGCCATTAAGAATGCATGTCAGGTGCTTTGAATGTAACCAACCTGTCAACACTGAGGCGAGCCCTAATGGGATTTCACTTCCTTCAGTGTGTACACAGACTGTATAAACAATGTTAAATCAAGTGGAGATGAAAGCAGGTAGCCTAATCTTAACTCTTTCTATGCCGGGGAGATATCGAAAAGGTAACAGTGCGGTGGATTTAAAAACATTTTGGATTTCGCCAAAAAAAGAGGGATAAACATGAACTCGCTGACATGCGGTCATTGCAGCAACACATTACTCTCCTCTCTTTCCTCTGCCTACTATCTCTCCCTCTCATATCTCCCGTTCCTCCCACACTTCGCTCCCCTCCTCCGCTCGCCTGCCCCCTAAGTATATCTCATTTTAGCATCGGCTATCTGTAAGCCAAGAGCCGCTGTCACCAGATCCCCCGGTCCCGCAGAGTTCTTGGGAATGGCATGTGTTCCCAATTGGCAGCTTAACGTAGGCTGATCACACAACTACAAACCGGGGGCTTTCTAGAGGCCAAGGTGGGAGAGCTACAGCTCTTGTAGTTTATCAAACCCACGAAGAAATAAAACGTCAGGCCATGGATCCACCAGGAGACTCCCCAAAGTGTCTGACACTATGAGAAGGAATTGGTGCTTCTAGGAAGTTGCTGTATCAAACAGGTGCAAGCATTAATCTACAGTCTCGTGCTGGACTGGTGATATGGCTTTGGTTTTTCGGGATCCCCCCCCCCCCCCCCCCCTCTATTACTCCTTTCCAACACCTCTGCACATAGATAATGTCAATGTTGCTTCTCAGGTTTCAGAGGAAAGTGGCACAGGGAGAGCCAAACGTTTCTTGGCAGTGACGACAGCATCAACTCTCTCAACCACGCCAGTCAGCCTCTGGTGCATATGTGCGAGTGATTGTGTGCATGGCTATAATATATGTTTAGGTGTGGACAGCATACCCGCTGTGCCTTTTTATGAGAGTACAAGTCGAGCAACACCACCGCTTGCATTGTCACACAAGAGCTGGATTTAAAAAAAGAAAAGAAACACACAGAATTTATAGCTTTGGCTCCATGAGAGCATGTCACAGAATGTCACAGGGAGTGGCAACATTAAGAGGGAATATGCAGTAGAAGGTCAAGGTGAACATGGAGACAAGAGCAGGAACATGACATTAAATCGCCATTACTCTTGTTCTCTCTTTTTTTTTCATTGTTTCTTCCTTTTCCTCTCAATGATAAACTAAAAACACACCCTTTTTTTGTCGAAGTCACCCCCGAGTTTCTGTATCCTTGAACACACTTCTTGCAAGGACTTCTCTGTTTTCCTTTTCTGTTTTTGTCCTGTCATTGTCTGCTTTTGCTCTGTTCCTTATCTGTCTCCACCCCACATGCACTCAAGCAATAATTCAATTTTTCCATCCTTCTCTTGCCCTCTGCATTAACTCTCTTCCGCTCTCTCCATTAGTGTTCTACCTACAACCTTTTATTTTGGATGATGAAGCATTGTTTGTTGACTTTGACATCAAAGCAGATCTGGCCTGAAAAGTAAGTTTTTTAGCCACTCTAACTAATGATGTGTCTCTATAGATCAGTCTGTGGACAATTTTGTTTTGAAATATAAAAAAAACTATTCAATGGATTGCCGTGAATTCTTCACATTCATGGTAATGAAGCCGACTGCCTTTGGTGATCTATCGTCTTTTCCTCTCGTGACGCCACAAGGTTGACCTTTATGGTTTTGAGTTAAGCATCTCAACATTTGGTACAGATATTCATGTCTCCCACGGGATGAATTGTAATAACTTTAGCGATCCCCTGACTTTTCATCCAGCCACAAATTTCAATAAATCCAACTTTTGCAAACCTTTCCCACGAGCCTCAGCTGTACTTTGTGTTTAATGCTAGCTCGCAAATGTTAGACGACAAACATACTACCTGCTAAACATTAACATGTTAGCACTGTCACTGTGAGTATGTTAGCAAGCTGACATACGCATTTAGCTCCAATCACCACTATGTGCAGCCTCTCATAGCGCTAGCGTGGCTGTAAGAGTCTTGTTTCTCGTTGTTTCTCTTGTTTCTTGTTTCCTCTCCTGGCGAGGCGGGAGGAAAAGGCCACATACAAAAAGGCAGAGCTGTGCAACACAGGTCAAATATATCTGAGTTCAAGAGAGCTAAAGTAGACTACATGACATCTTTTACCCTTCATGTCATTTCCTCACTTTTAATTGATTTTTCAGTTGCACTATAAGAATTTGTCTCCATCTCCTTTTTGTTTGTGTGCAAAGCTTGTGTGCTATTTTGGTGAGACATTCTGGTTAAAATACATTTTATAGCTTGAGGAAAAGTTTTGCATTTTAGGGATTCCACTTACCTACCCCCATCCACATCCTCAAACCGCTTTCTCCTGCAGACAGTGGCATGACCAGGCAGGAACACAGATATGCGCACTCACACGCATACACTGACACACAGAGGTAACCCAGTAATTAGGGGTACTGTAATTGCGACTTAGCATTGTAAACTGGCGGGGCAGTGTTTCCAGGGAAGGTTTGTTGACTGTGGGTTTATGACAGGGAACTTAAATGGTATGTGTTTATCTACATTCTGCAGTGGTGAGAGCTGCTGTCTAAAATATCCACCAGGTTCTCAGTAATGGAGTTGGCTCGGGCCGTAAAGTTCCGTGGTCATCATCATTATCGTCACTGTAACTGGAATCTGATGTATGGCTACCTCAGAGGGAGGTTGTCGGACATAAATATTAAATTATGTCATGCATGTGAGTTGCTTTTGGTCGTGTAATGTTTGTTTGTGTTTCAGCTTTTTTCTACACTAATGGCAGGTTATGTGTGGTAAGTGCCATTCGCAAATTACTCAGGGACGTGAAAAGTTAAGACAACTTTATGGGGACAAACAGCTGGTCCCCACAGGGAAAACCATTACATTTTGGGGTTAAGACTTTGTTTTTGGTTAAAGTTTGGGTTAAAAGAGAGGCGATCTTCATCCTGAGTGGTTGGGGTTGGGCATGTAGCGGTTATGCCTAAATTTAAGACTAGCACTGGGCAAGGTTAATGCCAGAACTAGATATCTCTATTGGACAGAAACTATAAAACTTCTGACTATGTAGTTGCTTAATATAACTGGGTCTTTAAAAAAGCTTTAAAAGAGAACCTTCAAGTAACACAAAACAAACTGTTGAAAGTCCTGTTGGTAGGATTTTTGCACCATATATATTATTTTTTATCAATTGTTCACAGGATTCAGTTTTCTAGTTCTTATTTTCTAATTTATCCTACTGTAAAGTCAGACATTGAATATCTATCTCTGTCTTGACAATGGTTGGTGAACTGTGTAAATTCCAGGAACAGCTATGGAAATGAATCCAACACCTTGTCAATAAGCCAAAGCCAAAGTCTTCAGGGACATATTGCAATTCAATGCAGTGTCTGTGACAAGTGTGACATGTGGACTGTGAGAGACAGGTGGTTTTAATGACGAAGTCAAATATTTGACACTGGCCAATTACAAAGGTAGTCTTGTGACTTTGTGTGGCCATATTTTCCATAGGTGTTGAAAGCAAAGCTTTTTGAATGAATGTATACATACCATATAAGCACACTTTCCGTGTGTGTGTGTGTGTGTGTGTGTGTGTGTGTGTGTGTGTGTGTGTGTGTGTGTGTGTGTGTGTGTGTGTGTGTGTGTCCATGCATCCAGAATAAGCAGACCATAACAGCAGGAAACTCGGTATCAGATTAAAATTAAATCCATCATATTCTTTCTCTTTCTCAGCCCACAGTTCTTAAACTCCCACACTAAACCACAATAAATCCCTCCACAACAATATTTCCATTCAAGCCGCAGCAAATCACATTCATGAAAGTCGCACATTTCCGAGCAATTATTCCTTTTGGGGACATTCTCAAACTTAGATTCCAATGTCCCAAATTTCCATATCATTCACATGAATGGCAGATCAGCAGATTTCTTTTCCCGCCCCGTTCTGAAATAAACAATGACTGCTTTTCAGGACTTCAAAGTGCTAGAGGGGGTGAGAATGGGCAGTTGGGTGGCATACAATATCAAGGTAAGAGATTAGGGCTTATCAGAGATTTCCTTTGAGGAAAAAAAATGTCTCGACTACTGCTGGACTGAACAATTGTAAAGTGGAAGAGAAGTCCATGTGTTGCAACAGGGTCAAAGGGTCAGCGTCTGGTGATTTATGGACTCATATGAATGAAGATCTATTTGTGTTGTCCTCTACTTCTCTAAACCCCTGCCTTTAATTTGCGTCTTCTGCCACACTTTTCCTGTTTGTGTGTTTGACCTAATGTACCCTCGCACCCAGAGAGCGTTGACTTTCCAGGAAACCATTTCACCCACTCATCATATACACGTTTGGTCACGACTGCTTTTGCAAAAAGTATGGCAGAGGGGAAAAAGAAGACAAAATGATCCCAGAACAGCGTTATTGATGCGTCATTGGAGTTTCCAGTGTGTTTCAATGTCGGCTAAAACTGACGTGACTCCAAATGCCAGTCATTCATGAAGGTTTAGCTCCATGGGTTGTGAGGGGAATGCGCCCGAGTTATTGGGGATCATGGACCAGGCAATACCCTACCGCCCCCCAGTGGTCATGGGGCAAATGCAAATGACCTTAGAGGTCATATCAATGCCAGAGGAATTTATATGATAAAAATCCAAAAACATCTTCTTACTTAAACTTTAAGATTTTCCTACATGGCCTGGCGTGATATTGCTATTTTTCTCAGAGTTTGCAGAAGAGGTAAATGTTCTCTATTCGGCATTCAGAATGTTAATATAGCAGCAAATAAATATGATCTATGTAAAGATACAGTGGAGTAATGTCTGCCTAAGCAGGGAATGAAATCGCTCTGTATGCGTTGTAGTCAGAGCTTCTGTGTGCTTTGGTTACATATCCAGATCAGTTGTGCATGTCTTTTAGTGCGTGAGCGTGTCCCACTTGCTAGCTAATGGTCGCCTCTCTGCAATACGCTCAGTGTGCGAAATACTTCAGACCCCCCGAAAGCCTAAAACCACAAGACAATTGTCTGTCACCTGTAATTGTCACGTAAATGTCTTTTCAATGCTTACCAATGCTCAGCGGTTTTCATTCTTCAAACTGCAAAACATGTATTCACAAGTATGAACAGTGAGTGCGAGAGACGTTTTTCCGCATAGATGACACATACGGCCAGAGCCTGCAACAGGTTGCACGAAGCTAGCCTGGCTTCATTTTCTGTTTGTGGACCTAAACGGACCCCCTTTGGACAAATTTGATCCAGTGCCTTTTGTGAGAACCTGGATTAAAGCAGGACATCTCCTCTTCTTGGAAAACACAGGACGGCGTTGAGAAGAAGCCGAGCCAAGTTCTGTGTATCAGGTTTGAGCGTGTGATTGTGTATCCGGTTAGTGAGAGAGAAACGTGACCTGTTGCAGGGCAGAGTTATCGCGTTGTGTAGTTGTGTGAGTGGTCTTATTGTTAATGATGTAAGCCTTAATGATGGGGCGGAGCGGTTACAGCTGATATGAACATTTGATTTGATTTGAACTCTCACATGTCATCCTGTTGAGAGCCATTAAGATGCAAGAGATGTGCTCCCAAGTTCCCCTTCTGCCCCTTTAAAGAAATAATACCAGAGAGCGCAGGTTCTGACTGGATAAACTGTAACAATCTTGCAATTTTTTCATCTGTGGACTTCCACCTGTTCTGGGAAGCATCAGTCAAAGAACAAGAATGAGAGGCAGCAAGATAAAGGAAGTCTGACTGTGTACCTGACTGACGTATTGCTCCCATGAGTCATTTGCAATGCCCTACGTGACAATGTTCACACATAACTTCCAAATCTCTCCTGACACTGTGACACAGGGCAGGGGACTTTTACGTCACAGTTTTGACAAGTAGCTCTTTTTTTTTCGCCACACACAAAGCCTCAACTGTGCTCATAATGGACTGGAGGAACAGCTCAGAGACTGTGAGCCACGCTGACTGGTGAAAAAAGGGCCCATGCTGCAGGTGGCAGAGTGTGGACGTGAGCCCCACAGCACAGGTGGGCTTTCTGGTGCAAGTCCGTATCGGTCCCAGAAATGCCAGAAGGACTCTGGTCGGGCTGCGTCAGTACAGCGGGCGCTTTCTGCACCCTGAACTCTGTTTCTCATCAACGCTGCAAAGTCATTATGACAGAGATTATGGATTTCAGGCAGCAATGCCTTCTTCTTCCCGTCACTGTCTCTTCACTCTGACTGCAAAGCATACACATTTAAAGACATCTCTCTTTATACCTTTTCAGACGTCGTCATATAGACTTACACAATGGCCGATTAAGACAACACACTCATTTAGCCTATACACACACAAAAGTACACACGCACAGTCCATTAGACTAAACTGTGCCCAGTCCCCATAGTTAATGTTTAGACTCACTACGCCTGCTGAGATATAAGCAGCAGGCGGCGAGGACGCTGGGCTGAAGGTCAGCCCTACATGTGCTGTTTGATCTTTTCCAGCCGACAGCGAGCCAAATGACACAAATTAAAGGTCCTGGGGGGGGGGGGGGGGCAGCACAGTCTTCACAAGCTATAACTGACCTACCTGACACAACAGTTTTTACATAAACTAGACACAATCACCTCAGCAGAAGTGGGTCGTTGAAGAGGGTGATATGTCCTCAAGAAGTAATAAGATATTCATCCACTCCAATTCATAGTAACACGATGTTCCAGCTTTAGGGACATTTTGAAGCGGAAACAGGTTTTACTGATAATGCTGTTTAAACAATAACCTGACTGTGGAATATTAGGTTTTCAATTGCAATACCAGAGTTTGCACTGTAAAAACATTTCTCGTCAAGTAATCTGTTTTTCAATGTTCTATAAAGAGTTTTCACTGCAGCTACAAACTGCAGTCGTCTTGTATGTGACAACTATGAAACATTTTAAAACCACAATGAACAAATTTACGCGATTGAGAGTCTACAGCCGTGCAAACAGCGCTGTGACGCTCTTCAAACCAAGTGCTTTGAGCTAAATGCCAGCATTAGCATGCTAACATGCTGATGTTTAGTGTAGCGCTGCCTATGTTTACCTTAGTTTAGAGTGTGAACATGCTAACATTTCCTAATCAGCATGCAACACAAATTATAGCAGAGGTTGAGGATTTTTTTTTTTCGGTATTTAAAATAAAAAATATATTGGACGCTTGGAATTTTAACCTCATCGTGCCGCTAAAGGAAACTGTCAGAAGATCACCGGAGTCATTACGATTCATCGTCTGGGAACCATGAACATTTTAGCATGCTAGCATGGTTAATAATGTAGTGAAACAGCCACGATATGGTTTAGCAGGACTTTGACAGTGTTGCGTCGTCAGCATCAGAAATCAAACCATGTTGATTTCATTGGGGCAAGTGAAAATATCATTAACCCCGGCCTTCACGGCACCTTTACATAGACACAGGCACAGTTAATCTCAGTGCCACTGTACGACCAAGTGACAGATTGACAGACAGTCTGTCAAGATGACAATCCCCAGGTAAGCTGAAGAATCCAGATGTATTAAAATGCTGATGCTGATAGACACCAACAAAAATAGCACAGTAAATCATACACATTGTTATTCACGGGGGCCAGGCTGAAGGTTATGAAAAGCATTGTTGACCGATCACGTCTCTATTTTTATATGTCACCCCCACACATGACTCCTTTTTGCAAACTAATGTTGTCAGTCAATGTTTCTACAGCATCATGCTGTGTTGAGGCGTCACCCAAAAATAGATGCATTATCAGCAGCTCAAATGGCGTCATGTTACCTACCAAGTTGTTGCTGCTTGAACGTGTATCAAATATCTGGCGGAAATCTGACAAGTTTCTTTTCCGCGTGACCCTCGCCACACTTGTCAAATAACTCCACCTGCTCTTTCCAGTCCTTTCCGACCATTCTCCTTGAGGCCGATGCAGGCCAAATCCTGCTGCTGTGTTGGCTGTGCTCTGCTCCAGTCGGTGAAAGGGAAGATGGGGGGTTTTGCTCTGGTGCCCAGAAAGGTTTTCGGGATCTGACACAGAAAAACCTCAAGACAGGGATTACAGTGGAACAGAGAAATACAGGGAGGGAATGGGGTGAGCACACACACACACACACACACACACACTCACAGATATACAGTACGTCTGCAGGAAGGCAAACGTGGCCACAGTTCCCAGTGGGATCCAGGATAGAGAGGATTTGTGTGTATAGGAGATGAGAGAATGTGTGTGAAAAGACAGAAAAGGCAGATATAGAGTGAAAGGGAAAGAATGAGACAGTGTGAGCGCGAGCGCGAGCTGCATTGGCTGCAGTTTCTGACTTAGACCCACTCAGGCTGCCAGTAAGCAGACAGCTGACAGCCTGGCCAGTTGCCATGCGAACCCAGCGCCACTGCAACGTGCAGCCTGCCTCGTACACAGCAGCGTCGTGGAAACAGTTACCAGGCGCGTCTGTTTTACTGAGTCAACAGCAGCCACTGGTGGACGAATCCAGACATTCATTCATAAAAACCACAAATGTACCTCACAGGAAGTTTTAATCAGTCACAGACATCAAAACCTGGAGGTTTAACTCGCTAGCTCATGAAAAGATTTTGCACCGAAGTCATGTGAGTTTCATTCAGTGATGAGTAACTTTTCACAATTGCAGGCATGATACACACCGATTTCCACAATCCCCTGGCTATACGTGTCTTGTCAATACACAAGCATATATGTCCACACATTCTCCCTCCAGCTGAAACAACAGCATCGCCATACAGCCAGCAGGACATCCTCGGCTGTAACAGAGAATAAGAACAGGACAGCACAACCTTCCACCAGACGTCCAGAGTCCAAACCCAAAATCAATTTAATGCCCCAGTACTTTTGGATAAAAGGAGACATCACACAGTGAGCCTGCAGCAAGGACACTGTCCTTTGCTTCACGGGCCACAGAGTCAGAGGAGAAAAGTATGTAATGAAAGCAGTTGTGGCCAGAGGAGGAGGTGTCTGATCTTTGCCTAATGCATGAGCAAGTAAAAGTAGGAGGGAAAAGACGTCAATGCTGCACTGAGAGAGGGAAGAGCGTGATGCAACAGACATGTCTCTGTTAAGTAATACTTTACAGACTTTACAGATTTTATAACCTGAGTATCCAGTCTGGACAGGAAATCTACACTAACAGGAACAAATCAACGCTTGAGGGCTGACTTCAAAAAAGTAATGTGCAAGAGAGAAAGCAGGATGGTCTGCATGTTCTGTCTGTTTTTTATATGTTTTACCGTATAAAGCTTAGTATGCAAAAGAAATGTTTAACTGCCGTGACTCTGGCTATTTTTACCAAAACAATTTTAACAGTAACTAACGTGAGCTAGAGCTACCTTGAAATCACACATTAAATGTATTCATTAAAGATTAATTTATTAAACTCTGTCTGGTGTCAATGGAGAATCGTGTGAGGAGATTTAATGCTATTTGATTGAAGGTTTAAAAGATGTGGGGGGTGAAATAGTGGGATATGATAACAGTGTATAAAACCCGCTCTGCTTTAGATCAGACGTTGGGATTGTGATGTCATGACTTAGCAACCAGACATGCAGCACCAGGAGGGAGTGATGACGTCACCCAGATGAGCTGAGGAGTCTGTATGTGTGTCTGTACATGCGAGAAACTGTAAGACATGTTTCTACAACAAGGCAGTTTTTGTGACAATGCCCGAACAGGAATGTAAACGTTAGACACCAAGGTAGACACAAAACAGACACAGCTCTATTACTTTTCCTTTTCGGTGGCAGCACCTCAGAGGTTTTGAGTGTGTGCGGCCTACTTTGAGACTAAGCGCGTGCACGACTCTGACCTATATGCAAAGCCCTGTGTGCATCATATCCACCCCGGCGCCCCCTTCCTCCGAGTTGGATTTCAGAGGCGTGAGGCAGAGAGCGTGACTTGCTGCGTGACAACAACGACGAGTGTGTTGGCCCAGAAGAAGGGGGGATCGACCCCTGATTTGAATCAGGGGTGCCGGTGTTGGGTACAAAGACGGGAGTGGCGACTGTGCCTCTCTGCAGCTGTGGGCCTACGTGAGCATTGGCAGGAACACTCTCGTTCCTCGTCACACCCCCCTCCCTTACTCGTTCCCTTACACTCTCTCATCCCCCCCCCCCCCCCTTTCTTTGCTCATTTGCACCTTCTAATAGACTTCTGACAGCCCCCCCTTCCTCCTTTTGCTCAAATCTTTGCACAGTTCTCTCTTTTTCTCTATCAAAACTCCCTCGCTCCTCTCCCACGTCATGTTCCCAAACGGCGAGGACCTTGACAGTGAGAGATGTGCCGTGTTCGGCCAGCCAACGGATATCTGAGACGAATGAGAGGGAAAGACAGGAAGGCAAAGATAATCTTTCACACACACACACACACACACACACACACACACACACAAACACACACACAGACGTACACACAGCTGATCTGGCCTGAAATGACCTAGAAGGGATATGTGTGTGCATTTGTGTTTGTGTGCGTTTCACGCAAAGCAAGTTTACTCATGTCATACATACGCACATGCAGTAGCATGCATGCCAATGCACACACTCATGTGACCACTCCATTATCTTGAGACTGTGTGTAAACACGGGGCTTTGAGGCCAAGGTCAGAGGTGATACTATGCCCAGGATTTATCAGAATGAGACAAAGGGGAGGAGGGATGGGGGGGTGGAGATGAGGAGGTAGAATGAATACAATGAAGAATTAATAAACGGTGGATAAAGGAGAGGAGAGGATTGAAGGACAAAATTAAGTTTAAAAAGAGTTTATACATTGTTGTGCATGTGTCAAAATGGGAGACGGTGATGCCAGAGGAAGGAAAATCATAACAGAGAGATAAAGGACTGAGCTGAATCGGCTGACTGTCCTTGTGCTCCTCAGCAGGTGCATTTTTTGGCAGCGGATCGGATTGGAAGGCCCATGTTGTCACACCCATGCAGCCTGAAGAGCAGCGCTGACCTCTACTGGCTAAATATGGATGTGGGCCTGTGTTCGTGTCGGCTGCATGCTCTTTCTTTTCAGTAGATTATGCAAACTAATCTATGAGTTGCCAGATAAAAACATAATCAGCCACTCTTCAAATTACATTATGCCTAACAGGCTGTTGTTAGGCATTGAAGGCTGCTGTATAAATGCAGATAAAAGCTGTTTTCATGTTTTCAGTTACAGTACACATGAGTCGAGTACACTAAACCCCCGAAAAAGCATTAACTCCCACAGTAAAACAAACACAAAAAGCATCGGTTCCGATAACTGTATCCGACACAGAACCAAAACTTAAAACCAACAGAAGTTGAGGCTTACCTTGCAATTGGGAAGTGAGAGCTAAAAGTGAATAACAGCCTAGACTTAAGCATTACTAGTTAGCATTTTAAGAAAAATATTTACATGCAAAGTTATTAAAAGATTAACTGAAACCATGTAGGTCACAGCCTAATAAACTGATGTGTGGTGCAAAAACACAGCACTCTCCTGCTGAATGCAGTACTTCCATAGGTTTGTGTGAACTGTATGAGCCTCAGCGCTCTCTAAAGTAGACTCAACATGATCCATCAGTGTTGTTGGGCCTCCATTGGCAGGTTTTTTGGGTTGAGGCCACTCCAGTAAAACATGCATTTGTCCGGAGAACGTCTTTAAAAAGTCCTACGGCAGCACAGTGTTCCTCTGTGTGTACGTGTATTTTAAAAGTCCTGAAGAACATAAGTAATTCCGGAGCAGCATTCCGGAGGTAAGTCTACGTCAAGATGAGCACTGCCGCAACTAAATGAATACAAACATAATGGAAAACAAACCTTTGTCTGATGAGGAACCAAATCATTTATTTCAGTCGAGACAAAAACGCATAATTCACAGAATCATTTCTTATAAAAATCTTTGTTTCTTAAACAGACGTTCATATTTATTTTCCTGAGCAATTTCCCTTTATTAAACTTATAAAACTATCATTGCAGATGCCTTTAGTTTTTTCAACTTTGGCGATCTCAGAGATACAAATTATCATCAGCTCTTGTGCTCTGTGAAGCACAGTAACACTTAAAATGTGTCCAAAATGTTTGTCACTTTAACAGAGGTGTGCTATGTTTTGGATATTTTCTCTTGATTCATATTGATATTGCAAATGTAGAATTTGAGAGATGGATCACAAGAACAATTTGAGAATAGTGACATATCCAGAAGCAAAATGGCTGCCCCCTGAGCTTTAAGCGACTCCATTACTTGGAATAGATCGTGCCTTTTAAAATAACACATTTTAGAGCTATTCATTGGCACTTCAGGGTTAAGGAGAGAAATACGTTCATTGAGCAGCTAACAATGAATGTGTGATGTCTTGTTAGTCAACTCTTCATCAAGAGCACTGAGGCAGAAGCAGTGGTGTGATTATTATGTAATAAAGTTCAATTAGTGAGCGATCAGAGGAAGACACGAGGTAAGGCGTTTTCATCGTCATCGTCAAATGCAGGTCCCTGGAGTCTGCCACCTTTATAGAACTGGCGCAGGTTCAATTTGGCGGGCGCAGACACATGCCACATGACCACACCTGTGGGGTTCACCGACACCACGAAGCCAGTGGAGTCCTTCAGCGTCATGGTCTTCCCAGTGAAGACATCGTAGATCTGAGGGAGGGAGACAATGTGAACAGACAGACAATGGGTGGCATTTATAGATTTAATGGCAGTGGTGGTGGTGGAAGTGGAGAATACCATGTACTTGGTCTTATCTGCATTTAAAACAAGTCTATGCATTGCAGGAATAATTGGAAAGCATCAAAGGCAGGCTGAAGATGAGTCTGAGCCTGGTGTTGGGGTGGAACCTGGGGCATATGAAATTGTATCATCTGCATAAAAATTGACGTTGAAGTGCGAAGAATAATGTTATTTCTGTATAATTTAAATCGTAATGGACCAAGAATAGGACCCTGTGGAACCCCATTACTGATGCACACCCTGTGGTTGTAATAAATTCAGAGGTACTTCCAGTGTAACATAATTTTTAGAGATAGCGAGGGCTGGACAAGTGACTACAACAGACAAGGGAGGATAGAGATATCGATTGAGTAGACAGGAGTGGACCAGAGATGATACATGGCCTGCCAGAATCTAGAAAATGTAAAGACATACAGTACCTTGTAGCTGCCAGTGGTGTAGTTGAGTTTGCTGAGGGTCATCTGGTAGCGGTAGGGCATGTCGGTACGACGACTGAAGAATACCAATGCACTTGCATTGTTTGACAGGGGGCGCCAGAACACGTTAATGCCACTCTTCTCCTGGTGGAAAGAAATGGACGAGAAAATGTGAACAATGATGTATTGTGTGAGCGACAGAGGATGGAAAAGAACTAAACACCAAAGTCAAAACTCAAACCATCTTGATCGCTTTCAAGAAGCTGCACAACTCGTGGAAAAGTCTCACCTTTACAATGCGCCTTCCCTGGATGCCCATGGGGTCCTGGTTGATGAGGATGGCCATTTTGTTCTGCAGGATGCTGCGGGCCCCGCTGCTGATGGTGCGCAGGTCATTGGACATGAAAAGAGGAGCAGCCATAATCGCCCACAGAGCCATCTGAGCGCGAGACTGGTCCATGCTGAGGCCAAAGTCGCCAACAACCAGCTGTGGAGGGCAAAATCACACAATCAACACAGATCAAATACGATTTTGTAGCTTTAGCACTAGTGTTTTTCTTTTACTTTTTTTGACTGTTTTTCTTCAACTTGTACCATTGATACGGACCATATAGTGAATAGTGAACACTAAATAATTGAATATTATGTCAGTTGAACAGACCATATCTGGGTCATTCCACTTTCCAGGTCCAGCTGCAGGTACCAGAACGTCCTGGTTCTCAAAGAACCAGTCAACAATGTTCAGGACACTGTCCCAAGAGTCCTGGATGTCCCCATAGTTACGCCACAGGTTGCAGATCTCACCCAACTGAGTGTAGTTCACCTGAAAACATAAATCAGTTTCACAAAAAGGTAAAAGTATAAACTGGATTTAAAGTATTAGAACATAGTTGTCACGACAGGCCTAAAGCTTCAGGTGATGATATGAACTCTAAGACATTCTGTTTATACCTTAGGTGGCAGGCCACCCTGATAGGCAGGCCAACTGCAGGAGTAGCCAATGGGACGGCCCGTAGCATTTAAAGCCTTTGACATGAGAGGGTAACCTGCCCAAGAGAGGAACAAGAGTCAAATCAAGTCAGCAACATCTCAACAACCACAATGTACGTAAGAGGCCCTTTCCTCTTTTCTTACCCTTCTCTTGCTCTGTGGCATTAGAATAACAGCCGTCAAATTTAAACATATCCACCTCCCAGTCGGCGAAGGTCTGAGCGTCTATCTTGATCTTGTCCAGTGTGGTGCCGGGATACCCCCCACAGGTGTGTGTTCCAAAGTCCCCGTAGATGCCCAGCTTGAGACCCCTGTCATGCATATAGTGTGCCAGTTTAAGGATGCCTCCTGGGAACCTGATGGAGAGGCATTTGTAATGTTATACCAAAGTGCACACCGCAGAGACGTACAATTCATGAAATCAAGGCACAGTCTCGGGCACTCCCTTTTTTTTGCTGTACTGAAAATTACATTCAATTAGCAACAAATGATGCTACTACAACGCATAAAACCTTAAAAAAAACTTTACGTATAGCTCTACTGATATATGTGCCGACGGACAGTATTAAATAGTGAAGCTCTGAATCAGAAAAGCCTGCAGTTGTTTGTTCAGCAGTCTTTATCATATGCTGAGGCTGCATGTAATAGTATACACCACACACACAAGTGAAACTACTGACTACTAAACTTTTGTTTGTCATATGATTGTATGACTGTCACATTGTAATTACTCTGTTGAACTGTTTTATTGACTCACAGGTTTAGAAGTTACAGATTATTGTTTGCACTGAGAAACTACAGCTTGTGTGTGTGTGTGTGTGCGTGTGTGTGTGTGTGTGTCTGTCTCTGTGTACGCGTGCAGTATATACACTGCACAATCACCTTTTAGGGTCAGCCTGCAGCCGCCCCTTCTCGTCTCTCTTCATGGAGGACCAGCAGTCGTCTATGTTCACATAGACGTAGCCAAGTTCCCTCCAGCCGTCCTCCGACAGTCTGTCTGCCATGTCGATGAACAGGTTCTCACTGGAGGGAAGACGGAAAAATATTGATTATAACAGCTTTAACGATTTGATTTTAACAGCGTCATTGTAGCATTCAGTGAGACGAGCATAAAGAGCAGTCTAACTAGTATGTTAGGGTATTTGTTGAATGAGGTGATACATTTAAGAGTGCTTCTTACTGTAATGGTAAAAAGAAGAGGTTCTAAAGTTAAAAGGTAAAAACATTTTTGGCAAATGAGTCTTTTAATTATTTCACCAAAAAGGAAAAGTAGATGTAAAGACACTTAAAGGCCTTTATTATAACTAATTACAGATGCACATTTTGGTTTCCACAAAACACCAGTATGATTACTCATAAACCATTCTTCTGATTGTCTGCCATTAATGTTGGCCCACACCCTTCATTTCTAAACTATATCTCAAAGTATACAAACCTGATTCAGGGCCCAGAACCAGAACGGTTAGATACTGAATAGGAGTCGAGACATTGCATTGAGTGGCTCGTTTGACTGGTGCAATTTCATAAGTGGAGCAGTGAGATGAAGCAGCTTGACGTTTTAACTGAACTTACTGTGCATACTGTCTAGTAATTCTTAATCTTAATAACTAATGTATCTAACAGCACCTTAAGACTAGGCAACTATGTTAAATAGCACCTGCTTTTATAGAAAAAGCTCACGTCTGCTATATTCACATTATGTGGACTCACCTGATGCAGTTTTTGGGGTCGTGTTCACAGTCAATGTCACAGCGGAAACGCTCCCATGCCAGCCAGCCCATGGGAGGGACCCTCATCTCTCCATTGTCCAGGGCGAAGGTGGCCACGGACAGCGCGGACACAAACAGCAGCACCGCCAAATGCATCCCTGCAAAGGAAAGAGATGTCACTGATTCATCAAGGCCAAGGGGTCCTGACTGTGCATGAATGTTTAGTTATCGTGTAAAGTTGCAGCAAAAACACCCAAACATATCGTTTGTTAAAGCATTTTCATTAAAGGCTGCTTTTTGATTAAACCGCAACATGAATACCGTCGATATATCTTCTGTGTGGCGTCTCAAACACATACAGTACACCTCCTGAGTCTCACCTGACTGGGTGTGGCGCAACAGCCTGCCAGGTGACTTCATAGTAAACAGAAAGGTTGTAATGTTGATAAGTGGCACTAAACTGTAGCTTTAATTTATAATAAGCAGTACAATATATAATAATTTACTGAATAGATTAATTGTATAGAGGATACAAATGCAATGTTTTCTGGTATACACTCATATTAACATCATGAGAAGATAATAGTTTATGTTACTTACTGAAATTCAGTGACCTGCTCTCAGTTACAGGAAGGAAGACGAAATAGGGTACGCTTCACAACTCCGAATCTGTGCTCTTCTTCTTCCTCTCCTCTCTTAGCCTACTTCTTCTTATTTTGTTTAGCTACTTCTTGTTCTTCAGTGCCATCAGATTAACTCCGCTCAGAGCTTTGAACAAACCCCGGGAGAAACAATCTCTCCGGTCGAGTGCAAAGAAATAAAGTGAGCCGCTACGAACGGAAAGGAAACCACAGTCATATGACAAAGCTCGGTCAGCTGACTGCAGAGCAGGAAGCTGGAGGCGAAATACGATCCGAGCCGCGTCCCATTCTTCTTTTTTACTCGCCTGATACCCTTTCCTTCACTCAGTCCTTTCCCTTACTTTTTTTATTTGCAAATAACTTTACATTACAACACAAATGAGTGACAGAGAGTTACATTTGCGTTTGTTATGGTCTTCAAAAAAGAAATTGTGGTCAATAACTGTTAAATCAAATAAAGAAAGTACACATCAATTATATTTTAACAAGTATTATTCTCAATTTTCAAATTGAACTGGATGGATTATAAATAATACATATAAATACATGAATGAATGATACGACGGCGTCTGGGTCCTTCTACAGAAAGTGCTGCACTGACTTCTGTGATTGATGCTCATTGCTCCTCTCCTCCAGGTGGAGGCGCTGTAGGACAAACAAACACAACTGGTTTCTGAATGTTTTCATGGGAACTAGAATACAAGGAAGCAGCGATGAAGCTGCTGTAACATGTAACATGTATCAGCAGTAAAAAGACTGGGTCCCGCTGTGTTACTCCGGCTGTACTACAGCGTCTATTCACAGGCGCGATCCCACTACTGAGCGGCACGGGGACTTTGACCTGCTCCGTCTCCGACCTGGGTCGGTGCACCCCTCCTTAGACGACCTGGTGGTCCCGGGCTCCCCCAGGAGCACCATATCGATACCGAACTTAGTGCGGACACCCGATCTTCATAGTCCGCTGCAGCTCAGAGATCCTGAGCTCAAACGATCCTCCAGCCTCAGCCTCCCGGTAACTTGGATTACAGGCGCGCGCCACCGCACCCGGCGAGAGAGCTATTCGTTCAGAGAGGTTTGGGTTTTTACAAACGTGACGTCATCAGGGCGCACGATCAAGCGGCATCTAGTGATGAAAAACAACCCTGCAGCAGCAACGTTGAAGGCTAATAAGTATTTGTACGATTAACCTAAAACCTTATTTCAATAATGATTAATACTTTATCTCGTATCTTTAAACATCTGTGTGCTCAGTATGAGTTTGTATCATCCACAGTCATGCACAGTTGATGTTTTTCATAATGTCAGCAGATTGCATGATACAAATAACTTATATTCACAATCTGTTATTCAAATATAAAGAAGTTATGCTTGTTCTGACGCGTAATAACAAGACAGTATATTGAGCTGAGTAGCTTAAAAGTGGATCACAATGTGACATATTTTCTTTAGTTGAAGAATAAAATGAATACGTTTCTGGAACTACTTTTGTCTCCAACATTTCAATGACAGAGGTGCAACATGACACTTCAATTTACAGTGCCCTCCAGAATTATTGGCACCCTTTAGTAAAAATCAGCAAAACGAGATGCAAAAAAATGTCTTTATTGTTTATCCTCACCATCTTTCATTCAAAATATTCACAAAAATCTGACCTTTAACTGAAGTAACATAATTGAAAGAAACATTACATTTTTATCATGAAACAAATATTTTTCTCAAAAATATATGTGCCACAATTATTGGCACCCCTTCATTCAATATTTGGTGCAGCCTCCCTTTACCAAGATAACAGCTGTGAGTCTTCTCCTATATTGCGTGATGAGGTTGGTGACCACATGGCTCTGGATCTGAGAACATTCCTCCATGCAGAATCTCTCCAGATCCTTCAGATTCAGAGGTCGACGCTTGTGGACTTTCCTCTTCAGCTCATCCCACAGATCTTCTCTGGGGTTTAGGTCGGGGGACTGTGATGGCCATGGCAAAGCCTTTATTCTGTGGTCGGTGAACCATTTTTGTGTAGATTTTGAGGTGTGCTTCGGATCATTGTCCTGCTGGAAGGTCCAACCACGGCCCATTTTTAGCTTCCTGGCAGAGGCTGTTAGGTTTTCATTTAATATCTGCTGATGTTTGATGGAGTCCATGATACCATGTATCCTATCAAGATGTCCAGGGCCTCTGGAAGAAAAACAGCCCTACAACATCAAAGATCCACCACCATACTTCACAGTGGGTATGAGGTGCTTCTCTGTGTGGCTATCTTTCTGTCTACGCCAAACCCACCTTTGATGTTTGTTGCCAAAAAGCTCTATTTTGGTCTCATCTGACCGTATAACCCGGCCCCATTGAAAGTCCCAGTAACGTTTGGCAAACTGTAGGCGCTTTAGCTTGTTGTTGATTGACAGCAGAGGCTTTTTTCTGGCAACTCTCCCAAACAATTTGTGGTGATGTAGGTGGCATCTGATGGTAGTTTTGGAGACTTTCTGACCCCAAGACTCAACTAACCTCTGCAATTCTCCAGCTGTGATCCTTGGAGATTCTTTTGCCAGTCAAACCATCCTCCTCACGTGTGTGGGGTCATTATACACATACGTCCTCTTCCAGGCTGATTGTTAACATCTCCTGTCGCTTCAAACTTCTTAATTATTGCCCTGATAGTGGAAATGGGTATTTTCAACTGTTTAGAGATTTTCTTATATCCATTTTCTGATTTGTGAAGCTCAACAACGTTTCGTCGCACATCGTCACTGTGTTCTCGGGTTTTTCCCATTGTGATGAATGACCAAGGGAATTTGGCCTGTATTATCTCATATTTATACCCCAGTGAAACTGGAAGTCATGGTTGACCACTTAAGAGTTCCTAATCAAACAGGTGAACTTACAAATGTAAAATATGACTGGAATTATACTTCAGTTAGATTTTAATCATGATATTTTCTAGGGGTGCCAATAATTGTGGCACACATGTTTTGGAGAAAAATATTTATTTAATGTCAACATTTTTTTTTTCTTTCAATAATTTTACTTCAATGAAAAGGTAAGATTTTTGTGAATATTTTGAGTGAAAGACCAAGAGGATAAACAGCAAAGACATTTTTTCACAGCCTGTTTTGCTCATATCTACTAAGGGTGCCAATGATTCTGGAGGGCACTGTAGGTGTGATGAGGTTTAAAAAGCCCTTTAACCTTTTCTGATTCTAAACTTCTTAGACTGGTCATTTGTTGTTATTTATGAGCCTCTGGTTTATTTAGTGAAGTCTGGTTCAACCACACAGCTTCTTTCATTTGTTGTCTATTAGTTCTCTTGTCAGGACTTTTTAGATGTGTACTGACTGAGCTCTCTTTACACCTTCTGACTTCTGTTGAGGTGGTACGATTCACATCTTTATGATTAATTAAACCTCTTATTATGGAAAAAATAACACCCATTATGTTATGTGTCAAAATGTCCGCCACTGTTTATTAACACTCACAAACAGTAGTGTTGGAAAACAACAACGCGCATGCTCAGAGCTCGTTGCCAGGTGGACACCATTTTGTTTATTTTTGTTTCCATTTGATTGGCAATTTGCTCAAGTAAGTGTTGCTGACGTCACCTTGCCACCTTGATAGGTTTGATAGAAAGTTGAGAGTCATGAGGTCTGGAGTTATTTCTTCTGCAGGACTGAGCTAAAGGGCTTCATTTCGAGAGAGGAGCTTGAAGAGATAACACCAGCTGAGGAGATTTAGTTATGAAGCAAACTTTTCTTCTTTTTTTTTCAACACTGCTAATGCTAGTTAGCTAATTAATTGGACTCACTTCAGCCACGGTTTTCATCTGGTCTGCAGACTTTTGAAGCTAGCTGAGGACCCAGAAGGAGAGCGACAAACAGTAAGAGCTAATTTAACTACTTCTTATTTGTGTTGTGCTGTGTTGTGTCATCTCTGAGCTGATATGTTTGTTGTGACCGTGGTGTTATGTAGACAAATATGAGGTGTCTTTTGCTAACTTTATTAGCCGAACATTAGCATAACACTGAGTATACACGACTTAGACCATACTGACATTACTGACATAGTAATACCATAAAGGAGAGATTCATAGACGATAAAGGGATGACACATAACTCCCTCTTAAGACCCTGTGTAACCTTTTATGAGCCTCTGGTGGAAGAATAGTCGGGTGAAATAAAGAGGACATTTGTAAATGTTTGATAAACAGCCCAACAATGAGAATCTCTCTTTAGCATAGACCTGACTACAAGCAATAGAAATAAAGCTTACACATAGTCAAAGACCCCCCCCAAAGACTTTACATACAAGAGACTGTTTAACCTGCAGGACATGTGACCCAAAGAGCCCTGAGGACATCGTGAAGACACAGATGAACAGAAACTCATCACATTCCTTATTAATGAAGTACAAATTCTCTCTTTAACTTTTACAGAGAATAAAGTTTTCTTAATCGTGAATGGACTTGAGAAGATGATTTGATATCACCAAGGAGGAACTGTCCTATTGCCTTGAGAAGACCTGAGTGGAGGAGCAGAGGGACACACTCAGTCGGGTCCCAACGGATGAATTCCTTCTGCAAGATCTGAGCGTCAGAGATTCCCGAGCCAGTTCTCGTACTTCACCGACAGTGATCATTGATAATGTAAAACGTCTCGTTTTGATTCAGTACAAAGTGAGAAATAATTCTTGACACTAAAGCTGAAATAAACAGTTGTAGGTTTAACTTCATATCACACATTTTTCTACGTTATTCTTCCAAGTCATGCACTGTTGATATATATACCTTTAAAATATATATACAAAATATAGAAAAGTCTCTTTTATTCAGTACAAAGTGAGAACAATTATTTTTTAACCATTTCAGAAGTTTGAACACTGAAAGGTTGTGAGCTTGTTATCACTCTTCCCAGCATGCTTTGCGTTTGGTTCAAATTCTCCAGAGTCGTGTTCTCACTAACTTGGGTAAAGTTATAATGGAGGGTTGTTATGTTATTTTTTTATGAGTCGCATGGTCCTCTCTATGATGAGAGTGAAAACATTGTAAACAGTTGAGCTAAATTCTTTGTCCACTGATCCAGTGGATGTGACTGTTAGCAGTACAGGAGAAGTCCAGTCTAGTGACTGTGTAATGTGAAGTAATCCAACATTCAGCCCTGAACATGCTTCACTAATGAAAACTGAACACAAGAGGAAAACATGTCTCACATTATCTTGACACTAAAGCTGAACTAAACAGTTGGAGGTTTAACTTCATTTCACAAGTTTTTCTACATTAAACTTTCAATTCACTGTTGATATAAAGCTTTAGGAAATAAAGGAACACAACGGACTATTGAGAAAAGGTTAAAAGTTGCTTTATGTGAACAGAAGAATTGATAGAATCTCATAGTTTGTAAAAAAAAAAAAAAAAAAAAGGTTCAAATAGTTTTTAAATATCAAATAATCTTGTATTTTCTCTTTCGGAATTCTCTGACAAGACAAAATAAAACATTACTACTTTGAACACTGATCATTTGCCTGTTTGTGAGTGTTAATAAACAGTGGCGGACATTTTGACACATAACATAATGGGTGTTATTATTTCCACAATAAGAGGTTTAATTAATCATAAAGATGTGAATCGTACCACCTTAACCAACAATGAACAGACTCTTATAGGTTAATTCTTCCCATGGACAGTTTAAAACCAGTGTGTCTCATATGTTCAGAGACCGTGACGACTATTAAGAGGAAATGGTGCATAGTTACAAAATCATTTCACCTCAGGTTGATAGCAGACCACCTCAAGGTGTCACTCAGAGAGAACCAGGACATTCTGATGTAGCATTTCAAAATTAAAGCCCTTCAAAATCTCATTCATTATCTAACTTCAAATCACATTCATGAGACAATTTGTCTAATTTCAGATTAGAGTGACACCTTGAGGTGGTCTGCTATCAACCTGAGGTGAAATTATTTTGTAACTATGCATCATTTCCTCTTAAGATGCACATTCTTTGAAAGTTTTCAGTTATGTCAGTTATTCTTTAATCCAGTTCAATTTGAAAACTGAGAATAATAATTGTTAAAATATAATTGATGTGTACTTTCTTTATTTGATTTAACAGTTGTTGACTACACAAGACGTTACTAATACTAGACTTCTTGAATATATATATCACTAAATAGCGCAAGTTAGATATTATTGTAATTTTCCAGACCTTTGCACGAGGAGATTTTCTCAATCTGGACCTTTTGGAATTTTAATTGAATACCCCTGGTTTATAGTGTTGGGATTCTACCTCTCTCACTATGGAAGGCCGCAGGTCACGCTCTCTACTGTACTTTTTGTCAACAGAGTCGTATCAAATAACCAGCTGGTTCCGATTTACAATCAAAAGTATTTAATAACTAACAGAAGCTAAACAATTACAAACTGAAGTACACTATTAATAACAAAACAAACATATACATTTCATGAAAGTGAGGACCCGTCCGGGCCACGAGACATGTCTGCATCATGGTCAGGAGGAGGTCTGATTCTGAGACCCTGTCCGGGCCACGAGACAGATATGTATATCTGCATCATGGTCAGGAGAAGGTCTGATTCTGTGGCCCTGTCCGGGCCACGAGACAGATATGTATATCTGCATCATGGTCAGGAGAAGGTCTGATTCTGTGGCCCTGTCCGGGCCACGAGACAGATACGTATATCTGCATCATGGTCAGGAGGAGGTCTGATTCTGTGGCCCTGTCCGGGCCACGAGACAGATATGTATATCTGCATCATGGTCAGGAGAAGGTCTGATTCTGTGGCCCTGTCCGGGCCACGAGACAGATACGTATATCTGCATCATGGTCAGGAGAAGGTCTGATTCTGTGGCCCTGTCCGGGCCACGAGACAGATACGTATATCTGCATCATGGTCAGGAGGAGGTCTGATTCTGTGGCCCTGTCCGGGCCACGAGACAGATATGTATATCTGCATCATGGTCAGGAGAAGGTCTGATTCTGTGGCCCTGTCCGGGCCACGAGACAGATATGTATATCTGCATCATGGTCAGGAGAAGGTCTGATTCTGAGACCCTGTCCGGGCCACGAGACAGATACGTATATCTGCATCATGGTCAGGAGAAGGTCTGACTCTCTCCTCCGATTTACAGTCCTTTTGTCCCCCCAAAGTTACATTCCTCAGCCTATCGATCAGCTCCACGATTGGCTGAAATCTGATAAGCTCCCCCTTGGATCCTGACCCATTGTCCTGGGCAGACACCTCTGTCAACTACCTTCTTCACACCTCACATTCCTCAAACCCCCTCACAGACACTCAATATACATACAATTCCTCACAATAGCCTAACATCAGCTCACTTATGGTGATTGTATTTCAGAATCAGAACTGTTTATTGCCAAGTACGTTACATATACAAGGAATTTGGCTAAGTGAATGGTGCTTAACAATAATCAGTGCAATAGTATGAGACATAATTTAAAAGTAGAAACTATACAATAGAATATGGTAAACAAATGAATAACAGTATGTTAAAACAAGTATATTATTAAAGTGTCATGTGTATATTAATAGAGAAAAGATGTGCATGGGTGTGTAACTGTAAGTGACTGAGTCAGTGGGGGTCCCGGGCTTTATTGATGTACCCAACTGCAGATGAAAATAAACTGTATTTGTTGCGTGAGTTCTTGGTCCTGATGGACCGCAGCCTCCTGTGGTCCTTGGTTTTTTGGGGATGATGATGGAGGCCTTGAAGCAGATGAGATGTTAAAAATATCTGTGAACACCGGAGACAGATGGTCAACACAGTGCCTCAGGGCGGAGGGAGAGACAGAGAGTCTGGGCCGCCTGCTTTGCGGGGGTTCTGACTTTTAAACAGCCTGTTGACTTCTCGCTCCAGAATAAAGAGAGTATTCACTGTGGTGGGGGGAGGGGGGTGCATTTGAATGGGTGGTTGTGATGCATGGGCCCCTGCAGGTCTCTATTTTATTGTTCTCCAACAAGGCAAAGTCCAGCAGGAGGTTCATCGAGACAATATGAAGTTATTTCAACCATTACAATCACTTAAACCTTTTCATAGGTCTGAATATATAATAAAACATGCATTACAATATGTTTACTGGTTTATATAGTGGTTGTGAATATGTCATAAGTGAACCGTTAACTGGTTATGGCTGCAAAGAAGATGAGATTGTTTAGTCCACACTTTTATATTTTGGTGGGTGAAAATGGATATCAAACAGGAAGAGGTGGAGCGAGTTAATCAGAATACATGCATGGATAAGAAAGGCTTTTTGGCATGTATTGCCATGGTTATAAAGTGTGCTGTAACTGAAGCAACCGCAGATGGATAAGTTGCACTGGGGAAACTGTAGGTGGCGGCAATGCAACTCGTGGAGGAAACGTGGAGCCATAGAAATCAACAGAAGAAGAAGTCTTAGGTCGTGCAAGAGGTAGCTACGAGGAGACATGGCAGACACAAGTATGGGTAAGATAACAAAACAGAACATTGCAAACTACGTAGTAAAACCTGAGACATTCACCACGATATCAGATATCCATTCAGCTGCTTCCAGACTTACACGTTGATATCTGAACATGTTCAGGATCTAAAAGCTGCAGCCACAAAAGTGACCCGGAGTCCAGACAGAGCATGGATAACGAGTTTTACAGGGAAGCAACAGCGTCGACACAGGAGTGTAGTTAATGAAATGGTCTGTTGAAATGTTTGTTGTTTTTTTCACAGTTCAGACAGGCTTCCTGGTTTTAAGTTTCGGCGTGGACCCATTCAAGTGGTTTCACTTTTCTCTTAAAGTGACAGGAGCAGTTTATAGAGTCTGCACATAAGTGTTGGACGAAGTATTCAGATCATGTTGATAACTAAAAGTAGCAATGCCACACCACGGTACAAATGTACTCCATTCCCAATAAAAGTACACATGTATTATGTAATATATATTTAAAGTAAAAGTACTCCTAATGCAGAATTTACTTTTAGAGTTCTGTACTGTATTACTACTGGATCATTACTGATGTTTTAACATATAAGCAGCAGTTTAATGTGGCAGGACAAGATTCAGCCCATTTTAAGTATTTATATGTTGTTGGGTTCTGTGCACGAAGTATAATTTATCTGCCATTGTTCACAATGCATAATGAACGAACAATATATATATATATGAAGTCATATTTCTGCCATTTTCCTGCAACTGATTGTGAATAAATTGCCAATTGGTGCAACCACTGGAATTATCTGATTGGAAAGATCATTATATTATCAATTTATTTATTTAATTAGGCTAAATTAATTATGTTTCGTGCACGGAGCAAGAAGACATCATATTGTATAATCTGATCATGTGTTTTCTTTGAAAAATCAAAAGTAACTAGGAACTAAATTAGCTGTCAGATTAAGGAGTTAAAAAAGTACAATATTTACACCTGGAATGGAAGTATGCTTTTTGTTTTTGGTATGCTTGATAATAACAATGATTCTTTATTTAGCACTTAGCATAATTAGCGGATACAAAGTGCTTTACAGAGGGCAGGCATTAAGAAATAAAATCATCAAAATGAAAACTGTGAAGAATAGAACATATTTAACTAAAATAGTAAGAAAAAAAGACAAAATAAAACATTGAAAAAATACTGTCACAATGTGATTGTTGTACAATTATAATATATATTGTGTTGTATAATAGTATGTATCAGGAGAAAACTGAACTTCAGGTGAAAAATTGGTGTTGGTATTAGTTTTTATTGGCAGTCGTGACTTGAAGAACATATTTGTTATATAATTAAATCCTTGTGTCTTTACCCCTCTCAGGTGTTTATTGTGCGGTGAATACGATCCTACAAAATGTAGCAGCAGGTTTTGCTTTTGGAGAAGCTGCATTATTTGCACTTGAGCCCCCACTGACTGCAGATGACGACCTGCTGACTGCTGCAACTCAGAATGCCGGACGAGTGGGTTCCACGGGTGTCGGGGCGGTGACGGGATGCCTCGCGTTCACCTCGGTGCTTGTTTCTCTCGGCAGTGGTTTCCTCCTCGCCGCCGTGGTGGCGAGTCTGTTGACCCGAGTTGGATTGAAGTCTCCTTGGTTAGTGGAGACCACGACAGGAGCCTGTGTTGTAGTGGGTGCTGTCACCACTGGAGTGATAGCCGGCATCCTCCCACTATACATCTACATCTCAGCTCAAGGCTTTCTGGTCCTTTTAATCTACTCGTACTCCAATATTAACGACATGATCACAGCTCTGACAGTCATCTTCACCACTTTCTACGTCTGTGTAGCTTACGGAAGAATGGGTGTAATGGTTGGACTCTTCGTCATGGGGTTGACCATATCTGTGCTTTGCGCCCTTCGAAAGGCTCTGACGGAGAGGATGACACCAAGACCAAACTCTAAAACCGAGTGCCAACTTTTGCAGAGGTTGAACTTCTACTCTGTTTTTGTGACGATTCTGGGATTTTTTGTAGGCTTGGGGGCAGGTGAAGCAGGAGAGGGGTCGAAAGCGGAGGTGGTCTCGGTGCTGCAGTCGGTCGTCTGGGTGGTGTTTCTGTCTGCGGGGCTGCTAGGAGCCAGCCTGGGAACGGTGGCCACGGTGGGGCTGGAGCCGGGGGGTGTCGGAAAGGTCGCCTTGGGAGCTGCTGTAATATCATCACTTTCCCTGAGAGCCATTCTGCAATCAAGCTCTTTTTTGGGGACCCGCAGCAGCATGGGGGCAGCGTTAGGAGCGGTCACAGCTGCAGGGGTGTCAATCGGAGCCGCAAGTGTCGCAGCAAATAAGGCGTTTGAGACTAGAAAGTCGACCTCAGCAGCTGTAGGTTCGGTAGTTGTCGGTGCAATTCTGGCAATGCGCGGCGTGGCACTGAAAGGGACTCTCCCGACAACATCTGAACTTCTAACAATCACCCTTATTGCGGCAGGGTCATTTTTCCTGGGTGCACCAAAGAGCCCGTTCAACACTCTGGTGAATCTCCGAATGGGCCTCCTCACGGGGCCACAGCTGATGAAAGGAATCGGCATGGAGACGGTCACCGCAGCAGCAGCACCTTTCGGAGCCGGGGCGCTCGGGGCTGCAGCGTTGGCTACCGCATCTCTGGGGAACTTGGGGACTGTGGGAATTCTGGTGGCTGTATTTTTGGCTGTGGGAAGTGTTCTTAGTGGCGTGATAGGACACTCTCTGCTGATAATAGACGAACACAGTGACTGATTGAGGCCTGGGTTTAAATCTCTGTTTGAACCCAAGGCCACGCTCTAAAGATTTGCATGTGTGTGTGTGTGTGTGGGAGAGATATGTTTGCATTATTGCAAGTCTACACTGACATACAATACATATTTTAAATGTGAGCTTTTTACATAGAAATCACATTTGCTTATTGATCAAACCTGTCGATTGTGCCATGAACGTGTTATGGAGGCTAGCAGTGATGAATAAAGTGGATGATTAAATGTTATCAAGCATGTGTATTTATTTGCTATTTGTCGATATCTTTGCACTAATTACTGTAAAACACTGGAGGATAAGATAACGGGTCAGTTGTTTGACAGAGTAGCTGTAATGATCCCTTTTCCGCACTTCTTCGCACCAGCAGTGCCACATTTCCCAAGACATGATGGCAAGGTGGTAGTTACTTTGGTTTCATCTTAGCAACAGTAACAGAGGACTTGCTGTTTAGAAAAAGGAGGGGGGGGGGGGGAGAGCAAAGAATAATATGAGTAGCTTGAAGAGCATCTTAGAGTAGAGTCTGTTCTGCAGATCTTAACACGATTAATAAAAACATGAATTTGTACGTGAAAGTAAGATGCCCCTCCTATATGGACTCGTATTACCCTCTCTGAAGAGATGATATGCTGCATTCAAATGGATATCCACCTGTGGCTCAGGGTTTTGTTGGTCTACCATGGCAGCACACAGGACTGCAGTGCAAGAAAGAAGTTTTTCCACTGAAACAACCCTGGGACCGAGCAGCAGCTCCAGGACTGTGAGAAGCTGTAATCTGATGTACTTTTATACGATATCAAATGATGTAACATGGTAATCATTTCAAAAGGTAAGCGTTTTTTTGGGTGGATATACCCTATGGTGAAACTAGTCATTGATAACGAACTGGGATGTAATTATTTTTGCAAAAAATAAATAAAAGTAAGTAAACAATGTAAGTTGCACAAAGATGGGACGCATCACAACTTTTTCATGGATTTTGGCATTTTGCGCACTTCAGGACTAATGCAACAACAGTATTACTTCATGAACCGAGAGGACTGCCATTATTAAATGAACATGTCTGTGAACCGGGTCCATACAACAGACGCGGAGCAGTCTACAGAGTACTCAGTGGAGTACTCAGTGCAGATTCCCAGCGATCCGGGTCACGGAGCGGGTCGGTCGCGTGAGGTGACCGTGCTCCAGTCGAGCTGCTGCAGCAGCTGCCTGCCGCGCGCGGTGCTCCTCACTTTTGCGCCAGAATCGCTGGAGAGAATTTACCAGAACTACTTTCGCCGACAGAGACAAGAGAACCTGCTCGTGCTGGCGTTGTTCGCTGCTCTCTTCAACAGCTTCGTCATCATTATGTGCGCGGTGGTGTACACTGGGGACAAACTGGCGATGGTGGTGGTCGCAGCAGTGGGGCTGGCTGCGGACGTTGTGCTCTACGGGCTGTGCAAGCTGCAGAAGCTGCCCGCGTCGCCGGTCCTACGCGGCGGGGTGCCGTACGTCCTGTGGCTGATGGTCACCGTCCACGTGCTGTGTTACCTGGGTCTGAACTACGAGCGCTTCCCACAAGCCAGTGACGCGGTGGGCTGGCAGTCCTTTTTCAATTTCTGCAGCTTCCTGACCCTCCCACTGAACCTGGTGCCGCTGCTGCTGCTCACAGCCATCTCCTGCGGGATACACACCCTGGTGCTGGGGGTGACCGTGGCTCAAAGGTTTGAGGATGACCTGCAGGGGTCCATGCTGGTGAGACAGGTGAATATGGCCCTCAGTGAAGTTGGTAAATGGCAGAGCACCTGAGGGTGAAAGAGGCCCAGGGTGTCACACAGGTGTGGAAAGCAACAGGGAAGAGTTGGTGTGTGCCTGCATGGATGTGTCCACACTTTATTTTAGAGTGGTCACAAGACAAAGCTGTTGGGAACCACTACTTTAGAGAAATGGAGGCGTTAAAGACATAATATATGTTAGCTTTGTGTCACACCGCAAAAAAAAAAAAGGAGTCTGTAAAAAATGCTGCCCTTTGAAAATGGAATTTGTATCAATCATTATAAATGAATTCACTTTAAATTAATTTGGTAATAATACATTTATTGTACTATAATTATTCCAAATTAGTTTCCTATTTGAAAGCAACATTCAGTGGCTTACGATTACCTTTATGCAAAGTATAACAAAATGCAGCATGTGACCCATGATGCCCCAAAAGTGAAATGTAAATTGGAGACCAACAAAAAGAACATTTTGATGAAGCAATTTTGATAGAGAATTCACACTTTAATGAATTTATCTTGAAAGGAAGGGCATCAGAACAGCTGTTCTCTCTGAAAAAATGTCTCTTCTTTTTCAGACAATTCTCTTCTCTCGAACAGTTTTCTAAAAACTGTTCTTCGTCTTAGTCTGAATAATCTAGAAACTACAATGCTCAATTTAAAAGACAATGTGCCAAATCCAAGAGTTGACGAGTCTGTTTCCACTGGCTCCACATGTTCACTCATGCACGGAGAACTACAGACATTGGTTACAAAGTGACAGTATGAGGAAACTAACAACCACTCATGTATATACGAACACACGTCCTCTGACCCTCTCTTCAGCTGCTAGCCAACGTGATGCTGAACCTGTGCGCGGCCTCGTTGGGTGTGATGTCGTACTACATGGCGGACAGGAAGTACAGGACAGCTTTTTTGGAAGCCCGTCAGTCACTAGGGGTCAAAATCACGCTGGAGGAGCAGAGCACCCAGCAGGTAAGTGGGGCACACACACACACACACACACACACACACACACACACACACACACACACACACAATCACAGGTATACTTTGCTTAATGAGATAATACATTTCCTTATTTGGGGCAAACACACACATACACATTTTGCACAAACACACCTGTGGAACACCCTGTGCTGCCTAATTACTGTGTGTTTTGCACAGCTCGGGGCTAATAGGTTGATTAGAGAGACTTGTTTTCACCAACGGAGCCACCGTCAGGGACACAATACAGCAATATAGCTTGAGCTCTGTGACAACAGAAGCTGGAACAAAATTGTGGGAAGATATGATGTGATATTTTTAGAGCATGTTTATTGTATTTGATTATTGGTCTTAGTTTCCCTTCTCATTAACCTATCGATCTCCTTTAGTATTGCCTTTTCTAGTTCATTCCTTTTACAGCTATCTTTTTCTATAATGAAAATGTTGTTTATGGTCAATTTCCATGTAAGTTAATTGACTAGTATGTAGGCTATCATTTGTTTTTGTCAAATATTAGGGATGGAAGGTTTGCGCTCAAATAAAATTTTTAATAAATTGACAATGACACGGTGCTGCTTTACAGCCATTTTATGCTATTATGTATTTCTTCTCATACCACAAAGGTGCCAGTATTTGAAATTTGATGGTAATCCATAACTTTAATCTATTAAACTCAAAGATAATGTAACCTATACTCTCTCCAACCTTTAGTTTTATTCATTTTGTTCTTTTATTGGATTTCCTCTCACTTTCTTCTCATTCTTTTCGTGATTTTCACAATTTGTGGAAAAAGCAGACCTGTGAGAGTTGTTTATAGACAGGGGTGGAAAAGATGGAGAATAATGGATATGTCGATGAGGATAGAAAGAAAAAAAGAGAGTAGATATAATTCCCAAATTGCCTTTACATTGGGGGGCTTGGTAGAAGACATGAAGGCCCAGCCAACCAGTTGACAGGATCTTTTGAGAGGCCCTTTACTGCCTCAGTCATGCTATGCAGACACACACACACACACACACATAATACACATGGGACAAATGTATTCTTTCTGTCAGCACTGAACATGACAAAACCCACCGTGCTTCAACTATGTCTCCATGTAGGAGGAACTATTACTGTCCATACTGCCCAAACATATCGCTGATGAGATGCTGCAGGGCATGAAGAGCCAGGCCGATCAGAATGAGGTCCAGCAGCAGCAGTTCAACACCATGTACATGTACCGCCATGAAAACGTCAGGTCGGGATCACAAAATCTGCTTTTTTTGGGGGGGGGGGGTTGATGATTTCATTGTTGTGGGAAGGTTTTTTACGGCTTGTTAAATGTTACATTCCAACCTCTTCACTTCTGTTCCAGTATCTTGTTTGCTGACATAGTGGGCTTCACCCAGCTGTCCTCAACCTGTAGCGCCCAGGAGCTCGTGAAGCTGCTTAATGAACTGTTCGCCCGCTTTGATACACTGGCAGAAGTGAGTGACTGTTTTTCTGTGTCTCCGTGGTAGTTCACTGTATTCATTGTGCTCTCCGTGTCACTGGTGGACTCGGAGATAAATAGGATGCTCCTATTGTAGATAAAACATGAGGAAGTGCCCTCTAGGATGGCCTTCCAGTGCAAAACATGTGATGAAGTGCCTTCTACGGTACTTTTTGCGTGCTAGTGCGCTACTGTGTGCAGCTGATGCCCTTTTTAAAATGTTCACCCGTTCCTCTCAGACAGCTTGAGTCCATCACTGCTCCATGTGCTTGTTTCTCTTCCTTGATTTGATCAAGAACAATATATTGTTGGGTATTGTGTTGGTAGAAGTGCTGGTAATATCTTATAGCTTTGATGTAGCTGATATGTCATTTTCCATGGTTTTACATTTATATTTTCTAGATTTATTTTGTGACACTTAATTTGAGTATGTTAAACTTCTCTTGCTCTCTTGCAGGAACATCACCAACTGAGGATTAAGATCCTCGGAGACTGTTACTATTGTATCTGTGGTCTTCCTGACTTCAGGGATGACCACGCTGCCTGCTCCATCATGATGGGCCTAGCGATGGTAGACGCCATCTCGTGAGTAGTGATTTTATTTTCACAAGAAAATACATAAATACGACAAAAGACATAAAACAAAGACATAAGCATAAGTAAAGGGAAGGGATAATGACGATGTAGAATTGGTATTATGGTCAGTTTATTTGTATATATTGTGTATGAGACAAAAGGGAATCCTAAAAAAAATTATAAAAAGTTATACAAGTTTACACAAGAGAAAAGTATAAAGGAAAGGTAGAAGTAAAGAGTTAGGAGAACGGTCGGGGATATTTCAACAATTTGAAGATAGAAGAGAAAAAAAGTCAGCGTCAATATTTGAATATGGATTCAGCCAAGGAGACATGAACGAATCAAAATTCAACAGAGATCCTCCGCTTTCCCTCGTGCTCCAGGTACGTGCGAGAGAAGACTAAAACTGAAGTGGACATGCGTGTGGGCGTTCACACAGGCACCGTGCTGGGAGGAGTGCTCGGGCAGAAGAGGTGGCAGTTTGACGTTTGGTCCACAGATGTCACTGTAGCCAATAAGATGGAATCTGGGGGGATTCCTGGGTGAGAACGCCTTATTTCGCTGTCAGGGTGAGCGATCAAATTCTCTCATGCACTTTATTTCAAGAGGTTTGTGTGCCACACAGGAGGGTGCATATTTCCCAGACCACCAAGGAGAGTCTGCACGGAGAATTTGAGCTGGAGCTGGGGGATGGAGGCGAGAGGTGCGAGTACCTGCTGGAGAAAGGCATCCACACTTACTTAGTTCTAGTGCCTAAACAGGTGGCGAATGGGCTCAGTGGAAATGTGAGTTACTACATTCTTTCAGGGAAATTATGGTTTTATTTATCAAAAGCATTCTTTCAGATCATTAGTTTTTTAACTCACAAACCTAGACGGTTGCTTGAATCAAAAGTACTCAACACTACATTAAATATAATGTATTTCCTGCTTATAATTTTTCTGATTTTGAAAGGTCACGGTCACAGTGACTTCACGTCTGTACCATTCTTGTGATATCTCAGGAACACACTGAGCAAATTTCTTCAACTTTAATCAATCATTAACTGCTTAGAATTGTGTGGTCAAAGGTTACTGTGACCTCACAATACACATTTTTGGCCATAACTCAATAATGAATATGCTAATTATGCCAATTGTGATAGACACACAAGGATGTAAACTGCAACTTGTCTGGTTTGCGGAGGCCTTCAACTGCAAGGTGGTGATTCTAGTTGTTTTAATCTCACTAACAGATGTTTTCCCTGCTTCTCCACCCTCAGAAACCAGGCACATTGTCCAACAGAAATTCAAACCAGTTAATCAACACTACAGCACCCAATGGGAACGCAGCCTCACCCCAATCCACGTCCACTGAGTCTAAACAGGAGGTGAATTACAATGAATGTATTTAAATGTCAACTATAAAATCAGGTCTTTGTATCAGTATATTCATATCATGAGTATATTGATACCCATACATAGAAACATGCACATACTTCTCCAGTCCATTAAATGACATTATTTGAAAATGAAGAGCCTTGTTAATTCTCCCTATCCAATCTCTCTGTTCATGTTGACAACATCAGAGGAATAAGATGGTCGAGGAACAAGTGATCAACAGACGTTTTCAGCAGGAACTGCTGGAAAGAGAAACTCAGCAAATGTAAGAAAATCAGACAAATAACAAAAGCAGAGAATGATGGTTACAAAGTTAGAGGGATAACTTCTCTCTATGTTCCCTCACAGAATGAAGGATCACCAGATCAACCCTCTGTCGTTGCGTTTTGTGGATGCGAAGTTGGAGGAGCACTACTCCTCAGAGAAGGAGAAGCGAAGCGGAGCAGCCTTCTGCTGCTGCATCATAGTGCTCTTCTTCATTACAGCAATGGAGGTTTTCATAGACCCACTGTGAGTTCACATATATTACCTTGTCTTACTGTACATACACATTTACATATAAATTACATATAATAATACACACACACAAACACAATTAACTGCTCCTTAGACATCTGTGAATTCATATATGAACCAATAGTGCTTTAGAAATGCTAAAGTTGGAAATTGCCTGAAGATGTGTGTTCTTGTTGCAGGTTGGCTGTGAACTATGTGACTCTTGCAATAGGAGAGGTGTTGTTGCTTATCCTCACAGTGTGCTCCCTGGCTGCCATCTTTCCCAGGGTGAGGAAAGAGAATTAGCATCCATGCTTGTGGCGACGGGAAACAGAATTCATATAATTTTATTTACTTGTTTATTTCTATGTCTTTGATCAGCGCTTTCCAAACTTTTTTTTGGCTCAAGAACAACATTTTCAACCTCTTCCTATGCAGATGTTAACGATCCAAAAAGGGCACACTAACACTGAGAAAGTGCCCCTTTTATTTCCAATGAGTCAAAATTCTGCTCAAAGGCATAAATAAATGTGTGACATGAGACTGATGGAATTTTATAAAGTATATATAACCTTTACATGAACTAAAACATGTTTGTTTGTCACAGATGTTCTCCAAGAGGATGGTGTCTTTCTCGATGTGGATCGATCGCACACGGTGGGCCAGAAACACATGGGCCATGGCGGCCATATTTGTTCTCACCATGGCTGTGATCGCTGACATGGTACGAATGTTATAACTCTCATACATTGCGGGCATGAATGTGTGTGTGTGTTAGGGGTTGCCGTTTGTTTTTTCACACTGTATTGTAGTTTTATAACACAAAAGCAAAATACATTTTCATATTGTGAAAGATGTTGTTTAGCTAATCCAGGGCATTAAAGTACATCATCATATTAATGTAAAAAAAACAGTATATATCGTCATATCACGCAACCCTAGTGTGTGTGTGTGTGCGTCTTTCCATTCATGTGTTCCCACTTTGTCCTCATCAAACCATCCCCGCCTTTTATGTGTCTGACTACATGTTCCCAGTGGGGTCCATTAGCTGTCTGTCTCGCTGCCTGCTGGCTCATTTGTCACGGCCCCACTGGGAGCAGCCTGGTACACACACCGCTGCCTTCGAGGTCTGACAAGAATAGAGGACGCTAAAGTGAACATTCATTTCTCTGTCTTAGCTGCCAGGTGGAGGTGACAGGCACAGTGGGACAGAAATGTTAGGAAAAAAAAAAAGTAGTCCTACTGTCCCTATTGTTGCCATTGTGACAGCGTTATTGTGAATACATCGTTTATACAGTATATTTGATGTAAAAAAGAAACAACTGTATACGCTAAATGTGCCAGCGTTAAACACATTTTAAATTTGACTCTTCATGTTTCAACACATCATGTCCTAGCTATTAATACTGGGCTATATAACAGCTGTTAAGTAAAAGTGACTCATGCCCTTTGTCTCCGATGTTGCAGCTGAGCTGTGTTCCATCGTCCCTTCGAGTCTCCAACAGCACCTCCGGCCCCGTGCTGGAGTCATTCGGTGACCGAGGCTGTGCAGAGAATCCGAAGCACTACAGCTTCATGGCTGTGATGTCACTCATCGCCACCGCCATGTTGGTGCAGGTCAGCCACCTGATCAAACTGGGCCTCATGGTGCTGGTCGTCACGGCCACTGGAGCTGTCAATATCTACAGCTGGCGGGACATATATGACCTGTATGACTATATACAGTTTGCCTCATACAGGTGAGAAATGGGTAAAGCAGATCAATGAATGGTGTGTTTTTATGTCATTTTATTGAAAATACTTTTATTTACGATTATGCTATATTTAGTTATTTTGTAGTTATTTTGTTGTTTATAACACAATAAAAACACATAAGTCCAGTATATGTTATTCTTCCTGTTTCTAGAACATCCATAGTGCCTTCCAAGTACCTCATGACCATGATGATCATTGTCATGATGATTGCCCTCTACCTCTTTGCGCGCCATGTGAGTCACAGTCTCCTATGTATCACACTTTGCTGACCTACAGCGTTTCTTCTACAACCTTTAAAGTCAGCGCCTACAGAGGAAAGCTTCCTGTCACAGGGCAAAGCAATCATCAAAGAACTTCCTCACGTAATCTAGATATCATACAACGTTCACTCCCTCTGTGTGTGTGTGTGTGTGTGTGTGTGTGTGTGTGTGTGTGTGTGTGTGTGTGTGTGTGTGTGTGTGTGTGCGTGTGTGTGTGCGTGTGTGTGTGTAGTTGGAGCATCAGTCCAGGAAGCTGTTCCTGTGGAAGATAGCTGTGCATGACCAGAAGGAGAGGGTGTTTGAGATGAGACGCTGGAACGAAGCGCTGGTCACCAACATGCTGCCGGAGCACGTGGCCAAACACTTCCTGGGCACTAAAAAGAGAGATGAGGTACAGTGAAAAAAAAGAAAAGAAATGTGAGAGAGAGAGAGTGAGAAATGATACTGTTTAGAAGACATTCCAGCTTACACCTTCATCAGGGGACACAGAGATAACTGGTCTAAAGCAACTCAATATAATATTGTTTATTAAAATATGAAATGAATCACTGTATGTGAGGCCTGTACCTCATCACAATGCAATATATTGCATACCAGTGACATCTTGTGGTGTATTTCAAAATTACACATCGAAGCTTTCCTCTGGTCTAAATAATAAATATAGCAATATTAAATCAGAGCAAGCTAACCTCATGTCATTTGTCATTTGTAGGACCTGTACAGCCAGTCTTACAGTGAAATAGGTGTGATGTTTGCTTCCATCCCCAACTTTTCTGATTTCTACACTGAAGAGAGCATCAACAACGGAGGCCTCGAGTGTCTCAGGATTCTCAACGAGATTATCTCCGACTTTGACAGCGTGAGTCCCCGCTGCGTTTGTACAGCTTGTAGTCGACATATTGAGACACAGCTCCCAGGTATTAAATACCTAACTACAAACTGATGCGCTTCTTCTTCCTCCAGTTACTAGACAGGGATGAGTTCCGCTGCATCACTAAGATCAAGACAATAGGCAGCACCTACATGGCCGCATCTGGACTCACCCCAGAGAGCAACACAAACGGATACAGCAAGGTGTGACACTTAAACGGCTTAAATCTTCTAAATATACCTCGTGGCAAAGTATGACAATCTGTTTCGCTATTTTACCTAGACTGGTGCTGCATGTGGTGATGATGGTAGTAACTGTGAAAGTTGTGCTGTTGCTCCACAGCCAGAGGACCAGACAGTGATCGAGCGCTGGCAGCACCTCGCTGACCTGGCAGACTTTGCCTTGGCCATGAAAGTCACCCTGAACAACCTCAACAAACAGTCCTTTAACAACTTCATGCTCCGAATCGGTTAGTGTGTGTGGCTGCGCGTGTCTCTGAGCACATTTGCAAGCGTGTGTGTGTGTGTGTGTGTGTACCATGTTTTCTTGTTGATCCCCTTCAGGTCTGAATAAGGGGGGAGTTTTGGCTGGAGTGATTGGAGCTCGTAAACCTCACTATGATATCTGGGGCAACACAGTCAATGTAGCCAGCAGGATGGAGTCCACCGGAGTGATGGGAAACATCCAGGTAGCACAGACACAAAAGCACACATACAACACACTTGAATGTATCTTGTTAATCCTCTTTTTTTAAATTTATTTCATGGTCATTTTCAACTTCAAATTTCAGATTTTGTTCATCTCCTTTAAATGTTATGTCCTGCTCTGCCCTCAGGTGGTGGAGGACTGCTACGACATCTTGAAGGACTATGGCTTCCGCTTCATCCGGAGAGGGCCCATATTTGTCAAAGGGAAAGGGGAGCTGCTCACCTTCTTCATGAAAGGAAAAGACAAACCCAGTAGCAATGGTGGTCCAGTGACCACTGCCCTTCCACACCAAGTCGATGAACTTTGAATATTCTCACCTGGTGAAAAGCCGTTAATTAAAAGATAAGCCTGGGCATAATGTTCACTCTGCCCATTTTCTCTCATATACACAGGTTACTTACATCTTTTTCATAAGCTCTGTAGCAATGTAAAGCATATGGAAGTAGACCAACACAACAAAACAATACTATTATAAGCATTACGACTGTGAAATACCATTTCACCCACAAAGACATTCATTAAGATAAACTGATTCTGTATAGTTGTACATAATTCAGAAATACAGTTTACGATTTCACAGAGCTCCTGCAATGAGAATAACAAGCTTGGGACAGATATATAAAGTACTTTTCTTTGTTTCATCTATTTTTTTTTAGCTCAGGTTTTGTTCATTTTTTTTAAACTCAGGTTTTGTTCAATATTGTAGCTTAATCACACTGTATTTATACTGTGTTAATAAAACATGTTTGCACTATGTTTTTGAGATTACTTTGCAGATCTTGTTGTCTTGAGAATTATTCTAATAAGAAATACCAGTGGGGGTTCATTTTATATCGCTAATCATTTACAGACATAACAATTAAAACAAAGAGAAAATTCTAAGTTATATCTTAAGTGATGATATCAGTGTCACCTATTATATATGCAGTTGAATTGTGTTTTGTAGTAAAAATAAAAAATAATCCATGCCAAATGTTACATGCTAAATGTTAGCACGTTGGTATTCTAATGTCACTACTATATCACCATGCTAAAGGGATGCACTGTTACAAGACAAAGGCAGGTCAACAGTGCCAGAACGGTGATCTAATCATAAATACAATGGATGTCCCTGGCCAGTTGTTTCTTGATTATTCAGTCATTCTTTGATTAATTCCTTTATTTACATGTATGACGGCAAAAAGACCTTGATCAGACTGTCAGTTAGTAGTTCTTGTTCTTGTAGAAGTTAGAAATGGGCCTGGGTTGATCAGTTACAGGCACACACTTCTAAATGTCCACAAGAGCATGGCACCACTACAAAAAGTCAAAAAGTGATATAAGATGATATGACACTTACTGTCCCTAAGGGGAAATGCTACAGTTATATCTTTAAATATGGTCATGACAAATCGTTGCTGCTTTTATTATATGTTTCTGTTTATATAGTGATGCGTATAATAGTTTTAATTTTAGTCAACTTGTATCCAAAAATCTAACAACCTCAATTTGCATTCTACTTAGGCCTTTTCTTGAAGATAATACATGTTGGCGAACGTGATTTATTGAGTTATGAGTGGTTAAATTAAAAATGTAAAAGCTGCACACCTGTGGAAATTCAATATGAGGTTAAGACGTTATTCCAATTTTAAATTCCGGATATATTAAAGTAAATTATATTAGTATAAAGTATATTAAATACTTTTAATGTGATTTGTTATTGTTTTATATTTATAATGCTAACTAGGTTCTCATGCACCACCTATGGATTATAATTCTACCCGGAAGCTTGGTAGTGTAGGAATTTCCGGTTACGTCAGGGCGTCAGGACTCCATTAGAGCTGCAGCTGATTTGAGAGAAACAACAACAAAAACGGGCTAACTGACAGCGCTCTCATAGTGACAGTCCGTTCTTAGCCAGACAACGAGGCCTCAAATCTGGAAGCTTAACCTTAATTTCCCACCCGGAGCTCCGCCGGCTTCTAACCACGGCCGCTCTCGGTGAGGAAACTCTGGCCTCCGCTTCCTCCTCCTCCGACTCGGACACCGGCGGAGCGTCGCCGCCCCCGCGGAAGAAGCACCGAGCCTCGGCGGCGGAGGGAGCAGGAGAGCCCGGGGCTTCAGCAGTTATAACAGGCCTGTCCGGAATTGTCTTAGGACTTGCTACTCACTCTCCTCACTCTCAAGCCACCTCTGCCATCCACTTTAACCGAAGTGTTGTCAATAACCTCAGCAGCAGCATGCAGGCAAACGGGGCAGGACAGGGACAAGAATCTTCAGAGCTCTCCTGCCTTAACAGCGCACAAAACGGGGAGTCTTCCTCGGCCGGAGGAAGCCACTCCAACGGGCTCCTCTCCAGCACGGACAACGGGAATAGTGTCGGTACCAGTAACGGGTCTTCAACAGGGCCCGTTTCGGGGACTTCGGCGTCCTCCACGGCTTCGGGCTCGGAGGTCGGCTCTCTGAAAAAGAAAAAACGACTATCGCAGGCGGAGGAAGATGTCATACGATTAATAGGGCAACATCTCCACGGACTAGGGCTGAAGTAAGTTTATTCAAAGTCAGGGGAAGAAACCTAACGTACAAAAAAACACATAACATTTGCGTTGAACGTGTGAAGTGTAATCTAACATGGCTGGTGTTTCGCGTGAAACTGCCAAATAGCAGATGGCAAAAAGCGCTATTAGTGCGCTTAACAGACACAAACATGGGGGGATGGGGCAGTTAGCCTGTGAGCTCGGCAGTTGGTAGAAAGAAGGGGTCCATCTTGCACAATAACAGTTAGCTTCATAGCTAACAGCACTAGCCTGCGCTGAGGTGTTATGTACTGACATTAAACAACACAAACATACATTTAACATTTGGCTGTTTAACAAATCCATCCTAAGTTAAAGTATGTTTCATACGCCACGAGATGTTAATTAACAATATATATATTTCGCACTGAATAAAAGCCATTACATAATCTATTAGTAACGTTTATCCAGAGATCCGATGATTCTTTTTTAATGGTTTGTAAAGCTTAACATGAATGTCATGCGAATGTATAAACTTGATTTAGCTTGTTAGCTATAAGTACACAAGCAGGATTATCGAGTTTGCAGTGTAATGTTACATGTTTTGCGTGTCAATCCTTTTGCAAAATGTGCGGAGGAAATGTTACTGTGTGGATTGCCAACGTCGGTTTTCGCCCCGATGGTTGATGTTTTTGTATCATGTTCTTTGCTGTATGCTTTTTTACAAGACCGTGTGCATTTTACATGAATGTCTGCCACACTGTACCAACCAGCATGGTTATGAAAACCGTCCTGGTTATTTTAGTATTGCACGTCCTGAGCTGTCATTTTCTCAAGTTGTTTATGCATCACCATTTTACACAGTTTGTCTCATAAACACGATCACTTCTTTCCTAGATTAATACCTTTTTATGTTGTTGACGCTGTCACTGTGTCAGAGCAATGTGTCAACATGCATCGTGGCATACTTATTTAAAGACAGCAATCGATACCGTGGGCGACATTTGGATCCTGGATTGAACAGAATCGGTTGGTTTTTATGGCGGCTGAAGAATGCGCTTTCTAAGCAGCTGTTTTATTTTTTTTTTAGGTGGAAGCTCTGTGTTAAGAGTCTAATTATAGCATGGTGGGGTTTTCGAGAAATGTCTCTTAACGTTCGCACTCAAAGTGGCTGTGGTAGCCACCGTTTGACAGCCAGACATCTGCAGATCTATGGCATCCAGCTGAGAAAGTGTAGCTGCCTTTACAGGGCATTATAAAAGGCAGCTTAACATGGCTATGTTTATAAGGAGGGTGGGCCATGGGGGTGGGGGGGGGGAAGATACATGACATGCCTGGTATGAAACAGAGCCCCTACATTTCAGCTGGGGAAATGCAAGAGAAATCAGCGTTGCAGCCAGCTGGATGAGAGGCTCAACACAGCTGCTGCGCCACTCCATTGATACCTGAGAATGATGTCATCATGCTGAAGGTGTCAGCCACCCCCCAACCCACTTTCATTATCTCTCTTACACACACACACACACACACACACACACACACACACACACACACACACACATCCACATCTCAGCAGACTTGTGCAGAGTGTGTTTGGACAGATGGTTATGGTTCATGGTTGACAGGCTGAGAGGATGATGCCAGCTGCAGTGGCAGCTCGGTTCATGTTAATAAACCTCCTACTGTCCACCACTACTGCTCCGGTAACACGGCTGCTCGGACTGGCTTTCCCCCCATGAACGTGCCGTCATTCCATTGTCAGTAAATGACGTTATTATTGTCCCGGTGCTAAAATGATTGTTGCATATCTCACATTTACCTATTTGCTATCCTTGTAAACATGGCACGGTCACAGTGGAGAGATGCCGTATAGGTGATGAGATAATCGAGAAGAAGTTTAATAATCTGCCTAGAAATACCACTTTATATAATCATAATAAGCAAACTTTTTCAACATCATACGAATGAGCTAAGCTTAGCTTTGAAATTCAGTCTTTGCACTTAATTCTTAAGTTAAATGTGATTTATTTATTTATTTTAAATACAGTTTTAAGCTATTTTCTCCTTTCTTTTACTCCACTTATCTTGTGTCTATATTCACCTAACTTTCTCTGCCTTTCTTTCCCCCCCCTCTCTCTGTGTCTCTGCAGTCAGACAGTGGACCTGCTGATGCAGGAATCAGGCTGCAGACTAGAACACTCCTCAGCTACCAAGTTCCGCAACCATGTCATGGAGGGAGAGTGGGACAAGGTTGGTCTTGGGATACATTAAATACACACCTTGATAGACCGGGAATTGGTGACTAAGAGTGTCCTTATTCTACTGTAAGATGGAGAGCTTATTTGCTCGTCCAGAAACCAACATGCAAATATCTCTGCAGATTGTCTCATATGTCTTTTTGACAAAAGCAAATATTATTCCTGTTAGGATGTAAGCCTGGGAAAGCATAAGCCAAGTTTGTATAGTTGTCTGCATTGGGCCACAGTTGCACAAGCTCATAGTATTATTTGTTATGTGTTGTACACATTTTATACACATTTCTGATGAGTACCAGTGAAACTGTTTTCTTGACTAACAGATCTTACTGTTAACATGCTATTTGACTTTGGAACTGGCAATTATAGAGCACATAGTTTTGTTGAAACTCTTTAACCCTCAAGCACATAATTCATGGATTTCATGTCATGGATTGTTGACAGAACAAACAAAATCTGCTTCTAATTATTGATATTGAGAGCCCAGAGAATAATGTGACTTCTGGTGGTTGAATAGAATGTTTGCCGATAATGTGTACCATGAATAATGTGTCAAACATTAGTTTTATATTAGCATATTTTAAGACATTTTCATGTAATTGGCTTTTAAATCAACACTCTCAGCTGTATGAACCTGTTCTGCAGCAGAATAGCTCTCATTCCAACATTTAAAAGGCCGAGGCTTATGAAATAGAAAAGCACACATCCCATTAAAAATGGCATTGTGAATCTTCTGGAATAATGACCCTATGTCAGAACTGCAGGGTGGAATACTAACACCAGCACTGAGCCAAATGTAGGGTTGTGCTCTCCACAAACCAACCGTGAACCAACCACTGTTTTGATTCCCAAAGTCTAGTTTTTCTACTGGCTAAATGGTACAAGAGGCCGGTATGTTTTGAGAGACATAAAGATGTTTTGTCGTCATCAGACTCATTGTTATAGCCTCAATGTACTCATCTTAAAGAAGAAAGAAGAATGTGACCATAAGATCTGTATTACTGCTCGTGTGATTAGTTTTGTCTCCTGTTCATGCATGGAAACTGCTGAGCTGACCATTTCTCTCTCTGTCTCTCCCCTCCATCACCCTCCCTTTTGTTTTGATCCAGGCTGAGAATGATCTCAATGAGCTGAGAGCACTGATGCATTCTCCCAATGCCATTGTGGTAAGCTCCCCTTGAACTGAATGTGAATGACAGCCAGTCGGTTAGAAGGCACAACTGGAGGTTCTAGAATGGTACAGTTATAACGCGGGGCAGCAGGTTCTTGTTGTGGAACACTGAAAAGCTAAATAAAATGTTCTGGGTGACACAGCAGGATGGAAAACCACATTAGATTCATGGAATGAATACGTAATTCTGTTGTTTTAAGCAACATTTGGTTAGACTTTGCATGCATGTTTGTTTTTATTCCTGTTCTGTTCCTTTAGTTTGTCCTTCGTTGATTAAAACTAATAGACTCAAACTCATATATATTCGGCTATGTTTGGCTAATCTTGGAGTATAGAAATACCCATATAAGTTTTAAATGATTCAAGCGTTCTCCATGATATACATTGTGTTCTAGAGATTTAAATAGTTTTATTTTTAAATTTAAATTTGAATACATCATTTCATTGTCACGTTTAATTTAAATAAAACTAATTAAGGAATACTTATATAATATATTGGAATTTAAAAACGCTTTACATGTCAGCTTTACAAATTATTTTAATTTAGACGTTATTACAAGTGTATAACCCGAGCTATGTCCCACTTCCACACCACATAATAATTCTAACAGTCTCTACTGCATTCATACTGAAAAGTGATAACATTTTAAGATTTGGTTGACAGTGTAGAGTATTAGGAATGGGGCTAATTAGCCCCAGCTAGCATGCTAATTAGCATACAAGATGAGCTTCAAAAGTGGTCCCATGTGTCTCCGAGCCTGCTGCTCTGTCAGAAGTCGTTCTAACTGCCATCCCCAGTTGGGTTATCGAGAGAATGACTAGAGCTGTTGATTTTCAACTGTAAGTGCATTGTGGGTAGCCATTTTAGGTCTGGAGTTGTAGCCGGTTAGTGTTGTCATTGTCAACATGACTTTCACTGCAGTTCTTGTCGGCAGTCCACTTATATCACAGGCCTGGTCGGAGAGTTGGGAGATATCTGTGTGTTCTAGCTCTCTTTTATTTGTAGACCTTTGTGGGTGGATGTTTTCTCATGTGTAGTAGATTTAACTGTTGTCAGGGCTACAGCTCCTTCTGCATACCTGCGATAAGACAGAGACTCTTGATACCACAAGTCTGACCAGCAGTGACTGGCAAACACTTGTCGGTGGTCTTCAGTATGAAGGAAGTAGGCTATTGGCATTACCATTATGTAACATCTATAAATGTGTTCTGATAATACAGCTTTAACCCTCGAAACATGAATCTTTTCATGTCTTTTTATAGTCATGCAGACCAGCTGTTGGACCAGTGGTTGAAATCGCTTCTTATCAGTAGCAAAAGGGGAAACCTGACGCAGTATTATCAGCTTGTTTGTCATTCTTTTCTTTTCTTTTTTGTTTTGTATAAAATCTATTCTCTGTACTTGTGTCCCTCTTCTACTTAGCGTATGAAGTTCCTGTTGCTGCAGCAGAAGTACCTAGAATATCTGGAGGATGGCAAAGTCCTGGAGGCTCTGCAGGTGCTCCGGGGAGAGCTGACGCCACTGAAGTACAACACAGATCGCATCCACGTACTCAGCGGGTACGGTTACACGTTTGATACTGCATCTGTCTCTTTGCAGTCCTCCAGTTCACCCTGTCTAAACAAATACACACACGTACGAACTTGGATAGCTTTGTAATCACTAATTATACAGCGACCACCTCTGGGTCAACTATAGAGGCAGGGTTTTTAACGGAGGCTGGTTAGTGCATTTCTTAAGTAACAGCAATGTTTTTAACCTGTCAAATCCACTGTGAAAACAATATGCTAAATCCATATTTTCAGTGTTGTAACACTGTTACTGTTTATCAAGTTGCACAATATATTGTAGCATAGGATGCCTGTTTTCGGTAGAGATGTGTATTTATCTTCTATAGTGAGGAGAAGCATGACTATTGACAATAATCTTGTGGCCTTTAAAAAATAGTTTCACTGTTGATTGGTTTAACTCCCGATTCTGTTTTTGTCTTTCACGGCATGTTCAAATCAATGGTTCGGATCAATATTCCTCCATGATCTCTAGTTTGTAAATAATTTGGTTGTCCAATATACATATACTATAAATTGTTCCACTGACATTCCTGTGATCCATCATCCACACCGCCGACGAGCCTGTTTGTCTTAACAGATCTGTCATTGCGTTTCTGTCAGCTCGTTCCTCATTCAGGCAGCATTATTCCTCACACACTAATCACTATGTTGTCAATATTATGTGCTCCTGCTCTTGCTGGTAACTTGTCAACATGTAACTTTATTTACTGTATTTCTTACTGTGTGTTGTTGTTGTTGTTGTTTTTTTGTGTCTTCCTACAGGTACCTTATGTGTAGCCATGCCGAGGACCTGAAGGCCAAGGCAGAGTGGGAGGGCAAGGGCACCGCGTCACGCTGCAGACTGCTGGACAAGTTACAGAGTGAGGCAACCTGTCTTTACACTAAACCCCCTAGAGAGCTAACACTCACATTGTGCATATCTACAACGCTACTAAAATGGCACTACATTAATAACCCATTTGTCTGCTTCTGTCTCTCTGCAGCGTACCTGCCACCTTCTGTGATGCTGCCCCCTCGGCGGATGCAGACCCTCCTGCGGCAAGCAGTGGAGTTACAGAGGGACCGCTGCCTCTATCACAACACCAAGCTGGACAGTAATCTGGACTCGGTCTCTCTCCTCCTCGATCATGTCTGCAGCAGGTTGGTTACTGCACAGCTAGCGTGCTACTCAGGCCCCTCAAGACCTCAATTTTGGATTATCAAACTGCAGCATCTATTCACATGTTGAGGCCCTGAAAGCCTTGCTTTGTGTCAGAAGTCTTGACTCGTTCACCCTCTCTTCTATGTCTTCTGTGGCTGCACCACTCTTGTTGTTTTATAAGTTTAAACCTTGCAACATGAACATTTTAACCGTTTGGTCTTTTTCCGTATCACAGGAAGCAGTTCCCCTGTTACACTCAACAGATTCTGACAGAGCACTGCAACGAGGTGTGGTTCTGCAAATTCTCAAATGACGGCACCAAACTAGCCACCGGCTCCAAAGACACTACAGTCATTATTTGGCAAGTGGACCCGGTGAGTGTTTAAAAAAATACCTAAATAAACACACACTACCTCTTTCTTTTTTTTATGCTCTAGTCCAAAGCTAAAATTACCCTGCTGGAATGTGGTGGTCAGGGCTTTTACAATGACAGGGCCCAACCCTCAGTGTGTGAGCATTAATTTCATCATAATCCTCTTCATCCCGTCTTTGTGCAGGAGAGCCACCAGTTGAAGCTACTGCGGACCCTCGAGGGTCATGCATACGGTGTCTCCTATTTAGCCTGGAGTCCCGATGATACCTACCTGATCGCCTGTGGACCTGACGACTGCTCTGAGCTGTGGCTCTGGAATGTTCAGGTAACAGTTACACGTGTTTCATACCCCACTGCACATAATCTTGGGATACCTTTTTAAAACAATTGTTTTTCCGTGTAAAAGCCCCAGTTTTCATGTGAACATGAGAGTTACATTTTTCACAAAAGCATTTATCGGTGATGTCAAAGACTTGAGATTTCTAATTCAGTAAAAAAGCAGAAAAGAAAAACATGCCTTAAGCCTCCCATAGATACTCTGTAGGCTGTGTGTACTCAATGACCTCTCCTCCCCTCCCCTTCCCTTTCATTATATCCACCCCTCCCCCACTTTGACTCAATGTTTCTTCTTGCTGTCTCCCTCTCACCCCCCTCTCTCTATTTTTCTCTACTCGTGTTTTTCATCTGTCTCTGCCAATCCCCTTGATGAACAGACGGGGGAGCTGCGGACCAAAATGTCCCAGTCCCACGAAGACAGTCTGACCAGTGTGGCATGGAACCCTGATGGCAAACGCTTTGTCACCGGAGGACAGAGGGGACAGTTTTATCAGTGTGTAAGTGAACGGGTCATTTTCCCCAAAGAGAATTGTTATAATGGGAAGTGTTGAGCTAGTAAATGCCCAGTAAATCCATTTTATGGATCATCTTTGTAGTGTGTGTGTGTGTGTGTGTGTGTGTGTGTGTGTGTGTGTGTGTGTGTGTGAGAGAGATTATGTATGTATATATGTATATATATATATATATATATATATATATATATATATATATATATATATATATATATATATATATATATATATATATATATATATATATATATAAAGAGAGACAGAGAGAGCTGTTAAACTTGCTGAATTGATGACTTTAAGCAGGTTGCTTCAAGATAATTGGATCTATTTTTTTTTAGCACATTTCTTTCAGGAAAGGTTTGGGACGGTTAATGTGTTTATCTAGGCCTGCTGTGCATGACTTTGTATATTTGATGATGTGTGTATGCTAGAAATGAACATTTGAACTTGTTTCACACACATTTTAAAAAGCTGCAGAAATGGCTGCAGTAGAAATGCACAGCTGTTTCATCGGTGTTGTGTCACATGTTGAGAGGAAGGAAAGCAGTTGGACCTTACATGTTCCTCAAACTGTTACTTTCTCTAGATAGTCTGGTTGTTGCGCTGTGGTGGCATCTGACCGGTTCCTTTTGTTAAAGACAGTCACCACACTATGGCCATGTTTTCATTCCCCTGTCAAGAATAAGAGATGAGGGATCTTCTGTCTGTGTTTGTCAGGACCTGGACGGTAACTTGTTGGACTCCTGGGAGGGCGTGAGAGTGCAGTGCCTGTGGTGCCTGGGTGATGGCAGAGCAGTGCTGGCCTCGGACACCCACCAACGTATCCGGGGGTACAACTTCGAGGACCTTACGGACAGAAACATGTATGTACCAGCTCTAATGGTGCCCGGTCACAGTCCCTCCACACGCGTTTGCATTAGTCAAAACAGTGCCTGACTGCCTGTTTCCATGTCCTCCACAGAGTTCAGGAGGACCACCCCATTATGTCTTTTACTGTTTCAAAGAACGGAAGATTAGCTTTGTTAAATGTAGCAACTCAGGTAAGCCTTTTGACTAACTCCACTTTCATCGATGTGAGTTTCTATAGAACACTTTGTGTTGAGAAACACTATGCCGGACGTTTCAGCAGTCACAGGCTATCGCTCTACTACCTCTTTGTAGGGAGTGCACCTGTGGGACCTTCAGGACCGAGTGCTGGTGAGGAAATACCAAGGTGTGACCCAGGGCTTCTACACCATCCACTCCTGCTTTGGAGGACACAACGAAGACTTTATTGCCAGTGGCAGCGAAGGTACAGTCAGAGGACACTGCATAGCGAAAATATTGACAGGGAAAACAGTATGACTCTTTGTAATAAACTGAAGTACTTCAGACTTTCATCTTGTTCTGTGGACTTTGGGAGTCTTGCTGTGCTTGTTGTGTTTGGTTTGTGTTTAGTATAAAAAACAGAGAGCATTACGAGGCGTCGCTCAGTGTGATGTTATATGGTTCTGTTTCAGGCTGATCTGAGTAATCTTTGTCGTCCAGCTTGTTGCACAGGATCACCGCTGATTAGTGCTGTTGTATTGACTCATATAAACAGACTTCACATACATTTCTCCCTCTTTCTTATTTTTCAGTAATTCATCCATGTGTTCTCCTATTCCCTCCCGTGTACTGAATATATTTACTTCCACCTGCTTCGTGGCCTTTGTCCTCCCCTCTCCACAGACCACAAAGTGTACATCTGGCACCGGCGTGGAGAACTTCCCATTGCTGAGCTGACGGGCCACACGCGCACCGTTAACTGTGTGAGCTGGAACCCGGCCATCCCGGGACTCATGGCTTCCGCCTCAGATGACGGCACAGTGCGTGTTTGGGGTCCTGCACCCTTTCTCGACACACAGGAGGCGGACGGACTCAACGGTAAGTCTATTTTTCCCAATAGTGCCATAAACATTGTTAGCGTAGTCATTTTAACCACCAAAATTGTCGTTGCAGCTTTATGTTGAAACTTGTTCAGTAGAGAGTTAGAGGAGGGCTTTTAGGTGAAATGTCACCTGTGTTAAATGTTCTTAAATTACAAGTTGTCTCTATATTTACCCGATATCTTTATTTTTTTTTGTTCTCCTCAGAAAACTGCAGTAACATGGACAGTTGATGGTCACTCACGGAGCAGATGACATCTCTCTTTAACAACAATCCCAGAATCCCAGAATAAAACGAAATCTAAACGGGCAAATACAAATCCAACACCGACCTAAAGCAAGACAAGAATAACAAAGAAAAAGCCCCCAAGACAAAAAGAAAAAACAAAAGTGAGAAAAAATGTGTCTCCTGACTGGTCTAGAGAAAACGGTGGAGGCGATGGGGGACACAAAATTCAGGTCCTCAACCAAAACCTGATCCCGACCAAGGGGAACACCAGTCAATGCCCAGCGGGATACAACCGCCACCCCACTGGTGAGCTGGAACGGCTGTTCTCCTCCTCCAACTGATTCCCCCCCCCCCCCCCCCCCCCTCTCGCTGCATGGTCACCAGCCATGCCAGGTCCAGGAGACCCACCTCCACCTTGAGCTCGGAGCACATCAAATCCCAGTGATGCCTCCAGACAGACATCGCAGACCAGCCGTCTGCCTGTCTGTCTCTCACATCACCTGTAGAACGTATCCATGGACATGGGTGGGGTGTTGTTGGGGGAGGATGGTGCATAAGGGGGTGATATAGCAACTCTTCTGTATGTGTGTTCTCCTCTTCCCCACTCTCTTGCTATAGTCTTCGCATTTCATCCGTTGGACAAAGGCTGAAAATCCACCGTGAAAACACTGACCGACCAGCTGACAAAGAACACACACACACACACACACACACACAAAAAAAAAGGCTATGCTAAATGTTGGATTTTTTTTATAATAGTCATAGCGTAATTCTCATTTAAGAGGTGAATCTTAGCTCAAGTAGTGCCCGTGGAAAGCTTTAGCGTGAAGATTCCACTTTGTGTTTCTCGACATTAGGAAAACAAACTTTTAATTCCTTAATTTAACTTCTAACAAGGACAGTCGCTGTATTGTCGCCAGCTGACAGCCCCCCCCCCCCCCCCCCCCCCCCCCCCCCCAACCCCAACCCCCCTCTGTCGAGCTAGCTACCGCACAACTCCATTTACATCTGCCTGCGAGGAGATGGACGGAGGGATTCACAGGTCACAGGTCACAGGTCACATATCAACGGTGAGGGGGTCAGACGGTGGTGGTGAGGTCAGGACACATACTATGACCGTACTCAAAAGACACGCTTTCAGATGTGAAAGAGTTCAAGTGCAACTTGGATTGCACACCGGTGACTGCTGTCCCTCCTCTCTGTGTGTGTGTGTGTGTGTGTGTGTGTGTGTGTGTGTGTGTGTGTGTGTGTGTGTGAGCGAAAGAGTGATTGAGGGCAATTATGCATGCACACATTATTGTGAGAGTTGACATTTGTGGGTGCAGGTTTAATTGGCGCGTGTTTTTTTGTATGTGTGTTCAATTCACACCAGCAGAAGGTTCACCCCCCACCCCCCCCCCCCCCCGTGCTCCTAATCCCATAGTAAAATTGTAAAGAGGATTTTAAACCAATTCTAAGTTATCCAAAGCCCCATAGGGACCTCTATCTGTGGAACAAAGAATACTTGAGAGCCATTTTGTAAAAGAAAATCTTTTTCTTTAATCTGGGGGGCTTTCATTTTTACATTTGAATTTTTTTCTCCTTCCCTACATGGCATTCGAACGGCACTGAGTTGTAGGCGACGGATCGCCTCTGTGGGTAAAAAAAGAAAAGGACATTTAAAAAAAAAAGAGCAGTTGGAGTGAGGCATGTTTCAAAAAAAAAAAAAAGCTGTAAAACTGTTGTGTTATTAGCAAAGGGTCGTTTCATATGAGAAGTTAATGATTGTGATTACTGAACGAGTAGTTGGCACAGCCCTAGAGACGAGAGGCACCGATAACCAGAACCACCCTACCACACACACACACACACACACACACACACACACACACACACACACACACACACACACACACACACACACACAAACTGCCTTCCTGTTCATACAGTTGCACACAAACCTTCAGTATGTATGACACACCCCCCCCCTCACTGCACTTTGAGTGGTCTTTCTGCTCACTTGCACCTACTGCAGTGGCATAAATCCATGAGCCTCTCACAGTCTTATGGTCGCCTCAATTGCCGTTCTAATGGCTTCAAAAGGTTGCATTGGCAAAGACTCGAAAGCTAACAGGAGATTGCTAAAGGAATTGAACCCTCACTATGCCTCTATGCACCCAAAAGCAGTGACTGATCATCTTGTAGACATTGTAGAACCGAACCTCGCCCATGAAAGGCATAGCAGCCTGATCTCGAGGGCACCACTCTTGGAACTTAGAAAGATTTCAGCATTAACACCCCCCCCCCTTTTGCTCTCCAGCCAAGTTATTCAGTGGTCAGTGCGCCATTCAAAGCTTTCTTCCTCCCTTTTTCAGGGTATGTAATGACTATTTGCTACAGACTGATATACAGTAAAACATGTTTAAAATCAGTGCTTTTCTGTCTGTTTTTATTGAACTTTTTTGTTACTTCAATTTTTTGTTCACATTATATCATTTTTGGTTGACCTCTATCCCTGTATGATCATATTAAAATATAACCAGACATTTGGAGTCCTCATTTCTTTTGTAGTATTTATAACCCCCTTTTATCATTATTTTTGTTATATATTTTGTTTGTTTGTTTCGTATTCAGTTGCATTTTTATCTAATACTACTAATACAAATGAATATGCACAGTAACACCCATGCCAATTGCAGTGGGAAGAGTTTCTAGGACGTGTGTTACCTACAATCAAATCAGGTTTGAACTTATCCACCCCTCGCCTTCAAGGAGTTTCCTTCATGTGAAAATCTACTTTATCGCATGTCTGTGTAATTGACCGAAGTCTCTCTCTTGGTGTGCCATTTGTTGATTGATCCGACCCTTATTGAAGCCAAATCGCTTGAGGCACGCTGGTGTTTTCCGTGTGTCATGGTCTAATATTCACACTTTGGAAACCTGTATCTCAACTCCTGGAATTGCAGAATGGACTCCTTCCTCACCCGACATTATGTCAGAAGACTTCATCCACACATTAAGCGTTTCAGTTAAGCCCATCGTTCACCCGCGGGTGGCAAATGCTGTGTCTGTATGCAACCTTGTGTCTGCTCTTCTTATGTCTGAGTTTACCAAGGGAGTTGTTTCTGGTTCAACTATGTCTTATTTCTCTCTTAGAAGTGGTGGTGATGGTGGGAGGGGGCTGGGTGGGGAATATTAAGGGCTTACTGTAGCATCTCTAAGTTCCTTGGGATCTGGCGGGAAGGGGGTGACGTGTGTGTGTGTGGCTTTGCGTTCAATGTGTTATTTACAAAAGTGATTGTACTGTTTTGTATTGTTGTGTAGGAAAAGTGTCATGTATGCATATTTTCAATAAAGCATTCAGGGTTTTGAAAAATAAAAGGGCGATGGGAGTTTGATGGGATAATAAATTGTGAAAGCCCAGAGAATAAAGTTTTCAGAACCCAGAGAACCCATCTCTTCAACACAGAAATGGACCCAGGTTGGCCCTGAATCACTGCTTTGGGCAAAGCATGTGGCAAAGTGTCTCTAGTGGGTTAAATATCTGTCAAAATTCTACTTTGTATTCAGTTGTTTATAATGTAATTTCAGGAGCCAGACCGTCTGGTAAAAGGCTATCTTCGATGCCATTAGGAATAATGACAACAATTGCCAATAAAGGGGCATTATTTTGAGTAAGTCTTGTTGGCCACACATTTCTGTAGAAAACTTGCCTTTTACTTTAGGAAGCGGGTGTCCACGGCATGAGTACTGACAAAATGTGAGAATATCTTTGGAGACCCAAAGTGTTCAATATTAAAAATGATGAAGTAAACAATCCTGTGACTTGATACAGACCAAATATCTAATAAAACCATGGAATTGTGAAATAATCCAATGCATTTTTTTAACATTGCTTTGCAGACGGCATAGCTGACTCTGCTCTTTTTGTCTGGACTGATATCTTTGCGATGAAAAGTGGTTTGAAATAAAAGGGTCATTGGGGAAAATTCAAACTTGAAAATGGATCTTTTGGAACATAAACTCCAGCAGTAAACTCTGTCATTGTAATAAAAGACATAACGAAATCATATTTCATAATAATGAGATTTTTTTTTTATAAATGTACAGGATTATTTCACTATATAGTGGTTGTATTAAACATTTTGTGTGTGTATGCATTTCATGTATTTTTTATTCAATATACAATACTGCGGGTCTGCAGACTCACTGCGCCACCTGGTGGTCAACTGCTAAATCTAAGTAAAACAACAACAACAAACATTGAGACAAATATTAACCCTACTTCAAGTATAATACACTACAGAAATGCTCAGTTAGAAATAAAAGTACTGCATTTAAAATGTCTATTAAGTACTCATCATGCAGAACGGCCAGTTTCAGACAATGTATCTTATATTATTGTATTTTAGTCATTGAAAGATTAATGCAAGTATCACGTTAATGATGCAGCTGGTAAAGGTAAAGGTGGGGCTGATTGTAGTTACTTTGTTATCATATTCCATTTATTGATAATGTTTGTTTTAATAATCTGAATCGGCAAAGTAACTAACTGCATCAAATAAATGTAGTTGAGTAAAAAGTACAATATTTCCCTCTGAAATATAGTATAGACATAAAGTGACATCAAATGGAAATACTCAAGTAAAGTACAAGCATCTCAAATGTATACTATTTAAAAATAAAATATATATGTTTATTTTGAATATGTACAGTACTTGATCAAATGTATTTAGTTACTTTCCACAGCTGCAAATCAGACACAAAAAGGCAATCCTGCTGCAGTTTATTACATCTGAGTGGAGCAAAACATGTATTTTTAATTTAGGAACCTCCAAAATGAGACACTCGACAGCCGTGCGTTTGCTTTTACTGCAGAAAAGATGCAATATATACGGTCTGTTTTACTAGAATTTACATATAAATATAGTTATAGTGCAGTCTGACTGATAACGATACGGCTATAAATAAACAGCACAACAAACCATATAGAAATCCAGCTGACGTGGGTTTGTTTTGCTCCATCTGAAAAAGGGAGTGGCGTCCAAACTGACGTCACACTGGTGTCCGCCCCCTCCTCTCTCTCCCTCGCTCTCTCTCTCGTTCTCGCTCTCTCTCAACCTGTCCGTCTAGTCCGGTGTCTCTACGCCGGGAACAGAGCACCGTTGTCGGATCTAACTGGCTGTCAACCGACGAGCTCCGACGGCAGTCATGGCGGCGCCGTTAGCCCACTTCGACGAGGACTGGCAGGACTTTAACGAATTCAAACCGTCCACTGTGTCCACCGACCAGCAGCTGGACCAGCTGAACTCAAACGTTGGCGAACCGTCGTCGGGCCTCGACGACTTCTCCGACCTGGACAACAGCTTCTCCGGGGAGATCTGCAGCTTCAAATCGATGGAGGACCTCGTCCAGGACTTCGACGAGAAGCTGACGGTGTGTTTCCGAAACTACAACACGGCGACGGAAAACATCGCCCCCGTTAGACCCATCACAGAGGACAGCTACTTGAAGGACGACGAGTGAGTGCACATTTTTATGCGATTTTTTTTTATTTACGCTAACTTTTAATCTTCTTTGCTAATGTTAGCTTAGCCGCGTTAGCCTCACTAGGCTAAGCTGATGTTACACAGTAGGGGGGCTCTTAGCTTAGCTGCAATCAGTGTCGTTCAAAGTTTGCCTGCTAGCTAGTGCATGTTTGTATGTTTTCTTTGTTATTATAACAACGTGTGTTGTATATGTTTCATTGTTAGGTTAACTTTATGCAAGTTGTCATTCATACCTGGATAAGTAGAAATCGATTATAGTCTTATAAATATCAAATACAAAGTATTAGCTAACATATTTTGACAGTTTGATCCGTAAAGGGATGAATTAAGAGTGCGTGTGTGTGTGTGCGCGCGTGTGTGTGTGTGTGTGTGTGTGTGTGTGTGTGTGTGTGTGTGTGTGTGTGTGTGTGTGTGTGTGTGTTCCTGCCACGTTACCAGTGCTTGATGTCGTGATATACTGGCTGATGTTAGCTATTTAACCACTGATCCATAACGTTTACGAGCCCCGCTTGTTCCTTCTTACCTCAAACAGACACAATATATCATGTTTTATGCACGCTATCCTGACTGAAAAGGTCACACTGACAGCCCTTGTTATCTCAGTCTGAGGTTCTCTGAGGTAGTCAAGTTGTATCTGGTGGACATTGAAATGTCTAAACTACACAATGAAAGGACAACATGTTGTTCCTTCCCCAGCTGCCAGTCACACCGATCCCACACAAAGTATGGACGTCACTGTGACTCCAGAGCTGTGTGGGCCGCATACGTCACCCTCCTCTTGCCTTCTGCACATTGCAACATCATCAGACTGTTAAATCTAATGTATTTAAGCGTCTCCACCAAAAGGGAAGTCAGTCATGTATGCAAAGTGTCGAATATTGTACCTGACTGAACTAAGATTATTTAGTCTGGGACTCCATCGCCTCAGTAAGATGTCGCTTACATAACCGCAATATTAACTGGGATGAAATTGTGTGTTAATTTGAACTAGCTGTTGTATGAATGTCGTGCAAGCTGTCACTTGGACATGATGACATGACTCGTGACTGGACTCAAACAAGCTCAGACATTGGACTTTTGTAACTTAACCTCAACTCTGCCGCACACACACACACACACACACACACACACTGACGGGTCATAACTGAAGTAAGGGAGAGCTTGTCACAGCAAAGGACAGTGACGGTCTCGCAGTTAACGGTGCTCTGACTGTTTAGGGGAATGTAGGAGCGCTGGTCAGACGTGGCAAAGAAGCATCTATGGTTGTTGTAGATAAAGAAACGGAGGAAGGAGGGAGTAGAATAATTGGACGGCAGCCCGTAGAAGCCCAACGAGCGGTGCCAAGCTCAGTGAGAGTCTTTTCTGGATGACTGCACTTTTGCAGGACGTGCCCGGGCGCTTAACAAGTTCTCCAGAAAGGCCGTGGCTGAGACGAACAACGGGGATGACAAGGAGGAAATGTGTGTGTGTGTGTTTGGGAATGGAGAATTTAAATTGTGTTTGTGTGAAAGCAAAGTCGTGCATGTGGATTTTATGTGTACAAGTTAAAACAACATCCACATTCAAGCAAGTAATTAAAAAATCTAGACTGGCCTTTTTTTTTTTTATGTAAATGCTCCCAGTGAAACTGGAGCTAATCGTGTATTTGGTCATGCACTCGCGTGTCCGACACACTGTCGTTGCTTGAGGCACAAAAAATATTTACTGCCAGCCTTTGCCCTATTTAGAACAACCCCTCAGTCCCCCCCACTCCCCAAGCTGGGCATGAGCACTTCAGGGGGAAACATGCAAGTTATGTAAATCGTGTGTGTGTGTGTGTGTGTGTGTGTGTGTGTGTGTGTGTGTGTGTGTGTGTGTGTGTGTGTGTGTGTGTGTGTGTGTTTGTGTGAGAGAGAGGTTATGACGATGCAGAGCCACTCTGACACATGGGTTCACAGCATCCATCCTCGCTCTGCTTGCCGCAGTCTGGGCCAGGAATGAAAACTCGCGTGTGCACTTGAATTTAATATTCTCCACAGATTCGATTTTCTGTCGTAGTGATTGAAAACAGGCACAATGCTGCAGTTGTTTTGTTTCCAAATGGGACCACACCAAAAGGGCGGTTTTTATTTACTGTTTATACAGTTGCAATAACCTTTTTTAATTCAGTGAAATTGAATAAATGAGGGTTTTGCAACCCGCTGCTGTGGACGCTGCAGCAGGAACACGGTGAGGGAGTGGGCAGAGAGACACAACAGCGCCAAGTAATGCTGTGTCACAGTTAAAAAGAGAAGGAAGCAGGGTTTCTCTTATCTACTGTGTGTCGAAAACTCCTCGCTTCTCCTTCTGTTTCGTGTGCTATTACGTTATTGTCCAATCCTAACTTAAGCACGAACCCCTCTCGCTTTCCTCCAGGGTGTGGAACGCTCTGACCGATAATTACGGCAACGTGATGGCCGTGGACTGGAAGACGTCGCACACTCGCTCCCTACACCTGCCCACCCTCAACATCACGGAGCAGGAGGTACGACGGAGAGACGCAACCACGCACACAGAGCCCTCAAGTGTAGCATCTCGTGCGCACAGTAAATGCATCGGCTACATTCCCATAATCTAGCGGCGTCTTTGAACCTTGGTTGATCCTCTGCCATCAATCTGCTTAACCACCTGTTTGTTGTCTCATCCACGTTTTTATCTCTCCCCCCTCTCAAATCCCCCCCCTCCACCTCCACCTCCTTCCTCAACGGACAGAAGTTGGATAACCAGTCTCTGGATCTGTCTGACGACGAGGAGCTCAGGGAGCAGATGGATATGCACTCGATCATCGTCTCCAGCATCAGCGACGAGCCGCTCTACACGGCCGAACAGGTAACGGTTGACACGCTCGGTGGCAAGAAGCTGCTTCTTGTTTCTTGTCAAACTAGCCTAAGCTTAGCCGAGTAATCACTTTAAAGTAATTTAAACTAAGGCCGAGTCCGATCCACGGCCCTTTGCTGTATGTCTCTCTCTCTCTCTCTCTCTCTCTCTCTCTCTCTCTCTCTCTCTCTCTCTCTCTCTCTCTCTCTCTCTCTTTGTGTTCGTTAATGTTTTTTAGCATGTCATAGTGTTGAGAGCATGTTCACTTTTCTTTTTTTGGCCTTACACTCTTATATGCACCATTTTTAGATTTCATGATGATCTAAAATCGTTGTCACCAGTACAAAGTACAAACAGAGCAAACCCAAAATAGCAACGTAGAACAAAGAATTTATTGCTCACTGTTTGCTCGTGACATTCCAGTCGAGGTACTGGAAACTGTTGTATCTCTAAACATCTGGTAATGTTTCCTTTTCTCTACGTCTGTAAAACTACCATAGCAAACAGTCACATTGTCACATCGTCACATACACCCTTACTTAAAACCTATAAACAACCAATTCACAACATGTACAAAAATCGAACTCGGTACCAATACACGCGTGAACATATATGTGTGTATTTTTCTGCCGATTAGGTGATCGAGGAGATAGAGGAGATGATGCAGGAGTCTCCAGACCCAGAGGACGACGAGAGTCCCTCACAGTCCGACCTGTCGATGCTGTCTCAAGACCTCCAGGCCCTGAAGCGCTCCGGCTCCAGCACCAGCTACGAGGACCGTGAGTACCGCCATGTTGTCATCCTTTACAAGAAGAGAGTAAAGCTTTTAATATTGTCTGTGCTCACCCCCTTTGAGAGACAACAGTGCTTTTTATTTATTTTATTTTAATTTTTTTTACACTCCAATCCCATTTGACAGTTCTCTAAATCACTCAATGAAGTGCAATGGGGCGCACTGTCTGCTACACACACACACAGACACACACATACACACACACACACACACACACACACACTAACGTTCTTACGTAATATGGTACAAATGCGAACAGACAGCATCTCCGTTTTTCCTACATGTTATATAATCAACAGCAAATAATTGGCTTGAGCACAATTTGTAGCGCTATGACAGTAATGTTCATGGAAAATACTTCAAATTGTTTCTGGATATTTGACCGATTTCCACATTTTAAAGAAAGCTTTTGTGTACTTTGTGACAACGGTTAGCCATGACTGGTTAATACAGTTCTGTCTCTTCAAAGGAATCTTTATCTCCGTCATTACAAGGTTGTTTATTGACCGTTTGACATTTAACCGATGGTGCTGTTGGAAGAATTGATGAATATCCAACATTATACTGTTGTGTTTCCATTTCATTAACTGCCAAACCACCAACCTGTCGTGCTGAATGCTCATCAGATCTACTGTTCTTTCAACAAGTGCGTACTCTGCTGTTTCCTAATCTTATCTCCACACCATCCTCAGGGCTGCGTCAACTGTCTGTGTCCGAGCTCACCGAGACGCTGGAGGAAGTGGAGACGGCCATTCGCCGCTACAGCGAAGAGCTGATCCAGGCTCTGGCCCTGCGAGATGAACTGGACTATGAAAAGGAGGTACTTTTCATTTTGATCCTCTTAACTGCATCGCCTCAACATCACCACAGATGAGGCAACAACTTGTGAAACGCTAAAGCAAATTACTAACAGCACTTCAGACGACATTAGAGTCATTTTGAGTCATTTTGAAAGTAGCATTTGGTTGTAAAGAAGCTTTTAAATGATAGATTTGAAGAAAACGCATGGCTGCATGGCTCACAGCGCTCTCTAGGCTCATGTGAGGGGGTCAGTGGACCGCCAGCGGCTTCGCTTTTACAATATCATTAGCTTCAATGCCGTGAATGTCACTGTGTATTTTTAACAGGAGATAAAAATAGATTTCTTTTTGGAGCACTGTACAAAGGAGAAATTCAAAATGAAATGGCCGTTTGATCCTAAAATGAGTTTTGTAACAAAAAAAAAACAACAACAGGTGAAGAACAGCTTCATCTCGCTGTTGATCGACGTGCAGAACCGACAGAAGGAGCACCGCGAGCTGCTGCGGAAGAAGAAGAAAATCCGAAGTACGACTACAACCAGGCCCAACGGCCAGAGGACAGCCAGCACGCACATACCGGGCACGGTGAGTCATGCGGCGGCACGGAGACGAAAAACACATATGCCCAGAATGCATGATTATATTAACGACCGGTGAGAGAGAGGCATGGATGCGCAGCCGCGCAGTTCTTCAAAGTCTAAGCAGATATGCATGAGGCGTGACGTGACGGTTTGCGTGGGAGAGCTGCTTTCACACGTTTTTACTTCCTCCTCTTAATATAGAAATCTCTTTACTCTCTTCCTTCCTCTCCATCCTTGTAGCTCCTCACTCTGGAGGGACTTTCCAATGTCATTCAAAATGGCCTCCGTCAAACTTTTGGCAACACAGGAGGGGACAAACAGGTGCCCCGGCTCTTTCTTTCCACTCACATGGTTTTTCTTTGCAGATATTTTCTTGTTTTGTTTTTCCTTTTCTTTTTCTTTTCTTTTTTTTTTACCACTGGCATGTTTCCTCCTCCACAGCTACTGCTGGCGTTTGGTGTCAAATGTTCGATCATTTACTTCTTCCGTTTTCTCTTTGCGTTTGATTTCTTGTCATTTTATCTCATTTGTTTTTCCACTTGTTATATTTTGCAGCTTTTACTGTTTTCCCATCTTGTTCTTTCTTTGTTTTAAGCCAAGAGGACCATGTTGCATAACCATTGCTTTCATCATTGCTAACATTTATTTAATTAAGTCTCAGAAATGTTGAAACCAACTATCAGTTACTATCATGTGTTCATATGTCAACATTCATAGCACTGACATAACTTTTTGTTTTAAGATTGAAGTAGAACACTGCAATGATAACATATGTGGCAATTATAGAGACTTTTACTGTAACTGACCCTTCACTAGGCCTCGCTAAGCTGCTACTCTGTCACTAAATACACTCCATGAATATACAATGAAATTAAGGAATAACACTGTTCCTGTGTAGGACTTTATTTACTGTTACAGTCACTAAAAAGCAAAAGCAGTGTATTTTACACCGTCAGTTTACCTTCGCTAGTATAGAAATGCTAATGCTAGGTAATGATGTGCTAACGCACTCTGCCAAGATTACAGGTGTTAATATAGAAACGTAACGTTTTAGAAACAAACCATCATTATTACACGAAATCCAGAATTTCCAGCCTGAAAATATAGAAAATGTGAGAAGATTGCGTGAGAGTCTGTGGATTGGCCAGTCTGCGTTCGAGGGGTGGGACTTAGTGAAGGGTCAATCTTCCACTTCCACGTGTAACAGTATTATTTCCTGGTGTCTTACATGATCTTCTTGTTTTCAGTACCTAACCACAGTAATCCCTTACGAGAAGAAAACTGGCTACCCAGCGGTAGATGACCTCCAGATCCTCACAAAGAGTGAGTGTATCGACACCTTCCAAAACACACACACACACACACACACACAAACTGGACCATGATGGCTAAATCGGATGTTCTTTGTTTTGCCTCAATGCATGTGTATGGTTTCAAATATATGTGCTACTCTCTCCTTAACAGTCCTCCACGCCATGAGGGATGACAGTGAGAAGGTCCCTGCCCTGCTAACAGACTACATCCTCAAAGGTAAACCTGCATCCTCAATCAGATTGAACTGCTTCCCCGTATGTTTGATAAACGTACTCTGTGTTTAGAGGTGTGTCTCAGCCAGGTGACTTTCAGACAACCTGTCCCCTTTTGCTTGAAAGAGGAAGTACAAAACCTCCATTTTTTTTAGGGAAGCTGACTGTAGAAGAAAAAACACTAAACAGGATGCCACAGAGAAAAAGTAGCGCTCAACACAAACATTGATTAAAGGGCGGGGGAGCAATGCTTTTTCTTGCCACCCTTCACTGTTGACCTGTACCTTCCTTGTCTTTCGCCTGTGCTGCATTGTCCTCTGGGTAGCTCTGGTATGAGAGCGGTGGAAACTGAGGTTTGTGAGGCGCTGACTCATTAACACCGATTCTTCACCTTCAGCCTTCTTCTGTTCAGAGCCCCCGTCAAACGCCCCTCTTCTCTTTCTCTTTCTCCTTCTCTGTAGTTTCACTAACTTCCCCCTTCAGAGCAGCAGCCCCCCCCCCACTCACTCACTCACTCCTCGCTGTAGTGCCCGTCGTGCTGTGCGGTGCTTGTGGCTGCACTACACCTACCCTGAAACACACAAACGCACTCATGCACACAGTTCCCCTTTTGCCGCAAGCTTGTAGTAGCAGCAGCTGCTTCTCACCTGTTTTCTTTTCTCTCTTTTCTCACCCCCCCCCCCTCGTGGTAGTTGCTCTTTTCCATCATTTACAGCTCCTCTCCTTCATGTGCCACAGCGGTCCTCAAAGCTGCATTGATCATAACCCTCTCCGTTCTTGTCTCCCGCAGTGCTTTGTCCGACGTAAAGCCAGAAGCGAGCCTCCTGTTTCCAGAACCATTCACTGGACCATCAGAAGAGGGTTCTGGTAATCTGGAAGAACCCAGTTAATGGATTCACAATCCAAATCTTCCTTTCTCCCTTTTTTATGTACTCTGCCACCATTTGTTTTTCCTAAGATTTTAACTCTAGGTATAACTCCTTGGTCTTTATATTTCTTTTCATATGTGATGTTTTATGTTTGTTTTTAATGCCTGAGTGCTGCAGCCCTGTATATCCTGACTGCATGATGATTTGTGTATGGATGCCAGTAATCAGTATTAGTCTGAAACACGTCACTTCCTGATTAGCCAGTGGCTCTTGAATGGAGAAGGGTCCGGTGTATTTTCATTCCACAGGCTTCACCAGCAGGCCTGTGCAAAGGAAATGCAGTCCAATCTCTCTGTTTCGTAAATCTAATGCGTCCGTGTAGTTTAAGCCTGACGAGGAAAACAAGTCCCGACAATCTCTGAAGTGCCAGGCTCAAGCATAAACCCTGTGTTTTTTTCTTTTTGGGAAATCTTCGCTTTAACGGCATTTGCTGATTGATTACATATAATGTCTCGGGGTTGAAAATATTTTTAAAACTTTAAAATCCAATTTGCACCCGTCTTTGCATGTTGGTTTGGGTTTACGCTCACTTTTGGCTGTAAATTGAATGTTAAAATGAAATATTTTGTATACGATCAAACGTTGCACAGTTTTTGGAACTTTTAACTTTTTTGAAAAAGGGAAAGAATAGCTGGATGAACAAACATGTAAAGCATATTTTTGGAGAAGGAATTGTTTTTAGTGAGATTAGAGACTCGGCCAGTAGCCACATTTTGTGACCACAATTGCAACACAATTTAGCAAATGCTGTCCGTCGACCTCTGAGCCCTCAAGTAGTGACCGCCACCCCCAACAACTTTATCACTTCCCAGGAGTCGTCATTACGCGAGTCTGAAAATACCTCGTCAAACTTTTTTTTTTTTTTTTGCATCGGTAGAAAACGACCGAAACCGGTCGTATCATTAAGATAAATATCGTGGTTAAGATAACGTTAGGTTTGATAAATGTGTAGTTAAGCTTCTGTTTATAAGTTGTGGGTTTTCTCTAACTGTTAACCCTTTTAACTGTTGTGGAAGTTTTAGTAGTAGCACTTTAGTCTGTCAGTGATCCGGTCATGTAGTAGTGGAATATGTGGTGGAGTGTACTTAAGAGTACGTCTCACTAGACTAGTGTTAGATGAGGCTTTAGCTAGTGGTGGCAAAACGTGTCAACATGAAGGACCGTTGTCCTTCGTCCATCTATTTACCTTACTAGTCATCATGAGCGTGAGAATTTAAACAACCTTAAAGGGGTCCTCCACTGATTTGACACATTCAAATTCAAATCCTTTGTTACAGACACAGGGGATGGAGCTTGAAGGATGAAAAATACTATTGTAGGTTCCAGTGTTTTTGGAGCTTGCCCCATACTAGAGATTAAAAGTCAGAAATATCCCATCAACCTTGACGGCTCTTTGTTTGACTCGTGCAAGTCTCCCAACATCTTGGGTAGTGCAATGCTATGTCACTGGAGCACCCCTTTAACAACCTCCTACGACCAATCTAGCACTGCATGTCCGTTGGTCCGCTAACGTTCAGATCACCAGCTACTACAGGTGGACCGCACACTGTGGGATCAGGTCTAGTCTAGCTCTCAGGTACGGTCATCAGTGTTGGTCGTTTAAATCTCGTTCTGAAAGGTACTGACATTCCCGAGTCTTTCTAATTTTTATTAGCTAGACTTCAACTTCGCTGCACTTTTATCTTTTCGCAAATTTCTCTAAACACCTGGACGAGCCAGTGGAGGTACTCGTAGAAGCCTCTTGACCAGGGTAAACCAGGGTAGCATTACAGATTATGTCGTGGTTTGTTGAAACGGTAATTTAAATGCTTAGAGGTCCTAGACTCTGCTTAGTAGTAGTAGCTAGAAATGAAACGGCACAGTAGCATCCGTTTGGAGTAGCGGTCTAGTGGCGATAGATGAATTCGCAGCATCTAGTGGAAAGAAGAAGTTGAAACATGGAATTTACTTTTTCTGGTTAAACATTTTCAGCATGTGTCTCATGCATGTGGAAGAAGAAGAAAAAGGCTGTAGGAAGATGACGAAGGGGCGTGATAAAGTAAATGGACGTTGGGGAAGATTGCACAAACGGTTGCTTAAATTTGAGGGTTCTGTTTACTTCTTTTGTAAAAGAAGACAAAAGCGTGTAGTGCTATATTTAACTATTTATATGTGTCTGTTGCCACCTTTCACAATCCAAGCATTCATTTGTTTTGTTTACAGACGTTAATATCACACTAAAGGGACAAGTGCATGTTGCAGTGGAATGCGGAAAACTCAAAAGCATTACATTTAAACTGTTAGGAAGAAATCAAAAAAGGGGCAAAGTTAAACCATCAGAAGGCTTGTGGCGGTGAAACGCATGAGCCGCTTAGAGACAACATCCCTCTGTTGATCCTCGTTTTACAAAAGCTAAAAAAGTCTTTTTGATTTTATTTTTGAAATGGCAGTCGTGAATCCCGTCTCGGGCCAGAACCCCTCATCTGGTCTCTAGTTATCAGACATATCAGTGTAACAGTCTAGAGATTTATATTTATATATATATATACAACAAAATAAGCACCAGAAGAAGAGGCTGCCTTTCTAAATGCCTGGAAATTTTGTACATTAATCTGACTCGTTATGTTTTTAATGCAATATAATCCCCCAGTTTGGGGTTTTATGTTTCTCTCATGTGGTACTGCAGTATATTAATTTATTATGTAAATGTTCTGTTTTGTAACCATATTATTGACTGTAATGGTGCAAGTGTTTATATGCCCACAATGCATTGCAACTCATTTCAAATAAATTAATATGTGAAGACTTTTATGTGGTTTTGGCTCACTTAGGGGGTGTGTGTGTGTGTGTGTGTGTGTGTGTGTGTGTGTGTGTGTGTGTGTGTGTGTGTGTGTGTGTGTGTGTGTGTGTGTGTGTGTGTGTGTGTGTGAGTGAGAGAGAAAAATGTGAAACGTATAATATTACATTTTATTAAATCCATTCTGTAGCTACTAACTGTCCATGTTGTCCTGTATCTCCCAAACATACATTTTTCATGAGCTAAAATATGTGTTTTTAGCTTTGTGACAATTTCAGATTACATATTATGTATATTTTTTAAGAAATTTTCTCTTGGAAAAACTAAAACCAAGGAATACTTAATCCAGCAGTTTGTCTAAAAGAAACCCATTTGGAGATGCATGGTTTTCACTGCAGTGACGTTGACACATGAAGTTATTTTCATTTATAAAATGCGTTATCACCAGTTAAAAGTCTCGCACACCTGAAGAGAGTCTAAAAAAGTGAAAAAAAAAATTTGGAGCCGGCGGCTTGCAGCTGACAGAGCAAACGGTGTTTACCTGAAGGGGAACCAGAGGGTTGGTGCTACGCCTCCGTGACGCCGTCGGTCGGGACTAACCAAGCAGATTTATTCTCTGCTCAGGTAGACGTTCCTCCACTATATCTTTAAGAGCTGCTGTAGTAATGCTCTCACTCCCATACGGGACACGTGTATTGCATCTTTAGATACTGTATATCGATATCAAAGCGTGTTTTAATTTATCTTTTAATTGCTCGGCAATCCAATGCTCAGACAGCTGCATCCACCAGACTGATTAAATTGTCCGTGGACTCACCAGGCAGACGGTGCAAGTTGCTCCAGTGATCGTGTCACATGTTCGTTTATCATCGTAAGAGAGAAGCAACTTCACCTCTGCTGTCAGACAGAAACAGGTGGATCTCATGGGAGTGAGTGGCCTCGCTTGTCAAAAAAGTTTAAACATCGAGCGCCGGCGTCCTGTCGGGTTCAAAGGTCGTCCACGGGTCACAGGTTGGTGTCGGTGAACATGGTGTGCTCCTTCCTCACCGTGCTGAAACCTTTGACGGTGTCAACAAATTCCTCATCGTCCATAAACTGAAAGGGAGGACAGAGCTTGTTAGACAGGAGTGATTTCAAATCCTTTGTGTGTTTTGGCTTGTTTAAGTTTGGTCTTTCTGCATCTTTGTGGAGAGTGTCCATGTCTAGTTGTTTCCCCGTGTTTTCCCTTTATTGGTATGTTTGTGAAAATGTGTGCAAGACCAGCAGAAAATGCCAGTGATTAAACAGTTCGTCACTGTGGTTTTTTGGTGGGGGTCTCTCACCATCCCACTGTCGTGGCCGGAAATGTTTGGGTCCCACACTTCGTCGTCCCCCGTGACGGACTTCCCGTCCATCATTTGGCTGACGCTGCGCCTCAGGGAGTTCACACTGAGGATCTCCAGCTCACCTTGTGGTGGGACCTCGTCGATGGGCTCACATTTGGCTTCCAGCACTTCCTGGTGGGAGCGGAGAGAGATGGATATTTACGCCATGAGCTAACATTTTTGTGTGTGCATGTTTTGGTGAGACAGTGTTTTTTTTTTTTTTACCTCTATCTTCATAGTGAAACCCTTAAGTGTTACACTGTTGGAGAAGGCGGTTGTGTCGGGCACCGTGTCAAACTGAAAAGGAGAGTGGGTGAGAGTTATTTCCACTCTGTAGGTCATTTCTGTCTCACTGTTGGCACGTGAGACACTGTATATATTTTACGTCTTCACATGAGGAATTCAAAGCATTAACGATGGCTGCATTCCATTTATGTGGTCCAGTTGAAGGGCCATAGTACTGTGTGTTCTGGCTCACTGTAGTTAGTTACAGGTGTGCTTTCTCTGCTGCGACGAGGCCGAGTGTTGCCACTAAACGGGCCTCTTCTTGATGAAGTGAACAGTGATTGGTAAATGAATGTCCCCTCACCAAAACAGAGTTGCTGGTTGGATAAATAGCCATGCGGTTCCTCTTCTTCATGGGCAGGGCAACCAGCGGGGGTCTCTCCCTGGTGAAGGGGGGTTTGTTCAGGGCCTGGTGCGGGATCATGAAAGGGAAAGATAGATACTGACCTGTGCTGGGGAGGTCATTCCTTTCCTGGCCGTCACCCTCGACACACCGTACAATGTGAAGTAAGTGTCTCACCTTATGGAGCGTGACACCTAACACGATGGCGAGCAGCAGCAGGGCGATGGCTGCCATCGCTACGATGAACCACAGCTCCCGGACGAACAGCTGGTCTCCCTGACCTCCCTCCGCCCGCTCACCTCCACCTCCACCCTCTCCTCCTCCTGCAGGAGGAGTGAGGTTCGGTGAATCTGGAGGGAAGGCCGGCGTTTTGAATCTGAGCTTTGATCGTAATTATCCTTTTGAACACCCAAAATATCCTCCTTACAGCCACATCCTTTTTCTTAATTTTACACTTCTATATCCAGAAGAATGATCACTAACTGAAGTTGTGTCACACAACATATGTAGAAATATGTCAGATAATCTGTATACTGTCATATAATAAAAAAAATGGCTTTCACCCAAACAACATACACCCTGCCTAAATGGATTTATTCAGAGTTCTGTTGGGTTTTAATTTGATAGGAATACATCACAAGTCAACTCTCTGTGAGATAGAAAGAGGATCACACATGCTGTAGAAGAGATAAGACTGTAACTAGAGACAAACCTGTTCTCATGGCCTCTAGCCCGAGCACCACGCTCCTTAATCAGACACTTTTAATCAATTCCTCTAGACTTAAATATGTCGTTATATGTGACTACATCACAGTATTTCAGTAGGCCCTAAAGGCAGCACGATGCTGTTAAAATGAATATAGGAATGCTGCTATTTATTTTCTAACATGTTCCAGAAAAAGATGTGGGAGACACAGTAGGTTTAGAAATTCTTGTTTTCAAACTGACCGTGAGGGGGGAAATAAGTGTGAGTTTGGACCTTGGATGGGTTGATGAATAAAAAGTGTCCATCCAGAGACTCACCAGTACTGAGGTCCGTGGTGGTGCTGGCAGCCCCTCGCTGTGAGACACATCGATCAGAAAGGCAAAAGACCTGCTGGGTGTTAAGGATCACACCTGTCGCCCCATCAATATTTTAAACCATGATACTTTTACTTGGCGACTCCTCGGCAGCACACGGATGAGGAAAAGACAAACGTCCCCATGTCTTGTCTCCGGCCCTGAGGCTTAACGGTTCCCAGAGAGCACACGGTCGAAGCACAGCGTCGGAGCTAAAATGAGCCTCGGACACACTGCGTGTGTTCAACCTTTGCTTTTTTCAGCAGTGCCATGGTAACGGCCAGGTGTCAGGTGTCCGTTTACCTGAAGAGGCACGGTAGTCGCCATATCACCCCTCTGAGCCTCAGGTGCACTGTTTGGACGTCCTTTCTTCCCCATATGTGTTATGTTCACTTGTATTATGACATAATGTCATGTAATAAAGGGTACTTAACATATTCCCAGTAGTGTGATGTTGTACAGTATGAGCTGGTCTGGCATTTGTTACAGTCTTCAGTGAGATGATACTCCAGCCCTTATATCATGTGTTATAATGAGAGTCTGTCTGTATACTAAGAGAAGGACATTCTCTTTTCTCTCTCAATGATATTGCAGCTATTTGTATTAGCTTGGCTAGTTTTTATGTATGCTGTTGGACATGTTATTGGCACACCACCAGGTGTCTAAAGCCATATGTAATGACCAAAGAGATAAAAACATCTCATGTTTCCACAGTATAATCATGATTTTATGATTTTATGGTGAGATTTGAAATGAGAATTTTGACCTCCTTGCTTGAGCAGTGCATGGTGTTCCTTGCAATGAGCGGTATATAGCCACATGATGGCGCTAAGCAGCAGCTGCCGTGTGTCCAGTATTACAGAGGCAACAGCAGCTTAGAGAAGAAACTCAGTAAGCAAGTGCAGCTGCATAGCCTCTTATCCTCAGTCCCAGCTGTTATTGCAGTTGCACCCGTGCATGCATGCTCAGAAATCAACTAAAAACACCCCTTTTGTCCTCCCCATGAGGACAATGCAGCACAGTTAAGCTGAAGGCCCTGATGTGCTAAAAGTCGCTTTTCTCTGCGTCGTCCTAAAGTGACCTCTAACCGTGCATGTTCTTGTTGTCCATCTGCTGTGGGGGAATGATTGAGAATGACAGACAAGAGGTACAGCATCAGCTTTAGTAACAGTTTGTCAGGGCGTTCACGGCAGTGCCTCCGGACGACATCAAACCTTTAAACATGTGAGCAACTCCTGGGGTGGAATCCTGGTTTGTGGTCTTGTTGGGTTTTCTTTCTTCCACCTCAAAAAATGGATGATGTCTACGTTGTACTGCACAACGGAGCCTCCTGACATTATGTCACTTCGTTTGGATGTTTGACCGTCACTGTGCATAGTAATGTATGTGCAGCACCAGCTAGTCTGAGAGCCAATCGTGGTTCAATAAGCAAAGAAGCAGAAAACTCTTAAGGTCTTAAAACACGTCTGGAGGAGATCTTAATGATTGGAATTCTATAAGTTTGTAGGAAAACTCCAGAAGGAGACAGAGACTAGTGGTTAATGTAAAAGAGTTTGAAATCAGCAGGTGTAACGTGCAACTCATAGTCCAATTTATATTTTATTTCAGTTTTATGACAAATTTTCAAGACTCATGATCCGGTGAAGGGATGTCATTCATGAAAAGTTCCAAAGACCCTTTAGAAGTAAAACTGTTTTAATTACTTTGGTATAGTCACATCTCTCTAAGATAACTGTTAATCAGAACAAAAACACACTTGAGTGAGTTAGGAAATCATAATAATTATAATCATTGCATGATTTTCTTTTCAACGACGAGAACATTTGGGCTCAGCAAGGACTTTTCCTTTTTTTTTTTGTGAAACCCAGCAGGGTTAGTTCCACGTCAAGACGTATTTCCTGCAGCACAACAAGGATAGCTTAATAACTGAACGCAATGTTGCTACACAATAATTTTTTACCAAAACAAAGTGATAATTTAAGACTTTCTTTGAATCTGTAGCCATCAGTCCCCAGCTCCAGACATAACCACTGCGTATAAGAGGTGGGCCTCACATTAACTAACTGCTCATTTGATTTATTTTTTACAGAAGAGCTCTCCTCAGTCTAATACCCTAATCAGCATTCATACCTTGCCGTGATGATTCGGGACAATGCTTTTTTATTGAGGAAGTGATCTCACCCTTGAGTGCCAGAATCAGCCTTTTTTTACAGCCCATCTCCTCAGGGCCTCATCCATCACCAAGGTGTCTGGGCGACACGGCCGCTAGACACATACTAACTCATTTAAGGAGAGGGACATACAGGGATATATCACTCAAGATCACTAACTCACTTACTGACGGCTGATGTGCTGAAACATCTCCGGCCTGTTCGAAATCCCTTGGTGCACTCCTTGGGTTTTAACCACAGGAAAATAAGGAGATTATTACGCTTCTGCTGACAGATAAGGTGGGAATAAAGGACAAATTCACTTGGATTTTGATTTGTCTTTCTATTTATTCAGCCATCTTTATTCTTCAGGTTTTGCTGGCATTGTCTCCGCTCCTCTCCTCTCCTTGTACATACGAACAATATCGAATGCTTCACGTTACGGAACCAATCGTGACCGAACGTGACTGAAAGCGTGCACATTTCTCCAGTTGATCGTTCCTTTATTGACTGTAAACTCAATCAAAAAGCATGTAATCCCACAAAATAAATGCTTGTTTAATCAACAGTCTAACAAAGACTGGGCGTTGCTCATCATCACTATATTTTTCCAATTACATTTTTAAAATGAGTAGTGTAGGCCTAAAACATAGCTCTAAGAAATACTGGCACACAACATTTTATTGGAACACGTGCTCCGTTTTAAAGGAACTACGTGAAGCAATTTACATGCATTAGTGGTTTCGTATTGGACAATTGCCGAAAGGATTTTAACGAAACTTAAATACTGAGATCTTCCCCAACTTTCTCGGTGGCTCATGAAAGCCAGTGGACTTGAGATGTTTTTTCCGTCTCGAGTCCACGTGCCACACCATGGAGTGGAAATGTGGCACAAGTAAGCAGCAAAATCTCAGAGTGCAATAAATTTAGCAAGTATAGTATGTCGGAACAAGTAAAAAAAAAAGTATTTCTTTCTTAAAAATAATTGTAACGTATTTTGAAAAATGTGAAAAAAAAAGTCTTAGTATAGTATGTTGAAAAGGCAAAATAAGTCATAATATAGTATCTCGAAAAAAGTAAAAGAATGTATGTTGAAAATGTTAGAAAAACTCATAGTATATGAGTTGAAAAAAGTAAAAAAAAAAAAGAAATAACGTTTTTCTCATAGTATGGCAAAAGAATTCATCGTACAGTACGGCGAAAAATAGTATTGTCTGTCAAAAATGTATGGTATAGTATGTCATTAAAACAAATCAAACCATAGCATGCCCTAAAAGAGTCAAACTATTGTATTTTAAAAGTAGTTGTATTGCGTGTCATAACAAAGTGTTAGTATAGTCATAAAAAAAGTCATAACAAAATTATAGTATAGCATTTAATTAAAAATGTCACTTTGGCATGGAGGTAAAGCATTATGAATGCTGTACTCGTATACATTATGCCCACCACTTGTTGTCATGCAAATAAATAAACAGCTATAAAGAGTTTTAGGGACACTTTTACAGCAGATGTCATGAATACATCACAGTGTTAGATGGAGGCAAAACAAAGGAAAGACTGGAGGCAAACACAAATCACCTCAGTGTAGTGGGCCAACGTTACATATTGAAAATGTCCTTTCTTTGTTGTTTGGTGACAGACTCATGTAATGCATACATTTTAAATGATAAACTGTGATTCTAGGCTCTAGTGAGCTACAATATTGGCGAAAAGCTTCAGAGATAAAGAGTAAATGCTAATAGTTTAGCGTAGGCTTTTGCTAACCTCCACTGCTGTCACGGCTGCTGCAGGTTCAATTATTAGAGACTATTAAACTAATAGAAAGATGAAGGAATGGCCTGCTGTTGGCCTTCTTCCTGTAAACAATGCAGCATGAAAGCATGGTTGAATTAGCGAGTTAGCTAGCGGATAGCTGACTACTTAGCTAGCTAGCTAATTCTGCAGTGTTTTCATGCAACTTTGGATAAAGAAATTGACCTGAAAACGAGCAAACAAAACTAACATGTTTAGAGAATTATTCTACCTTCACCTATATGCTCTGCCCACAAAACTACGTGATCATGTTTATTAACAGAGAACCATCATTATAAATGCATTATATCTTCTGAATGTGCTTATAATGCATACATAACCTTCATATGAAGTGTACCAAATGTTTTTTCAAAGAACGAACCTTCCAACTCAGTGTTTTGAGTTTTGAACATATATGTATTTAAACAGTTTTAAACCGGCTTGTGAATGACACATCGTTAAATAAAATAACACAGTTACAGGATTTTACAGGAGTTACAGGAGGAGTCATAAATGTTCACACATTTGTTGATGAGCAGTCTTGTTCTATTTTGTTGCCAAAAATGTATGCAATGAAATACGTGAAGCAAATAATATCCTTGTATCTGCTTGCAACTACATTATACTGTGTTTCAAACCATTTATCATGTTATATATACTGCTTATAAATGCTAAATAGGGTTGTTTGAATCAAAAACATGACCCAAATATTACATTTTAATTTGAAGGTATACATTTTAATGATTGTATGACGATGCGATGAGTCAACCCACCTCTGCTTCCATCAACAGGCATCTGATGACCAGCACTCCCCAGAGCCACTGTTAGACTTCATTACATTATAGCCGTTAATTATAAATCTCCATCCAACTGGGATCTGATGGCCTAAATGTGCAATAAATGTGCTAACTTGGAACTGACAGTCCATTGTCAAACAGTGCAGAATAGACTGCGCTCACTTACCAGCTCTTAATGAATTTGTTCCACAGCCGTTCTTCTCTTTATTGAGAAAGATGACACTCAGATGATATGAGCTTTGCATTAAGGGGATCATCTTTATTGCCCAAGAATCCACCTGAGAATGAAATAGCACGGCACAGCTCATCCAAACAAAGCTTATTTGCATCCTTAAACATCTCTGTTGGCATAAGACATGACGTATATACAGCAAAACGTACAGTACATACATTTAAACCGGCATATTGCTGCCTTCATCTTGTCACAAAAATATGCACATTATAGCGTCACAGTACCTTGAGTAAAATAAGGAGAAAGACTTTTACTCATCGTACTGAGGTCCCTTTCGAGTTTAATCCCTTCATTTATCGGGTGCAGAAAAAAAAGACAATTTTCAGATATAACTACTCTTCACACAAAACACACTAACAGATTAACAGAGCGCCATCACCAGTTTCCCCAAACTTTATGGCTAAAAGGAAAAAGTAGTGCACAAATTTCATCCTACAGAGACATTCTACCATAGAAAGGACATCAAATGCCCCCCTAATCCAGATTATACAGTATGGCAGCCATTTTACATACTTAAAGTTATATCTAAGGGTCTACAATAGCTCTACAACATTATGATCATTAAGTACGCACTCCAATTATAATCATGTTGCCTCGAATTTCATGATATGGTATACATAGGTATCAGTGCTGTAGCAGAGAAGCTAGTAAAAATGATCTTACTATGATATCATTTAAAAATCTTTTAAAAAATGATTACCCACTGTTTTAATCTACTCTTCATTAATGCCACATTAGTAAATAAAAAACAGCAAACGAACAGAGTCACTTTTGAATAAATATCAGTTTGCTGTCGTACAGTTGTATAATGTATCATTAAGAACTCTTTCCCTGAAATTTGCAAATAAAATCAGGAGGCCGGTTATTGTTTTATGAGATGCTGATCACTTAATAGCTTCCCTTTGATTATTTATATATGAATGTAGTGGATAGATACTTTTTGCCATACACAACACAGCAGGGATGCAGGTTTATGTGAATGTCTTACAGGCCACATTATATTATTGTGGACATATGCTGGTATTAATAGTTCGAGTCTTTACTCTTTGGCAAGACTTTCCTCTTAGGACCCATTTACCTTTTCTATACAAAAAGGACAAACAAAATGAAATCATTAAAAGGCTCTCTAAATGCACTAGAATGCAGATTAACAGGTTTCAAGATGGATGAAATAATCCATGAGGATATTCAAGTATCAGGTGGTCTTTTGACAGAAGAAGCTCTACTTTTGGCATGTTACTGTAAATATCTCGAGAAGGCGCTTTCTTCTGCTTTAATGCCGTCTGTCTGTCTTTCTGTCCGTCCGCCTTCGACCGTTCAAAGCAGGCCAACGCGCTTAAATTAGTGTCAAACAGTAAAGATGACAATGTCCTCATCGTCAAGACACTAAATGCAAATTACACGGCTCCATTCAAACCGTTGTTGGGAGAAGGAACAGATGTTGCTCTAAAAATGTTCCTTCTGCAGGAAAACACTTCCCGGCAGATTTGAAACTTTTTTTTTTTTTGTCAAAGCTGAAATGGACAAATACATGGTGTCAAACCTCACCATTACCCGTTATCCTTCACTTCCTGTCCTCCTGACCCCCTGCATCGGGGGTCCGGACAAAGCTGATGGCCGTCTGTGTTCGGGTCAGGCCTTGGCCTCCAGCAGTTCGAGGAACAGTTTGTGCATGGGCACGCGGCCGTCCTGTTTGATGCTGCAGAAGTGCTGGACAGCACGAGCAGCCGTCTGACGGAGGAGAGGGAGGGTCATGATCAGCTTGCCGGCCCGCCGAGGGTCCTCTGGGCGGTGGGTGGCCTCGTGGTCCTGGAGGGCCCCGTGAAGGACATCCTGGAGTCTCTGAACTGCCTCTGAGTCCTCAATTTGCATGGAGTCTGTAAGGCAAATGAAATTGAACAAATGGGAATTTCATTTGTGTGAAAGCAATTTGAACATAAACCAAAGGACAATATGGCAGAAATTGAAATGTTGACCTGCAGGTGGCGCTAGAAAAAAAGTCATCAACAAAAGGATTAGAATCCATCTAATACCTGAATTAGCGAGCGCGATAGCCTTGAGGACCACAAACTCCTCCTTCTCCAGCCCCATAGTTTTATACTTCTTCACCAGCTGCAGGATGGCGTTGTTGAGGTCGAGCAGCCCGGCCAGCTTCGACTGCTCCTCGTCCATGACGTAGTCCTCGGCGTACACCAGCTTGTCCTCCAAGGCCAGCGAGCGGAACACCACTCTAAGAATCAAAATCTCCATCCAGCCGCTCTGCAGTAGACTCATCTGGTCAGCCAGAGAGAGGGAGGGGAAGCCTAGAGGGACGAGAGGATCAAAAATGGACCTGGTACAATTGATTCAATGTTTTTCCAAAAACACTGAGCACACACATAAAAGATGCCATTTGCTTGCATTGTGGTAATTGTAGTATCAAGCAGACTGACCCATACTAGCAACAAAAGGTCAGGGTATTTCATCCTCTACTGCACAAATTTTGCATTTTAATCTGTCCATAGCAAGTCCCCCAACTTTATTATATGGCAAAACTAAATTGCTGAAGAACCCTTTTAAATAATTTGGCTAAATTATTTATTGTATTGTATCCAAATTCCCTCAACTTCCTATTTCAATTTATGTCATTTCTCACAGTTTCCCAGATTAAAAATAATCATGATAATAATCACAATCATTTGTATTCAATATAATAATAACATTGATGATACAGATTCCCTCATAAGAAGACCACATTACAAAGGGCATAACAAAGGACAGAGGGAGTGAATAGGGGGTGAATTTAATTACACTCTGTGGGACACACCCACTTTGATTGACAATTACACCCCACAGGAGCATGATTAAACCTGGTCACGTCCCCCGCATAAACCCGCATACACACACTCACACACACGTTTACTGTAATTAAAACAGATGATTTTATAGAACGAGGGGAGGAGGGGGAGGCGTTTGTGTTTTTGACACCATCGGTGATTGTTATCAGGATCCACTGCTCTTTACAATCACCACGGGGACATGAGTGGCGCCCATTTCCCCACTATCGCTCCCTGATTGATTGGAAACGCTGTCGGTGCACAATTTTCATTGGTCGATAGGGATCAGTATTCTGGCTCAGGACCATTGATCAGGGACAGAGACCCGTTTGAGAGTGCGTGTTTAGCTCCGTGTGATGAAATTTCAGATAATATATTGATGTATTTTAAGGGCAAATACGAGTTAAACCTTCAATAAAGAGAAATGAGCGTGTTTTAAAGGGACAGAGTGAAGGACACTGAGGGCGATGGGGAGTGCTGACATTTGGAGAGAATTCTCCTGCCAGTGTTAATTGTATCATATCAACAGCAACACACAGCCAGTAACACCACAGCTGTCTTTAACGCACGCATACTTGACAGCCAACTCGCAGCACGGACTCAAAAAGGCCAAAAGCAAAGAGGGCAGTTGGTCTTTAGCCAGCTCATCTGCCAGTCTGGCCCTCAGACTTCAGACCACATCACCGTCAATCTGCCTGATAAAAGCGGACACAGAAGAAGGGGGGGGGGGGGGGCAGCCAGGACAGTTGCCCCATCGCACTCACCTCCCCCTGGGCAAAGAACTCAGATGGCCCAGGCCACTTCGCCCAGGACCCTGGTTCTCCCAGCGATGGGGGCCTTGTGGCCTGCCACTCATCCAGAGCTGATGTGACATGGCCATTACGCTGCGAGAAGGGGGCAGTCTTTTTTTTTTTTTTAAATATCCATTCTCTCTGTGTGTGTTTGTCTCTTCTATCTTCTTTTCTTTCTTTGTCCCCCGTTAGTTGAGCTGTCGTGGTCTCTTTTACCTCCTAAACCTGCTCCTTGAATGATGCCATTGTCGCTTCCTTTCATTACGTCGGCTGTCACTCATTTTTGCCATTATTATCTTTCCCTTCATCCTATTTGTCTTTATCTGCCATATCCTTTGTCTGCATCCCTGCCTCTGTCTCTTTCTATTAAATTGAAAAAGCTAAAATTCCCTGTCACTGGAAGAACAATGTTTTCAGGCAACAGTGTCATTTTGTTTGCCAAAAAAACCTATTAATTTATTCTAATGAATAATTGTCTGTAAGGTTCAAACTCACATTTTATTCTCAGCACAGAAACATGCTATTATATTTTAGTCATAAAGCTACCAGGTAGGGAAGGAGAACATACAGATGTTTTGTATTGTTGTATTGTGTGTATTTTTGTACTGCCTCTGTGTATCTATTTTTCTCCGACCAAATGAAATCCTTCTTTGATTCATATTTTTTTATTTGATTTAGTCTGTAGAATCTCAAAAGTAGAAAAGAAGAAGAAAGAGGAAAGCTAATTCTAGTATTTCAAAACCTGTGAATGTTATGTTGTTGATATTTATTAACTGATACTTAATTGTCAATTGATTGCCACACATCTGTACATATATGTATGCTTATTTGCTTTCTTGTCGAGAGTTAGCTGAGAAGATTGATACCATACTCATGTCTGTCCGTTGAATACGAAGATACCATCAGCAGCCAGTTAGCCTAGCTTAGCATAAAGACTGGAAACAAGGGGAAACGGATCACCTGGCTCTATCAGGAGGTCACAAAGTCCGCCTACCAGCCCCTCTAAAGCAGTAACTTATTGAAATATTTGCTACAGTCCAGCAACGAACAAACAAACATGTAAAACAGCTTATTGTATATTTATTTTAACGGTTTCCCCTTGTGTCCAGTCTGTATGCTAAGCTAAGCTAACCAGCTGCTGGCTCCAGCTTCACATTTACTGTACAGGCATGAGAGTGGTATTGATCCTCTCATCTAACTCTCTGCAATTAACTGACACTAATGAACAGAAACAACCCGCCTGCTACTGGACAGGTCGTTAAAAATCCTCTCGTCTTTTTTTTTAATGTGAATGGGCCGATGGAAGTGCACCTTTTGTCTTATTTTATTTTGTTTTTAGTGACATTTCATAACTTAAAGTAAAACTAGCTTGACAGTCGGATGAATACAGGGCTCCCTGTCTCTCCTCCCCCTCAGGTGGGTATCTGCTGTGTGTACGGGCGCTCTCCGAGACAAACCCTCCACTGGCAGAGGGCTACAAATACACCCATCAGTCAGACTCCGTCTGTCTTGTGCGCTGACAGTATAGAGCCGTCAACGGGAGAAAAGAGGCAGACAGCAACAGCCATGGGGGGGGGGACGGACACCAACACACACTCTAATGGTTGCTTCATGTCCGCTTTTTAAGAAGAAATACGGGGATAAATATAACAAGATACACACACGCACACGCACACGCACACATGCACACACACACAGGCACACACACACGCATACCTGCTTTGTTTGTTTTGTAAGCATTTCAGAGATAGGACAGCAACAACAAAAACCAGGTGTTTCCCTGGTGATGTTTTGTGTGTGGATTACCACGCCTGATAAAGCAGTCACAGCTTCAGTTAGAGGAAAAAAAGACTCATGGTTATTGCTGGAGAATAATGATTAATTTCACTATTGATTAACATGTTGCTGGTTGAAACTTTGTGGTCTGCGCTCGGATTTCAAATTAATTAAGTATGTAATGACCCATCCACTGTGTAGACCACCACTTTTGATTTATAAAATGACAAAAACTAATGAAAATGCCCATCACAACTCACCTAAGGTGACATCTTCAAGTTGCTTGTTTTTTTAAACTTACAGTCCAAAAGTCAAATGTATTCAATTTACAATCATAAATTAACAGCAATTCTGAGAAAAAGCAGCCAATCTTTACATTAGAGCAGCTGGATGCAGCAGATATTCTGTTATTTTTTGTTAAAAGCTATCTTGTTTCTTTTAAATGTGAGAATTTGCTGCCATTCTGTTTTACACCATTGCAAACTGAATAATATTGGGTTTTTGGACTGTTGGTCAATTAAAAGCAAGACATCAGCTTGTGCTTTGTAAGATTGTAATGGCAAAGTAAAATGTGGTTTTTCAAAGGCCTAAAACACACATGTGAACGTGCTTCTGACTGAAGCGCAAGTGTTGCTTTACAATTGAGAGTGCAGTAAAGGTCTCCAAAGCCAAGTATCAAAAGCAGACCTGCAAACCTCTGTTGCCACCGCATACGATTACAACCGCCAACATAGCAGCATACCAGCGTTTTAATCCCACTAAGCTGTCAGAATGCACTTCCCCTCTGCTTTCCACCCTTCCATCCAATGGAAAAAAAAAAAAATTGGACATCCCTTCTGCTGTTCCTGTGTCAGAGGAGAAGTTAAGTGTGTTCCAAGTGTCAGGAGGATTTCCGTAATTCAGAGGCGGCCGCGGCCCAGGAAATGAATTAAAACTTCCAGGTGCCCGCTGGTCATCTGATTGATATATTAGGAACAAACGTTGGTCAGCAAGGGCATGGCACACACACACACACACACACACACACACACACAAACCTACACATAGAGGATGACAGATAACACACAGCCGCGCCAACATGCCCTCTCTCCTCTGGGCATCTTGGCAACCGCAAGTCACAACAATCTCCTACTCTGATCAGATTATAGACTTAATGTGAGTTAATGCGTGCAGTGGAGTGTGTGAGCGAACAACTGCCTGCCTGCCTGACTGCCTGATCGTACCTGGGATGTGTTTGGCCCAGCCGATGTTGACCACCAGCTCCCTGTCAGCCAGGTCACACAGTGTGGTCAGAGCCTTGATGTCGCTCTCAGGTACAGTGGGGTCCGGCATGGCGAAGATGCCCTCTGGCTCGGCCACCAGCAGCAGGGACACCACTTTGTTTTCCACCACACCGCCAACAAAGACTGAGAGAGACGGAGAGAGTAAAATTGGATTGTTATTGTCATAACCACCTTTATTTTAATCATAAATACAGCCAGTTAAACAAAAGAACATGCAAGCAAACAGCTTTGGAAACAATCACAGGACGATCGCTGTCCAGTGGAAACAATGTATCTCCAAATTTGGTGATTTTGAATCAAAAGGGATAAATTGTACCTTTATGGGTTGAGAAAACATCCTCTAAAGCTAAATAAACCATTGAAACCCCACCGGATTACCAAAACATTCCATGGCATTGTGAAAAAAAAAAAAAAAAAGTGTTGTTTTTTTCTAACTTATGAAAAGTTTGGAAGAGACATTCATCCATTCAAAGCATCCGACGTCTCAATTTCAAAACTACAGTTGGCATTGATTCATGCCAACTCATTAGCAAATACAAGCTATAAAAATGATTCAGTGTTACAACAGACACAGAGAGCGTGATTTGACTAAAGGAATCCATTAACACAGACTGAACTTCAGTCGTGTTCATTATGCACCTTGCAAGCTTCTGCGTGGACACTTACATGTTTTTTTCTGAGGCAAGGCATTCTGTGGGTGCAGATACGGGCTGTTCTCAGCGTCTATTCTCCTCTTGTACTTCTGTCTGCCACCTCGGACCCGGTCCAAACGCACACCTACACAAACATACACACAAGGATATTAATGCATTTGGCATCAGACTAAATATATACGCGCCTGGTTGTCCTTAAATCACAGGGTGAAGTCACTCACACGCGCAATTTATTATTATTATTTCATATATTTGATTTAACGATTTTAAAAGGCATCTTGATAATGAGATCACATCAGGTAAAATCCTTGTGAATCTTTTGGAAAAAAAAAGTATAAAAATATTATTCATTTGTTTAGTAATTCTGTGGATTTTTAACAAAGTAAAAGCAAAAGTAATCAGATTAAGTCATCATATTTTCATTAGTAAAGTGACTCCAAACAGGTAATCAGTTATCAGAGAAAATACTTCGTATTGAACCCGGTCAATTATCAGGATGTCGCCCAATCATCTGCTCCGAGACGTGAACGTGACATGTCTAATGCTTGCACAGCAGCATGCGCCATGTAACACGACACCCAAGAGTTTCAGAGCAGCCGATGACAACTGCTGATCTTAACGAGCATTGTGGTAGCCTCGTCACCACAGTGATGGGGATTTAAGAGTGTGTGTGTGTGTGTGTGTGTGTGTGTGTGTGTGTGTGCGCACCGGGAGTAACACTTAGCACTGAGAGTAACAGTCACCAGGTGTATCGCTAAAGAAAATGTGTCCAGAGAGTGTGAACGTGACTCAGGGAGCCTTCAGTAGTGGTGTTGGGTTTCCTGATCCACACAGAGGCCATAGTGACCCTGAATAGATCTATAATGGCACTCTGAGGGTATTATTCGCCCACTTGACACCTCACGGAGACACCGCATCCCTTTGAGCCCGCTGCCTCCTGTACTTATTCTTACTTGTGCAGATATTTATGGAGCGCGTGCACGAACATCCACATTAAATAACATAATGTCCTTTTAATCACGCTTGTGACATATCTTGTAGGGTTGAAAGGGTTCTTCGGTTTTTTTTTGCGTCATTGGTTTGAAAAGGCACTTTGTGTCATTTTATTGTTAAGCCATTACAATAACAACAATTTTATCGAATTTCTGCTGTATTAGTTAATGTACCATGAACAGAGATAGGTAAGATGGGAAGAGGGGGCCACTAATAACAAAGCGATGGAGTGAAAATGTGCTCCGTGACCTTTGCTGTAAGCCAGCAGGCTCTTCCACAACACTACTGTGAAATATGACGCTCAGATGTTGTACGGATGTTTACTTCCACATTAAAAGGTGGACAATTTGGACGCATGATTAAACCTTTACAGTACTATATGTAAGCATATTTATCCTACATGAAGTTTCCTGCAAAAGTGTTATCAATAATTATGTCATGAGGCAGAGCCTCACCTGTCATCATGACAAGTAAAAAACAAATAATGCTGAAATAAAATAAATATCAATATTTCTCTACTGATCTGTGCTATAAATGTAACTTCTGTATGATTCCAATCATTTCAAGCACTTTTATATTAAAAATTGCTGAATTAGCGCATGTCCTGTTCAAACAGAGGAGACACGTGAGGTGAGGCAGCGACGAGTTGTGCCTCACCTCAGACTGTGGATCCCTCACTAACTGGGTTGAGCCGTGTCTTTTGCTTTCTCATTGTTTGTCACCAATGTAATATTTGTAGACACTTTTATTAGATGTCCTTTCTTTACATAGAATAGGTAATGTATTTCACGTCTGTGTAGAACATATTTAGTGTTGCTGATCTGACAGAAACCGCAGTGAAAAAGCACAGAGAGGCAAACAGTACCTCTGCCTCACTGAAGAGGGCGAGCGAGATGTCTCAAAACAAGGCAATAAGAACAAATCAACAGCAATTCAACGTCGGACAGGTAAAGTAACCTCTTATGTGTTTGTTGTTCTCTTTATACATCCATGATTGTTACACAGATTATCGCGGAATCTCACGATTTTTGCAGGTGGCGCCCGCGAGCGCTCCACTTCTGAAACGCTCCCGGTGGAATCAAATATGTACCTTACCTATGTGTGTGTAAAGAATGCTGATATGAAAAAAACTACCAGTAGTCAATGTGCAGGCTGCCAGTTGAATGGCGATTTAAGCTTCTCTATTGGGTTCATATATTTGTAAATCACTGGTGAAATTGGTGAAACGTGAGTTGGCAGTTTCGCGGCTAAGAGGGAAAAAGTGAAGAAGAGCTTGTACACGAGAAGATGAGCGGCGAAATACAGAAGACATTGGTCGGGCAAACTCAATACCTCCATGTCATGGGGGGGGGGGAACAGTAAGAGTGGATTATCCTGGGCACTTGGCAGGAGGCACTCCGAGGTATGAGGTGAGGGATGAAAGCGCATCCTTGTGAATCAGATCAAACACAAACTGCTACCAAACACTGCATTAAATCAAACTACTTTTGGTCACTTAATATGTCGGAAAAGTGTGTTTTATACGGGTCTATTTGTGTGCGTGTTGGCGCTCAGGGCTGACAGTCATTCAAACACACACATCAAGGCTAAGTGTAACTCTTCACAGTGGAATGTGCCGACAACAAAAAGGCCAAGAATAGCTTTGGTGGATAAGAGACACACAAACCTCCTCCCGGTTCGATAAACACGGACTACTTAGACATTGATCTATTTTTTGCCGCTTTCATCACTCGGCCGTCTTCAGAGGGTGTCTGGATCCTCACATGGGAGGCTTTACAGGTTCCCAAAACGCTCACAGTACAGCAGGATCAGGAACACTGATCCAGGTTATCGTGTTCTTTGGCAGCACTTCCTCCCGCCTCCATCACTGCTGCCATCACTATTAGCATGTGTTCAGTACAAACAATCCCCCTCGCTTCACAAATATTGTGACAAATGAAGACAGCGCTACTGTGGCGTTACGTTCCCAGCACGCTGCTTCTCGAATAAAAAAGGAAATGGAAAGTTGGCACACACACAGTCTCTGCGTTCTTTTCTCAGAATACAGATGACATTAACACACCTGAGACCAGATAACTTCAGGCAGCAGGAAGCAGAGAGATGAGTCAGTAAAGAAGAGGAATTGCTGCACCATTGACCATATCTTAGGAGCATAAAACATTAAAACACAGGATCATACAGTCACACCTGTATGATAAGGTGCATTTTGAAAATAGTGCGTACATTTGGCCAAGATACATGTTTTTACTGCCTTTAGAAGCGACAGCGACTGTAGCATTGAGCACCAAACAGGGCTTAATCAAATCACGTCCCGGGGTCTATATGTCTTTTAGCCGTGTATTTAACAGGGCTCTGACTCTACCCATTAAAGCTCACAGCTCCTCTGTCTCGGCCTTTACTGTGGCCTCTCCGGGGAAGAGGGGCATTACGAGACACGATGAAGCGCGTTACGAGGGCGCTTACGACGGGAGTTACGAGGGGCAGTTCGCATTTCACGGAGGTCCAGGAATCCCACAAGGCATCTGGAGGAATTTACGAGGGGGGAGGGAAAGCAAAAGGGGGTGGCGAGAGGAGAGGAGAGAGAGGGTGGGGTGGGGTGGGGGGGGGGTTGAGAGGTGGACTGGGATGCTGTTGATGCCCCTACCCTATTAAAAGGGACTAATTTAGAAAAATTGCGGCCACACAGTCACTCACAAAAACACACAGAGGTGTGCGCATAAATGTGAGTGCAGGCTGACACATGTTTAAATAAACTCATGTACACAAACTGATCCACGTGTAAAGATGCAATAACTCTGTGTGTCCATAACTCACAAACACACGTTTAGGAACACGGCCGCAATAAACAGAGGCCGCTGTGTGTTTGGAGATGAGTAGCTGGGATTAAAGGATCATTCAAGTTTATTACAACTGGGATCGTTTTTTTCATAGTTTTAGCCCCCATTGCTATTGGTTATGATAAGAATATATACGTGGGATAGTAACTGCTGAGATCAGGGAATATGGCGACATCACCACAGCAAGGTCCGAAAAAAAGTCAGTGATCAGTCGATCACGCAGGTTGTAAACAAGTCAACAATTCGAGACACGTTCTCACTTTATTTGGAGGTAAAAATAAAAGTGAGTGCACCCAAAATGATGGTAATAAAACTGTGTGTGCACTCGCTCTATTGGTCCATATAGAATGTTTACGACAGTTTAGGTTCAAATGTAACGGTTGACTTTCATTTTGTCTACCGAATATGTTTGGCTAGCATGCAGCTTTGTATAAAGGCCTGAACATGCTAGCATTTACAATGCCAAAGTGTTGCATCAAAATCAAATCCAATAGTCTCATATCGCGATATCGATACAAAATCAATAGATTGCCCCGCCCAAGCTTGTTGTGTTGTGCAATCCAGTTTAACTTAACCTCCTCTGTCGGAGTATAAGCTGCTTCACATAAGGGGTCAAGGGTACAAATACGTTTTTTGAATAAACTGTGTGAACTTATTGTCTGCTAACTGACAGTTTTAGCAAGCTGTGAGCAAGCATTTTCCTAATGAAGGAAACTAAATGCTTCATCTTTACATTTACTATCCTTTGGTCCTAAAATTGTAGCCACCACACACACAAACACACGTGTTTTATATCTTCTCCCGTCTTTATTACCATCTGGAGGCCCCACACAGCATGCAGCAAGTGGCCGGTACAGTAGGAGGTCGCTAATGTTTTCCTTTTTGAGTCACTTCTAAATCTGGACAGCAATATGTCACCAGACAGGCACACAGTCCGACTAAAGGAGCACCTGATTGCTGTCACAGATTCTCTGTGTGGTATGTATACATGTCACCACTGTCAGTCCATATTTTTGACCATATGTTACGACTTCTTGCAACATAGAGATTAAATTGGCCGATCATTTTCTTGATTAATTATAAAATATATAGAGTATCAGAAAATGGTGAAAGCTGTCCGTCCCAGTTTCTCAAAGTCAATCCAAAACCTGAAGATATCCAGTTTACATAAAACAGAGAAAAGCAGGAAGTCTCCACATTTGAGAGGCCGATAACGGCGTTTCACGATTGATCGATTATCGAAATAGCTGGTGACTACTAACAAAAGATGTTAGGAAGCCCGCTAAAATGATTTGGTGTATTTTGTAACCTTAGTTTAGTCTGTGTATGGGTATCAATACAGTTTAGTAGGGCACCACTGTGTCCATAATTCAGATTCTGAAATAAATTGTATTAAAACGTTGCCAAGCGCAGAGCAATACACTGGTTAAGTTAGGTTAATTGTTCCACTCTCATTACATTTCCTGGTAAAAATATATTTTATTTTAAAGTCTTTACATTTTTATTTTTGGAAAGTCTCGTCCCACTAGTTCCTAGCAATGACTCGTTGCATTATCTAACTAGCTGCTGCAGTTTTACACACACACACACACACACACACACACACACACACACACACACACTCACAGTTGACACAATTGAACAGTTAGTAGCCCTCTCCTCCATCTCAAAGATGAAGGCTATGCATTGTTCAGCCTTGTGTTTACAACACATACACAGACCTACACACACACATCACACCTGGCACGAAATGTCTGAAGTTTAACTGTCAAAGGTTTTAGGTTTCACTGGCGTCTACAGAACTACTGTACATGCCGCTGCCGGTTCATCAGGTGAGACGTATATAGTGAATCTCAGCCGGTAATCAGGGTGATGTTTCCAGGAATGCACAACAATAGATATTGACGGACAACGCAGACTTGTGTTAGCCTTCGCTCGCTGGGTGCTTCTTTTTTTTTTCTCTCTCAGCTGTCCAAAGGAGAATGTTTGAACTGCTGCCAAGACTACCAACCGATCAATCCCAGAAAAAGCAAACTCAAACAATGTTTTGATCCAGGTCTAAAAGTGATTTTTGGTGTATAACCGACCTTCTCTCAACATGCCCACAGACAGACATTTCACGAATCGACAGGCCTGGCAAGATTTCCTCCTTCTCTTGGTGATTTCACATTCATTGGACGCTGGGCAGCTGTAGTCAATGTTACCTGGAGGAGAAGAGAAGAGGACAAATAGAAGTTGCAGTGAAGCAATAATTCAACCGTATTGTTCATCTCTTCATTTCACTCGGAGTCACTAAAATGTGTCACAGCACAAAATCTTAAAGGAGAACGATTTAATATCATACTACCATAAAGTTGGGGTACTCACGAGAGACAGATTTTAAAAAGTATGGTCATTATTGAAGCAGGGATATCTTGACTTTTACTTCCTGGTGTGGGTCATGCCCCAAAAAACACAGGATCCTTCCCATAATGCAGCTGGAAAGAGTCTTTCATTAGACTGTCCCTGCTTGGTAAATACTCACACCTTTTGAACTCTACGCCTCCAGTTTTTATGCCTCAGGCTTTCTGTTAATAAATGCGTAATCTCATGCAGAAAACTGAGATGACCCGGATGACATCACTATGACATCATCAGGATTATTTTTCTCTGACTTGGCAAAGCTCCCTCCAAGCTACAGAGGACATTATACAACTGTTTTCAAACCAAAAAAAAAAAATCATCATTCAGTCCCTCAGTGCAATCGCATACAAAACAGTGTTCTACACCTAATTGGGAGTAATGTCCGTTAAGCCCGATGGCGTTCGGCCAGTTGTAGGCGCTCTCAGCTGCCACCTACGATCAGAAACAGGAAGTATCTGACGAGCCAGACGTCAGATCTCCTTGGTTGATCTGACAGCCGTTCATCCTGTTTGCCTTTTGAACCCATCGACGGTGGCCAACCTCTAGAGGCCTAAACGCATCACAGCCGGCCGGGGCCTCGACCCGTTTGGGATGTGCACACATTCATCACCATATGTTATCTGAGGCTTTAAAGCCTAAACTCAAACGTGTTGACTGTACACACAATGCACTGAAAGTTTAACCGCGTATCAGCTGTTTGCAAACAGGTCTTTATTTTCTGCAGTTTGAGGCAAGGGGCGGCGGATGTGAGCTAACTGATCGGGTTTTGTTTATACCAAAACAAATTACTGCATCTGCACCATGTTGCTAGTAAAACAGGTTTATATGCTGCAGGAAGGCATTATCAGCCATGCACACTAAGCTCTGTTACTAAGTATAAAACTGAGCGTGGAACCTGCGCCTGAATGTGTGTTTTGTGTGTGTGTGTGTGTGTGTGTGTGTTGTCTCTCTCTTACCCTGGATGGTCCTCTTGAAGAAAGCCTTGCAGGCTTCACAGGAGGCCACACCATAGTGGTAGCCCGAGGCAACGTCGCCGCACACCAGACACACACGCTTGGCCACCGAGCCCAGCATGAATTCACACTTCACTTGGCTTTCTTCCTCCACAAACATCCTGGATAGAGGTGGAGAGAAAGAGAGGAGGGGAGGAGGGTTAAGGGCACACATTATGAGGAACGTGCTCAGATAGTACTTGCATTGAAACACACAAAATAAGGGGACAACGTAGACGGCATACACCAACCTATTTGCTCCTGCATTGTTGGCCAACCCCGCCGTGTGACCATAGAGGCTCGGGGAGTCCAGCCCATTGCTGTGATTGTGATGGCCTTTGACCAGGGCCCCGTAGCTGGAGTTTGTGTCCGATGAGGTGCTTCCAGGGCTGGGCTGGGCCGGGCTGACGTCCCCCTGAGAGCTGGGGCTGGAGGGCTCACGCTTTATAGTGGAGGGACAGGTGGGGTCCAAGCCCCTCACTGACATCCTGCCGAGATGTCTGCAGAAGAGGGAGGGGGAATTTGATTGTATGTGATCGGATATGCATGTTATTGTAATACATATTCATGATGGTGAGAGATTTGACTTTCAGGTCAGCTTTATATAATGAGTCACCTTGGTAATGCTATAAATATTAATGACTGGCTAGTTTTATTAAGTCAGGCATAATTAACACAGATTGGAAGAAACCTTACGATGAATCTATGGATTCATGTATGTATTTTCAAACCCCATACAGAGCATGATATTTCTTTCAACTACACCCTTTTTTTTCCCTTCAACAAGACCTCCGCCTCTCCATCACCACGCCCCTCCATTCATGCATCCATCCATCCCAGTCTTATCTAAACTGGCCGTTTGGGATTTCCAATCCCCACGTATGCAAAGCCGCCGTCCATTACACAGCTTTGTTTTTAAAGAAAGAGAATGCTTACGCAAACGTAGGGAAATAGCCAAACTAGCAATCATCCGCGTCGTCTTTCGCTCTCCATTGTCTCTTTGTGTCTCTCATCATTCTCCAGCTGTCAAGCATTACAGCTAACCTGTTGTCACAACAGCTAACAACTCGTATTTACTGTTAGGAAATGTTAGACAATGTGGACAATGAAAATAATCCATTGAATGACACATGAACAAATGCTTTGCATTAACTGAGATTAAATGTGTGTACTAGTTCATTTTGTTGTGTATTGAGCATGGACAGCCAACCCGCAAACCACTTAAAAGGACAATAAAGAATGGTTTTAAGAACTTTTTCTGTTGATAATATTAAAACACAGACACAAATACATCCATGTCTCGTGTCTTAGCATTGCTCACATATTGTTGGAAGTATTTTCTATGAATACATCCATTACAACGGCTTAAAATAATTTCCCCTGCGTGCTGAAGTGTGCATCATTACTTTATTATTGGATCAAGATGTGACTACAACAGACTCTCTGTCACCACGACGAGGAGAAAAAAAAGTATCTGAAACTGGCTGAGGTGTGCACCAGGCTCACAGGCATGTGATCTGGGCTCACACACGCACACACACACACACACACACACACACACACACACACACTCTCATCGTGGCGTCAGGCGTCCATGTGTGGATGTAAAAATAAAAACCATAGACAGGCTCCCACTTCTCTACGCACACTTCAGATTCATGTGATCAGGAACATGTTCAAGCTCCATGCAAGCACACACGCACACACACACACACACACACACACACACACACACACACACACACACACACACACACACACACGCACACACACACACACACACATACTTGCATACACACTTACAGACACATTTTAAAGCAAGTGTCTTCATAAACACCCCGACACATACTGGCATGCAACTGTTTGTTGCCAGGCCAACTTTAAAAAGACCCCTGCTGTCTCACTCTCTGTCGCACACTTCCACACACACACACACACACACACACACACACACACACACACACACACACAGTATCTCCCACTCTAATGTTGGCTTTGGATGTCCAATTCAGTCTGTTTCCTGTCATGTAAATCAGCGTTTGCCCGGCCACAAGTCATTTGGTAGGCAAAAAGACTGGCTGCTTTTAACCACCTCCAGAGTAAACCATGGGCACGCGCTATTGACCCCTCTACAAAGCCACAAAGACGGACGCACAGCAAGAGACAGACCGACAACAAGATACCAACAGAGCCGACAGCAGACTCCTCTATAAGACAACAAAGCAACTATAGCAACGCAATCAGCACCTGCTGTCTCAATAATTGTCAGCAATTTATTTTTTTCATCACCTATGGGCAGTGCAACAAATGTCATGTTTTCAAGTTATGGTGAACATGTCTCTTTAGATAGATAGATAGATAGATAGATAGATAGATAGATAGATAGATAGATAGATAGATAGATAGATAGATAGATAGATATACACTTTATTCATCCCCAGGGGGAAATTAGTTTAGCTGCTAAATGCTGCGTTGTGTCAACTAGTTGCTAATGTTTGTCTCTTTTTCACTGAAAATTGCTGCCCTCTATGGAAGCAACCTGAGAGCAGGGAGTGAATCACAACAGTGAAGTTGTGGACCGTAAAACCAAAACTACTACGGAGGGTTGGGGTGGTGTTAATTCGCTGAGTATTTTTTTTTACACAGAGTTTAAAAAGCTTTAAACATTTGGTTTTGTAGAACAACATTCCTTCAGATGAGGTAGCCAAAACAAATATCATTTTGTCATCATTTACTGAATTTCAGGTAGCGCTAGTTTTGAAAAATTCCCAACAATACCCGACTCCTAAGCCTTAAGCTGAGTCTTAAACCCACCAATTAACACAACATATTAACTCCCCTCCCCCGTTGCCAACTTTCACCTCTCCAATCCACTTTGAAGACTATAAAAACAGTACGGTGAGGAGATTTCAGACTCACTGGTTTACTTATTGGCTATCCATCACAGGCGTCCATATTGCTGTGTCAAGTCTCTGACAGATACAGAGTGAGATATACTTTGTGCTCTCCTATTATAATGCATCACGGGGAGGAAGACGAGGAGGAGGAGGAGGAGAAGGAGGGGGGGTTGGTGTTTTGCTTTCATAATGAAATGGCATTAGTGTGGGGTGATCAGATGTGATGTAATATTCACTCTGACAGATTACTAATCTACAACTCCACATAAAAGCCCATCAAAAGACTGTTGGTGCAGCTCCTCCAGCGGCATGCAGCGGGGATAAATCAGAGAGGGTGTGTTTTTGTGTGTGTCAATAGGTATTATGTGTGTGTGCGTGGGTGTGTGTGTGTGTGTGTGTGTGTGTGTGTGTGTGTGTGTGTGTGTGTGTGTGTCAATGGGTATTCAAAGTTATCGTACCTTGCCCCTTTGTGTCCCAGAATTCAAAACAACTCTAATTGTACCCTGGCAACAAAGAGCCAAAATTCAGCGTGAAACGACGAGGAGACAGAAAGAGAGAAGAAGAAGAGAGGCGGGAGGAAATTACAAGAGCGGCAGACAGATAGAGGGAGTGTGAAAAAGCCGGGAAGGGACAGAAAGAGAAGGGGGCAGTCCTGTGGCTCATTAACCTGGGGGTGTTGAAAGAAAAGGGAGAAGGCAACACTCACTTCCAAATGAGCGGAGTCATAATGCAGACAATGACCCGACGGATGAAGGAAGGGACGGAGAGTGAGAAGAAAACAAGGAGGGAAGGAAATACAGAAAACAAGAAGGAAGTGACAAAGAGATATAAAGAAAAGTAAAAGCACATCTACAGGCCTTGGGGGGGAGTGAAAACAAAATGTCAAAAAAACTACTGACTAACCTTTTAGCCCTAACCCCAACCCTGAGGAGCAGTTATATAGGTCAGTGGGGTCTCAGTAGTGGTTGTTTTTTTTTTGTTTTTTTTTACTAATGAGCCAGTAGGAGATGAGCAGGGATCAGTGGCACCCCAGGCCATCCGTAAGAGCCTTAGTCAGGCTTTGGACGAAGCTGTTAGCAGGGAGATGAGGTGCCTGCTGCTGGAGCTTTGAACCCGCAGGCTCTGGAAACATGGATAGCGTGCCATACAGGGGATCATCTCTGGCCATCGCTGCCTTTTCCCCTCTTCTTTATCCGGTAGATTCTGTCACCAGCGATCAGCCGACCTGTACGTCCCCCACATGTCTGCTCGTCTTCTGCCTCGCTGTCTGCGTCCCATCTTTCCCTCTTTGTTACTTTCAATCCCCAAAATGCTTGATGAGATGTGTGATTGTGCCACAGCTGATAAAAGCGCAGCAGTGATGATAATGAAGTTGATTTTTTTCTCTTTTTTTTATGATTATAGAAAAGGATGGCAATCAAAAAGATGTCCCGGGGTAATGAAACAGCTGCTTCGCAGGCGTTTGTTTGCTTTGTGCATGTCGGGAAGCTTTTCTTTAGATGAAACTTACCCACTCACCCTCTACAAACAGTCTGAACAATGTCAACTGTAAGCAATGCAAACAAGCCTCCACACCAGAGAAATGTTCACCCAAATGTCCCCAAAGCACAAAGAAAGAAACTTTGTATTACATTTTTATTTACATAAAACTTTTCCTGTTCTATCCCCAATAGAGCTGAAAGGATTAGTCAAATAACTGATGAGTCAATCAACAGAAAATTATAAAAAAAATATTTTGATCATCGATTAATAGTTTGAGACATTTTTAAGCAAATATAACATTCTCTACTCCCATATATTGAATTGTGAAATCTTTTCTGCTAAACAAAAACAAAACGAGCCATTTTTAGACGTTGGATGAGCGTTAATTACTATTTTCTGATGTTTTATAGACTACAGGATGAATTCAGTAATCCATAAGAAATAACCATCTTATTAAATGCTGCAAGATTAAGGAAAAAACGGCAAGCCTTAAACTTAAATATTTACACCGGCTTAGTTCAAACGAAGACAAATCGCAAACACAAGGATGCTTTTAAATGTTGTGGCATTCCTCTACAAGACACAAAGAGTCAGAAAACTGACTCTCTAAAGGATTTAAATCAACTTCAAAATCAAAAGCATGCACAGCAGAATACCTGTGCAGCACAAGCAGACACATATATGTCATAAACACACACACACACACACACACACATGAACACACACAATGTCCCACAAATCAAACAGTCAAGACATCATAAGGAAGCAGTCAGTCACCTAACTTTCACACTAAACTGTGTGACACTATGTGAGTACACAGTCACTTTGAAAGGTGAAAGAACTTACTCTGTGTCAGAGTGGTAGGTGAAACACTCTGGGAGGTAGAGGTCGACTAAATCCATGTGAACTCTGCCACCATGCTCTGAAGATGAGAAAAATGGTCGTCTGTTTTCTCTCCTTCTCTTTATCTTTGGTCTCTCCTCTGCAGATTTCATAAACCGTGGCTCTCACCGCAGTGCTTGTCCCTTTCTCTTTACTCTGCCCCCAAACTTTGTCTCCATCTACTGTCCTCTGGTCTGTGGCATAACACCCTCAGCTCCTCTCACTGTCCCCCCGCGTGTCGTCTCCCTGTCACTCGCACTTCTCCTCGGCCACTGGCTGCCTTTGAAGTCCTGACTGTTGTGACTAGCTTGGCTGCGTGTGACAAGGGTCTCCAAGCAGAGCTGGCCCCTCATGAGCCACACACCATTTGAATGGCCTTCCCTCTGAAGGCTGAGCTGGCGGTTGATTGGCTGTCCTCTGAGCCAATGAGAGGCGGCCTCTCGCTGGGGCAGGTGGATGTGACAACAGAGGATGTTTTGGGGTTTAGCTCTAAGAAATAACTTTATATGGGAATGTAGAAGGTGAATTCTCACATTAATAGCAGCGGATATTGTTTTTATTATAGTAGCTGAGAAATAAAAAGGGACTGGAAGTAAATTACCTGTGTCTATGTGTGTGCGAGTTAAAGGAGAAACCTTGGCTTGTATGCTGCCCATTAAAATATACTGACACATACATCTACACAGTTGTATGATCTTAATCAGTTAATCCAATCTAATGCAGCCAATGCTCAGTTGAGTAACATATTAATAGATCCACAGAAGATATATCCACTTGAATTATCAGTTATAGGCATTTACCAATGAAAAAAATCAGGTTCCAGCTTATTAAACATGAAAATAAGATGCTATTTTCTGTTTTGTATAATTGTTAATTAAACATATTTGAGTTTTGCATTATTGGTTGGAAAAAAGAAGCATTACCATGAATATTCTCATTAGTTGTACTCAGACCCGAAGAAAGAGCTTTGACAACAAACATATGGACAACCACACAGTTTGTAACCAAGCCTTAACTGACTTACTGCTAGTTCTTTTATCGGATTTAATCAGCTATGGCTATGTGCCTAATGTCATGCTTTTGGCCTTTCGCTGACATCACACATGTGCGCGCGAAATAAGAAACACAGTAAGCAGTGCTTGGCATGGGAAGAGGGTTAACAAGAAGTAGTGTGATCGACAGAAACACAGGAAAACACCATTAAATATACAAAAAAGTGTTCAGATTGTCCTTGCTTGCCTTATGTTCAACCTGATTGGATTTGACGAGAATTCAGTAAATATAAGATTCAACCTTTAATAATAACAATAATAAAAGGCCATTAATAATACTATTAGGAGTTAATGCAGGTGTATAAACCAATATCCCCTTAACAAACACAAGCCCACACTTATACTCTCATACCAACACAAACACATTGACACGATCACATTTTATTTATTTTTTACTGTTATTAATGTATAGTTTTGTTGTTATTATATATCCTATCTTGTAAAAATACCTCGTCAACAATACTACGTAGTCATATCTTAAGTATATTTTGTGTTCTCTATAATATTGTGAAATGTCAACATTATATAGATGGAGGCTTCAAATAAGCCCAGTGGGCTTTCTGCCTCTTCCTGCGCTGTGATATCATGTATCTCTGTTATGTTTGTGTATTTTGTGTAAATTGTTTAAACTATCCTCCAATGAGAGTGAAGTTTCAGTAAGAAGCCCGGAGTTAGAGGAGTCAACCTGTTGTCACTACGTCCTAATCCACTTAAAGGACAGACGCATAGGGGATCTATCAGAGTCCATGCCAACAAAAATCCCTGTAGGTGCAGAAAACCAGCTTTGGGGGTGTGTTTTGGCTGTGTGGAGACACACACAGACACACTGCTCAGCCTTGTTGAGGAGTCATGGGTCAAATTCAAATGATGATGGTGAATTCCCAGCACAGGCCTCAGTGTGGATGCGTGCCACGGAGCATTGAATAAATGAGTTATATTACAGCATACAGTAGAGTGCTTAAACTATGTTCTTTCCACATTGTTCCAGTTGTTTCTGCATCAGCTTGATACAGCGATGAAGTATTCATCGATGCACAGGCACAGGACTATATTTCGTATGTTTTAAAGTCCGATAGAGTTGCTCACTTATCATAGAAAAAACTGAGAATTCACCCTGTGTCTTTTAACATACGGAGATGGAAGAACAATAGTCATACGTTCCCCAAATGATAACAGTTTGAGCATCGAATGCCAAAGGGAGTTTGGTGCTCGTAATCCTCAGCCTTCCTGCTCTTTTCATGCCCGTCTCGGCCTGTCTCTTCCCCTCTCGTCGAGATGACGTCGGGCTCGTGCTTTGAGCTGACCCTCACCTGACCAACCTCCACAGGAATGAAATCACCTGCGCTAATCTGTTGTGCAGATAAAGGCCAGACAGCAGACTGCAAGGAGTGGGGCCTTATCTCATTACGCACCACATGAAACGGCTCGCCAAAGAGCAATACAGCAGCCACATACACAGACATTCAACACATGTAAACAAATGAAACGCGAGCACAAAGGAGAGAGCTCGAATAAAAAGCCATTAAAGATAAAGAGAGTGTGATTTCTAATGGTACATAATTTTATCTCAACCATAAAATGCAAAAAGCCAGACACTGAGTGCTACTATCGTATCAAATCTCCTAAAGTTAATGCATCACATAAACCATTATCTACACTGAGAAATTATCTTTTATAAACCATTTAGGAAACCAAATGTTGACGCTACAGCCAAGTGGCTCTTATCGCTCGGTGCCTTTTAGTTTGGCAGCTGCCGTCAATGGGTTCTTTATTTGCTCAAAGAAAGCTGAGGAGGTTTTTTTTTTTCAAATATTCAAGTTGAAATCAAAACTTGAGATTAATCATTTTATCAACGGTTGATATTTTCCTTGGCACCGGCTGAATGGTCTTGAGACGCACCACAACAACATTTAGGCACACTTGAGTAAAGCCAGAGCGGCGTCAAGCGAACCCACTTGAAAGACCCGACGCACCCGAGTAGTTTATTCTTCTGATAATTTACTCATTACTGTGTGCCACTGTACAAAAGCTTTGTGTGGCTTCTATGTCAAAGGTTTGTGTCGTTTGAGGTAAAGTAAATAAAAAGGTTACAGGCTGAAAAGAACCGAAATCGGTCGATTGAACCGTTATCAACAAAGAGGTTCACAATACAATCAGATCAGAGGCAGCACATGACGATTATGATGTCAAATAATCGATCACGTTTTTAGCCATGCTAGTGGCTCCAGGGACGGCATAGTCAGTCTATCAGTTGGTTGGTCCACCATTTCAGTCCAGAGTTAAATGCAATAATAAATCCCTAAAACCGAGATGAGTAAGGGGTTATGGGACATTTTTGAAACTAGGCGAAACAACAAATTACTGAAGATAATTTGATTAGGTACAGGTGTCTGCTAACAATTTATAAAGATCTTTTAGAGTAAACATTCACTTAGTGACTTCACAATGGATCTTATTTCATTTGGAAAAGCCTTTGTCTTGTTTTTGTTGACGTGTTACAATAATGTCCAAACACAAAAAATGACAAAAGGGCCAAAAATGGACTTTCACAATGCAGATTTCAAACTGTGAATACATTGTGAGGAATAGTCAGAAGGTCTCAACTTTGAGGTTGAATGTGAAGAAGGTGTGGCTAAGTATGAGTGAAGTGAATGGCATGGGCACATATGCTCTGTCCCAACTGTCCCCTCCCGTCACTGCAGTTGTATTATTGCTGTTGATATATTTTCTCGACTAATCAATACAGTATCTGGATTGCACAATACATTTTGTGGGATTTGATATAGTTTATCTACCAATGAGGACTGACAATTTTATTTTGAAATTCATAATTTGTGTTTTTCAGCCAATATTTATATGAAAAAAACAATCATTTGAAACATCAACACTGGTATTGGCCTTGAAAAATCAATGGAGATAAAAAGGAGTTTAAAAGTTACTGAAAGCCCCTGCTGAAAGTCAAAAATGTGTTTAGTAACCAAATAAAAAGGGATAAAAGGGAAGCTTGTAAAGTCCAGATGAAATAAAATCCTATGGGGCTTATAAAAAAACATGTCAACCAAAATGACAAAACCGCAGAAGACAAATGTCAAGGAAACCGAGCACAGAGGACAATAACATGAGCCATAACATAATCCATGATAACAAGGAATGGAAACAATCTCAATGCAGCAAATGAAATTGAACATGCATGGCTGCAGTTAAACGTCAAAAATATTTTTACACTGCTAAAGCTGAACCCAAGACAGGAGCTCCATAGCTGCTCCAGAGGGACGCTGCCTGTAACAGAGCGCCCAGCTGCCAGCTATTGACCCACACACACCAGATGCATCACGTTGTCTCTGACGAAAAGCAAAAGTACAAGTGAAGCAGACACCCTCTGCACGTGTGTGTGTGTGTGTGTGTGTGTGTGTGTGTGTGTGTGTGTGTGTGTGTATGTGTGTGTGTTCACCCTTTTCTCCTCATCTCTAAACTCACGGCCATCAAATCTCAGCCTCTAGGGACAGCTGTCGGATTGACTTCCAAAACTGGACAGTCACTCTGCAACTCCAACCCCCACCACACACACACACACACACACACACACACACACACATTAGCATCAGCCCTCAGATCTAGTGAGTGTAATCTGCTTAGTTTATGCCTGACTCACAGTCATCCATCAATTACTGAGACAGAGGGAAAGACTATTGACACTGTGTGCAAACACCATTGTCTCGCCGCAGTGGCACAGTACCTCTCAGACACTTCAGTGGTGTACAAAAGGAGTGGAGCAGCATGGGGAAGCAAAAGTGGAGAAAGAGAGAGAGTGAAGAAAGTGGACAAGAAAAATAAGATGAAGAACATGAGAGAAATATGATATAGAAATGGAAGAGCTTTGTTCTGTGTGCATGCTGTACAGTTCCATGTCTCTAAATAGATGGATGAGAGGGAAATGATACATAGAATGATGGATTAAGTGACAGATTGGAATAGGATCAGTTTCATTGTATTGATCCATTGCACACTGTACAGGGATCAGAGGTCACACACACACACACACACACACCAGAAGCCCAAGAAAGCCTCTGGGAGAAGCTTAAAGCAACGTAACCATAGAAATGTCACTTAGAGCTACTGAGACCTGCTGCTGCTATCCTCGGAGGGTCAATGCTCTTTTAAATGGTTTTCACTTATCTGGACATCCTGCTTTCCCACTGGGGAGGAAGTTCCATCAGTGCTGGGACACGTATATATGCACAGGAAGGCATTCAGGCAGGCAGGATTTCATTAGTGCTAATTTGGGATCATTTTATGACTATTGAGACTGAACGCACGGAGAAACACGGTGGACTTGCAGGCTCTTACGGCTGGTTTACAGCCTAATAACTTGGCTGGACTGCCCCCTAGTGGACAGATGTATTTGCCATTCACAGCAGCTTTGCTGTCTCGAACTGACCACAAGCCTGATAAGAGTTGATTATTTAAAAGCACTAAAGACTGTAATGGAATTGTAATGTGCCTGAAGTTTAGCCTGATTATGTCCAGCACATGTCATTGTTTCCCCCTGTCCAATCATCATGTCTTCTGGCAGGTGACCATCTGGAGGTTCTTAGGGCGATTACGTAACCAAGTCTATCCTAACAACACAATGTGGAGCACGGCCCCGTCATTCTCTCAACAACCGATTGGATTAAGAGGTCAGCGCCTGGTCTCCAGCTCATCAACCTTTACTTGTGATGGAGTATTTTTACGTTGGGTTATTGGTACTTAAGTAACAAATCTGATTACTTCTAAAATCAAATTGATTTTACTTGATTTGAACAGACGTGCTTCATACACATCCTTTTCACAAGTAACACACACACACACACACACACACACACACACACACCTGGTTCCCAGACCAGTCTCAGGTGAGGAGCCACGGATGCGGGCCCAACACACACATAAAATCCTGGGAGTCAGCACCACACACCTACTGCTGATGTCAGGAACTATTATACACACTTTCACATAACCACGCACACACACACACACACACAGCATGCAGTCTAATCTATCTCATCATATCACTTTTATCTCCACAGGTGGCAAATTTAGCCCTCTGGCTCACTGTCAGCATGTCTAGAATAAACAAATAGACACAGACATACACAGAGACCAAAAGAGCTATCCTGTCATGCTGGTTAAAAAAAAAAAAAAAAAAAGTCTACCACAGCTTTATGTATTCGCCTTCTGGCTTTCTTTCCATCTCCCCATCTATCTAGAGCCAGCCCTCTAACGTGGCCTAACACATTCTGTCAGCAGCTCCACAGGTGAGCCCGTCTCGGCTCACGACGGCGTCTCACACCACGGAGAGCGAACGCCAATGCTCGTCTAGCTTTCTCTGATTCCATCACCTGCTTCCTTTCCTCTTCTTAATCCTTCACACTGTGTCGCCGTCCCTTCCTTTACTACCCTGCCTCATCTGATCATACAAGATGCACCCCGGGGGGGTGGGGGGTGGGGTGGGGGGGTGGGGGGTGCTGCTGGAATTTCCTTGCTTTTTTTTTTTCTTCTGGCAAAATGTGACACCGGGCCCATTTCATCCTACACCACCCTCCTCCCATGGCTTTGGAGGCTTCCTGTAAGTAACCCAACCTTGCGGTCATCCTTCAGCCCCGATCAACACAGTCCACTGGTTCCTGGCCACGCCAAGGTACACGAGTCAAAATGTAATTTTCTGCAAGATTACACATGATAATGACTCGCTTTGGAGGGCCGCCATAAATGATGACTTCCAATTATAGATGCACAACTATCGATCGGTCAACAGGAGCGTGTGAGGAAGAGGAGAGGAGCTGTGGAGACGTACAGTAATGTTGTGTTTACTGACATCTCTCTTGACGCCCCACACACACACACACACACACACACACACACACACACACACACACACACACACACACACACACACAAAGACACAGTGGACGCTGCTGCAGGCGAACTACAATAGCTGAATAATTGCAACTGAACTGCTTACAAAGTCTGACATAGGCTGGAAAGCAAGTATTGATGGGAGCCAATAAAAAGCCTGAGAAATAAGTTCACCTGGGAGCAGAGTAGATCTTCACCTGGTCTCACACACACACACACACACACACACACACACACACACACACACACACGCGCAGATAGATATTGTGCGCACCTCTGTTTCCAGTCAAACACCACATTGGACTGTTTCTAAGCAGACAGAAACAAAAACACATTGGTTAATTTGCTCCGATTACAAGAAGCCTGCACCTACTTCTTGCCATTCGCTCGTCTTAATGCTTTTGCTCAGCACTTACTGTCAGTTTCATCCACCGGCTGGATGGCTGGTCCTCCGCTCTACAGCTGCAGTCAGTCAGTCAGTCTCAAGGACAAACGCTCCGGCTCTCCTCGCCTCCGGTCTCTGTAGCTCAGCGATGCAGCAGCGCACACACACACACACACACACTCTCTCCCAACACACACAAATTCATAAACACACACACACACACGCATTCCCCTCTCCCTCTTTCTCTCCTCTCAGCGTCTCACTCTGATCCAGTGCTGAGTTTACCTACCTGCCTCGCTTGCTGGCAGGGGGAGTCCTGAGAGTGTGTGTCAGACGGAAAGTGTGTCTAAGAGGGGTTGGGGTGGGGGGGGGGGGGGGGGGGCAGCCAGTGTTCCCTTATATGCAGAGGGAGGTGGTGAGTAGAGGGGAGGGTAGAGGACACACAGCGCTCCTGTATTCCCATAGATACAGAGGAGGGATTTCTATTGCAGCCTTGCAAAGACGGGAGACAAGAGAGGGAGAGAGAGAGAGAGAGAGAGAGAGAGAGAGAGAGAGAGAGAGAGAGAGAGAGAGAGAGAAAAGAGGGAGGGAGACAGAGGGAGCATCACATTTCAGCGATGTTGAGTCAGCATGTGAATGTGATGCATGTGTTGATGGGAGTTGGAAATATTTAGAGGGCATGTTGTGGATTAAAAAAAAGAAGCTGCCAGTGTGTTTGTGCGAGAAAAGCAAACAGACTAGAAAGTTCTCCTATAGTTTGTATTTAATCAGCGGATGTTACAAGAGGCTCAAACGCTGACGTACAGCCATGAATCAGCTTCACTACCAACGGACGCAAGATGTTTTTCAACAGGTTTCATTTCACAGTTGTATTTCCACCGACGGAGTGAAGAATGAATTTCAAAAACTCGCTAAGGTCTCTGTGGCAGCTGTGAGAGCTCGCGAGTTCTTTTCAAACACGCCTGTCCAAAATGTTGGCATGGCCGATATGATTGGCTTTTAACTTACTACAGGTATATTTTGTATTGGCGTGAACGTTGGCCACTTAGAAACAAGGCGAGAGGAAACGTCCAAAGGTACAAGCGCCTCTAGAGCTCTGAAATGAACACTTAAGACGTTGCTTGTTTAAGTGAAGTTATTTTTAGCCAGGTCTCCAGGAGTCGATGTTGATATTGTTTCTGCAAACCACGGACGGATATTGTTGAACTTTTGCAAATCGGTCAGAGAAAGTGACACGATGAGCGACTGATATTAAAGGTTACGCGGTATAATAACTAGTATGACAAATGAGAAAGTTACCAAAGATTGGAAGGGTCAAACAAACACAAGACTTTCACTCAGGTGACCGCTGTTTGGGTTCCTGTTCTTATTTAAGATAGTTACAGTTGTTAGGTTACATTGTTACCATATTGTTTTACCATATTTTTTTCAAACCTAAACCAAGTACTTTGTTGCCTAAACCTCGCTTCAGAATGTTAAAAACGTGGCTTTGTGCGATTCTGCAAGCGTGATATTAAATGGTATTTATTAAAAATAAAAAAAAATTCAGATATGTTAACATTTAACGTATCCCCTGGTTTGTAGATACAATTTCTTTTTGGCTACTGGATAGCCTTTTACCACTTCCGTTTTTCCCGAAAAAGATACGTGTTGATTACTAAACCCTGAAATTTGGATTTTGTTACATTTGGACAGAACAAAGCTAGCCGGTTTCCTGTTATTATGCTAAGCTAAGCAGCAGCTAGCTTCATATTCATCTTTTCATCCAATTCGCCACCAGAAAGAGAAGCGAATTTTCCAAACTTTCAAACTACTCCTCAAAGGGACGCTTGTTTTTTTAATATACACACATAACAAAGTACGTAATTATCTGATGTTGTTCATTAATATTGGCTTCAAAAATCCAGCATGGGTCAGGCTCTAGTTCAAATGGATTATAAAATGAGCCTTTGGGGTAAACCACCTGAGGAACTGAAGGGGTGAAAGTGGCCTAATAGGACAACAACTAGCACATTGTTTAGTCTCTGAGTTTAATCACTGACATCTCACACTTCTCTGAACAGGCCTAGTGGGTAAAAGAACACCCAATGGTGCTCAATGGTTACAACAGAGCAGAGGAAAAGAATATAGTTACAGTACAACTTCCTGCACATTTATAAATTCATAATTTCATTTTTTAAATTTCATTTCAGCTAGACATTAAACTCTCTACCTGCACTTAAAATAATTTCAAATCTGTGTTCAGGTTGTAGGTGAACTATGTAACCCAATAGCCCAAACAAACAACAAACAATGGGCCTAAAAGTACATTTAAAAATATAATTAAAGTAGTACTTCCTCAGTTTTTAGTTAATGGAAAAACTGCCGCTCACACAGGTGTTTCCACTTCTATCTGATTAGACCTCAAGCACAGCCGACACTCGCCATTAGTGCTAATTAAGTGAAAACACCTGTGAAACAAAGGTATTAAGGACCTATATATATATATATATATATATATATAAATATATAAATATATATATATATATTTATATATTTATATATTTATATATATAAATATTTATTTATATATATATATTTATATATATAAATATTTATTTATATATATATATATATATTTATAATATATATATTATATTAATATATATATATATATATATATAATATATATAAATAAATATATATATATATAAATATATATATAAAATATATATATTTATATATATATAAAATATATATATATATATATAAATAAATATATATATATAAATATATGTGACATATTTTAAACTTCTGAAGACATTGAAAAGAGCTAAATTTATTAATTCTCTCTTTCACTGGGATTTCCAGAACAGTAAGGAGATGCTGAGTGCTTGTAACCAGATAATAAAATAACCATTTCTTCATGTAATGCAGGTCAAGTCATTGAGCACGGCTATGGCAGGCTAAATACTGCAGCATAAACGTGTGCCAGGATAAAATACCTAAACTAACTGCATAAAATAGTCAAAAAGTCGGCAAGACTTTGACTCGTGTGTTTTCTTAGTAAACATCAGCAGAACCTGCAGCAGCCACAGCTGTACATGCAAACGTAGTGGTGCTACAATCAAAGGGAATACGTGGGTTTGATTTAATCTTTTTGTTGTTTTTGGATAGATAATAAACATTCTGATGATATGACTTTTTCCATTAAATGAACAACACAATAGAGGGGGGTCCAGATACCACATCCATACAGTGTACTTTTACTTCAAAACCTTAAAAAGAAAGCTAAAATAAATCTTGAGGTATGACCTGCTTCGACAGTCGTTGATTCCATAATTATTGTGCAATATAGGACAAAACCATTGATGGTTAATTCAATAACCGATACCGTTATCTGAAAACAAACCACACCGTCATCATTGGCTCAGTATAACATTAACTATGGAGGCGTCAACGTCAATCATTTTCTCCAACATGGAGATTCTTCAGAAGTTTGCAAAGAAGTCTTTTCTCCAGCTCAGTTTCGTTCACTTCCACTTCTCTCTCTCTCTCTCTCTCTCTCTCGTTGTGTGGAAATCCCCAGCTTCTTGCAGTTTCCCCAATATGGGAAAGTTTCTCTTTCATCACAGACTGTTGCTAGGTAAAACCTCATTCCTTCCCTTCTTATGACTCGCATGCCGGGATTATTCTGGACCGTGTTTTTTATTTATTTTTTGAATCGTTCATCACCCTGAGCAGCTGTTCCATCTCCCTCGCTCCTTGTAGGTCTTTGGGCCGGCTTCAGGTTTAGGATCCAGACGCCGGGTGTTCAGTTGAAACCTAAACCAGTGCCTTTGGGTCTCTGCGTGGCCCGGACGGGCTCGGTGATGCCCCTGCCCTCTGGACCCAGGCCCATTCCCGGGCTCCAGCCCATGCTCTGTAACATCCGACTCCCCATGTTCGAGTCGGGGATCGGAGCGGCGTTCTCCCCGACCACTCCTGAAAAGAGAGGCCACGGGTCAGAACAACTGATTATTAGACACAGCATATGAACTCTTCAGTTATGACCCAAAACATGTTTGTGTTTTTGAGGTCACGGTGACTCCAAGTGGACATTTGTGTCAAATTTGAAAAAAATTCCCATAAAAGGCATTCCTAAAATATGATGTTCACGAAAACGAGACAGATGTGAGCCCACGATGTTTGAAGAAATATCGTGGCACATATCCAAAAATATAGTTCCAGGTGATCAAGGCGTTGCTGATTTGGTCTTTTTACATCATTATAAATGGGCTGCGTTTGTGTTGGAGACGTCATCTTTGTGATGGGCATGTTTTTAATGTGAATAGATTCATCAATCATGAAAATAACAAGTTTTTCTTTTTATTCATTTGAGATTCTGTCTACCATCTGGTGCTGCCTCTATGTAAGAATCTGTAAAACGTGTTGCAATGTTGGATCTCTTCCAGTGACGAAAAATTATTTACAATGTGTAAAATACACAAAAATACTAAATAAAGTGTTACAGGCTAAGGGCTAATCCAGTATCTCTGCTCTGCTAGCATGACTAGCCAGCTGACTCTTGTCCAACTTAAGCTAAAGCATGGTGTAATAATAACAGAAGGGGGGGGGGGGGGGGGGGGGGGGGGGTGAAAGGCTTGTTATTTACGTCAGTGTATGTGTGAGACAGAAGGCGACGAGGAAAGCAGGCTGGTGAACATACTGAGCTCAACCAAGAGGGGGGGGGGGGGGGGACCAGGCGACAAAGTGAGAGCCAAGAATACAATAAGAAGGAGGAAGCAGGTAAAAAAAAAAGGGCCAGATGGAGCGTTAGGTCCAGCTAGGTTTGCATCCAATACCTGAGGGGGCGGTGGAGCCGAGGGGGGCTGCTTTTCGCCTCCGCTTGACGTCCCCCGTACACAGAGAGCCCAGGTGCCCGCTGGTCTGTCTGCAAAAACCAGCCAAGTGTGACAGAAATATGGGAGCATTAGCTTGAGCTCAAATAACAGTGTGGAAAAGTAGCTGCAAAAACACCATTAAACAAAGGCGAAACCTACGGGGAGTCAGGTCGATGAGACAGCAGCAGAAACAAAACGCAGGTACTAAATGAAATTAGTCCGCGTTTTTGGTCGTAAATCACCGGTGTTTAGAGGGAAACTGTGTGTTTCTCACCTGCTGGCTGTTTTTACCGAGCAGCTTCTCCGATGCCCTTTGTCTGACCGCGGGTCCCAATGCAACTGAAGTGGCAGAGGAAAAACTGAAGTTGACGCTCAAGCAGTTTTGCATTAAATCCTTGCAATAAAACACCAACCGCGTAGGGAAGACGTTGGTAAAGAAACATGGCTCACCTGTCCGTGCTCTCTCCTCGAGCCCGAGCTAAACCAAGGCCTGTTGGAGATATAATAATAATAATAATATAATAAGGCCCTCAAAGTGCCACCAAGGCATCGTTCCAGAGACAGAAAGCAAACTGTGGGTGAACTGTTGTCCATCACAGAAACAGTTACCTTTATAGACTTTAACTTAGGAACATTACTTGCATTTGAACTGCAGGAAGTTGCAGTTTAATTGACTAAGGACAGATGTGGAACCTGTAATATGAAATCAATATTATCCGTGTTCCAGTTTACTTTGCGTTTACATTGTCTCAATACCATTTTTTTATTGCATGCTTTTGTTTTATCTAACCCTGCCGTCTGCAAACAAATTTGTTTTACATTACAATTAAATGTGAATTGATTCTGGAGTTAAACTGGCTCACAGGTCGCTACTGTTCTCAGTCTCAACCACTTCATTTGTATCGCACCTTTCATCAAAATAAAATGCAACTGAAAGTGCTCCAATCATAACAGCAGATTAAAAAGAAGCTAGAATTACCGCCTCGCAGGTGTATGCCTCTGACAAGCAGTCAAGTTGCACATTACCTCCATGTCTGTCCACAGCACCGTCAACTCATCACTAGCCGTCCTATTAGACATCTGTTCCAAAGTGTCAGAATTAGCATATGAATTATTGAGTAATGCCCCAAAAAACGTGATGCGCGAGGTGACGGTGATCACCAAATTATAAATCGGTACAACCTTCAGTCCAGGTGGACGTTTGTGCCAAATTTGAATGAAATTCGCTCTCGGCGTTCCTGAGATATCACGCTCCGCTTAAGCTATACCACCAAAATCTAACCGAGACATCACTTTTGGCTCTAGGAACTAGTGATGGGCATGTTTTTAAATGTGAATAGATGAACCAATCCGGAAAATAACAAGTAAGTTGTTGGTTTCACTGGAGGATCTCCTCCCGTGACGTCAACAAAGCCTCCGACCGCGGCTCTCACAAGTCCACAGGCATAAAGGTATGAACAAGAAAAGACAAAAATAGACAACAGAACAGCAGAAGATGGGGACTCACTCGTGGGAGTCCTGGCTTTGTCTGCCCAGTCTGTCATTGAAGCTTTGGCTGGAGCCGCCTGCCTGAGATGTCTGCTGGTTTCCATGAAGACGACTCAGCCTGGCCTGGAACCCTGACCAACAGAGTACTGGTTCGTCACCAATTTAACTGGAGGACACGATTATTAAATGATGAGGCCTGGTAAACAATAAGGTGGCCACTAAAGGAAGATCTGTATTCTGTGAGGTACTGGGATTTATGTAAAACATGACCAGGTGTGTATTAAATAGTTTTTTTTCTATTTAGTCCTGCTGGTCAGGAGTGAGACTGCAACAACGCCCATATACACTCCTACAGTGTTATCACTTGACTAGACATTTACTACAGTGCGTCTGAGTTTCCAGCCTACCTCTCTGTGCTCCGTGGCTCATGAGGGGGAAGGATCCGGTGAGGATGCTGTTGAAGACCGGGTCCGCCAGGTCCAGCTCCTCCGAGCCCGTCTCCCTCTCCCACCAGGGAACCACCCCCGCTATCCCACACGCACCCCCGGGTCCTGAACCGGAGCCCGGCTCACCCTCGTAGAACCAGTCGCTCTGCTCGTCATCCGCTGGGAGGAGAGAGGGAAAACGTGACCCGGTGTTTCACTTTAAATACTACGTATACATACTATCTATGTACACTATCTTTTGAGTGTGAACAATAATACTAAACATATCTGCGTATTTACCTTGCCTTCCCTCGTCATTGGTGTAGAGGCCTCCGTCACTGCTGTTACTGACGCTGCTGGTCTCGCTGAAAGGGAAAAGAGCGAAAGATGGAAATGCAAACCCTTTTTTCAGTTAACAGAAGCCACGGTTTCTAAATGTTGTATGTTGTCTAAACACAAGCCGCCATAAAAAGGACATCTGCCTACAAAACTTGCCGGATAAATAGGTCAAACGTCAATCTAATTTGGGAACTTTCTGATCGCGAAAATGTATATCAATATGATGGATGTGTGATACCCAGCAGTTCTTCCTCACCTATTGACCTACTGTGTCTCATAATTAAAGTATACAGAAGAGTTTCATGGAGCATGAAAAAAAACAAAAGTCAAAACACTAACCACCTGTCACTCATGTCCTCGTCTGAACCCTTCTGCTCCTCCAACTCCATCTTGTCCTTGGACCCTTCCGTTGGAGACAAAATGGGGTCCTCGCTCTCCACCACCACCCCTTCATCGGCAGCCTCCATCCCCAGCCTGTAGGGAGCCAGCTTCCTCTTCTTCACCCTGGTCTTGCCTCCCCCCGGCCCCACCATTCCACTTCCACAGAGCTCCATGGCACCCCTGACGTCGCTCGGACCCAGTCTATGCTGCCTGGCACCAGCACGGGCTTTGGGAACAGGTGGCGGCCCCAGCATGGTGCAGGAGGGGGGCTCCGGTTCGACAGGCGGGTCCACCGCCATGCGTTTGACCTTACGTCTCCGCCTGAGGCTGCGCGTTCCCTCTGCGGACCCCAGGACACCCAAGTCGTCGGGCCAAATCGGTCGCTTGCCTCGACCGGTGTCAGCTGTTAGAAGGGTGCGCCGTTTGGGGCCAAGTTGTTCATCCGAGTCGCTGTTGTCCCGGGCATGGCTGTTGGCAGCAGAGACGCCCCCTGTACTGGCACGATAGTCCTGCAGCAAACGTCATAATAAATATCAAACGGTATATTTAGAAACTTGAGGATGCTAATAAGATCAAAGCGATATCTTTGTTTAGAGCAAGGCTAAATTTGTGCAACTTAAGAATGTCTTGTGTTTTGCTCAAGGACATCTCGGTTGGTTTGTTGACACAAGATTTTTTTGATCCCGACCCACTCGTGCCCAACTTGCCTTGTTGTGTTCCTCCAGACTGGACTCCGAGCCCTCACTGAGGTGGCCCGTCTCCCAGGGCGGGTGCGGGTTGTCCGAGCGTCGTTTTCTGCCCCTGCGCTTTCGAGATTGCCTCTTCAGCAGACAGCCCACGGCCAGCGCGTGGTCTCCTCCATCACCAAAACCACCACGGGCAGCCTGCTCGGAGCTCTCCTCCAGCGCTGACACCAGGTCGTGGACCAGCTCGTCCATCGTCCGGCAAAAGTGCCTGAAGTGGAGGCAAAAGAGAGGCATCTCATTTCACACATTTCAACACAGGACACATTTAGGATCACAACTTGTGTTGTACTTATGTCATCAGTGGGTGCAGGACAGCTATGGGTGCTGTCGGGGTACTTGTTGGCATTGCAGGCAGTTGTGTGCGTGCATGTAGGGATGATTTGCGGATTGTCATTGATGGAGAAAGCGACATTTACGTCTGGAACTATTGTCAAGACAGGAGGCCTAAATTCAAGCACCGTGACGTTATTTAGCTCAACGGTGGCAGTTGAGATGTCTAATTGTCATTAACAACGTAAGACACGGGCAACTATGAACTATTCACGTTAGCCAGATAGCTGTTTATTCACGTTTTACACAGTATTCGTTAAGTTGAACCCTCACTACGTAATACTTACGTTTATAAATCTTCAGAGGTCTGATTTAAGAGCACTCTAGCATTAACGTCACTCTTCTTTAGTTAACTGTAAGGGTCGTTAATAGCTTCATGAGCTAAAGCTAGCTAAAGTCAACGACAACAAACGTCTACTGACAACGTTTCATTAAAGAAGATAATTAGTCAAACAATAGCAACCCAATATTAGTAGCTTTACATTGTGGTGATTTTAAACGGCTGTCATCGAAAAATAAACAAGGAAGAAACCCGTCGATAGTTGGATGTGATTTGCTGCTGCCAGTTAGCAAAGCTATCTCTAGCTCGTTAGCTTAGCTGCTTCACGAGACTTGAGTGGACGTGAACAATAATGTCAACGTCTCAGAGATTTCATTTCAAAAACCACCTACCAGCCGGTTCCCGCTTTGCCGATGGTTTTTAGATTAGCTGCACGGAACATTAAAGCCCCCAAATTGCCAGATACCTTTAACCAGAAACTACGGACAAACGTGTGCACACCACAGACACCATCCTGACACACAAAAGCTAAGCGATCAGCTAGCTGGATCAATACGCGACAAGAGGAGGACAGTGAGAGCAGAGAGAGGTATTATGCTGCCTTCACGTGCTGCGGAAAAATCCGAAATTAGCATTGTAACACACAAGCACAGCTGCACAGCCAAATAATAAATAACAATAATAACTTAAGTAACCCTCCTCTTGTCTAGTCTGAAGTTCCAGAAAAGCTAGAGCATGGACCAACCTGACTTAAAAATAATAATTATATAATTGTTTCCCAAAAAGAGGCATTTTCTTTTTATTAGTGGATGAAAGCTGACCGTTATTATTTACAGGAAATATGACAAAGAAGGTGCACTTTATTTTTGGGATATTTTTAGTTATAATTTACAACCAAAGACACATGAAGTCTAACAACCAAAGTATATTGTTATAAGTCGGATTTTAAATGTAGTAAGTGAATGCAACGCTTAATCCGCATGTGTTCACATTTTGCCCACTAGAGGGCGATGTAAATGTGTTTATTGAAAAAGCTTCGCAGCAGTAGCGGTGGATGTCATGTTTGAAAGCACTCAGCTGGCCTATCAAATACATACTAAAGGTCACCAGTTAAAACCCATCAGTGGCATGAGTGTTATATTAATGACAGTGGTCACTGGAAGAGGCCCTGGTCACAGGGAGACTTGGACTTCAGCCCTATGTGACAGGTGTTCTGATCTTTTCTGAATGTCAGCGATGGCACTGCTGTGGTCAACAAGGGCACCAAAAGGCGTCACACTCGGTGTGTCAACTAATGACAATATTTACACCTTGAAAAAACTGTCAGGCAGGCATTGGGAGTGGGGGCTCTGTGCCAGGTAATTTGTCATCTAACTGGTGTGTGAACAAGTGTGACTATGTGTGTGTGTACAAAATCCTCTTAGACCAACATTCTGACAAACAATCCTAACAGGTGTCCCCTTCCCCAAATGCCTTACAAGTCAGGGGGGTCTAGTGGACGATGACCACTCTAGGACAGTCTCAGGTTTCTGACCAAGGGGCCCAGGTAAATTTAGTAAGACGCGGTCCACTTGCAGTCAGACACTTGACATGCTGGCAGAGAGAAGACGCAAGTTCTAGACACGACCGGACCTAGATACAAATCTGCTTAGAGGGAAGCAAAGTTCAGAAACCTGCGGCTGTGATCAAATACATGATGGAATTATGACATCAGCAGAGGATGATGAAGAGTTTGATGAGGCTGTTGACCATTATGCCACTGACACCACCTGGAGCTGGGTAAAGTAGTGTATAAATCAAATGTGTGGAAGAAAAGCATGCATTGTGGGGTGAAATCTTGATGAACACAATCAATGGGTCGGAAAGTTAAATGTATAAATGGATAGAAATGCACAGAGAGAAAAAACAATGTGTGCCTGGATACATACATTTTGCATCTCTCACAATGTACACAGAAATAGAAATATATACAATATATACTATCTACAAGTCAAGTGTGCAAATAAATAAATACAGAATATATATATATATATATATATATATATATATATATATATATATATATATATAAGACTGGATGATTGTGTACATGTAAGATTACTTAATATATATAGTATGTAGGATTTGTATCATCACTGTAAGATACTATGTACATATTAACAACAAATTGTGCATTAAAAACTGTAAAAAAAAATAAATAAAATAATAATGGCAGCAGTGGACATGTTGGTGTTAGAGAGTTCTTGACAGTGTGTGAACAAGCACACTTGTTAGTGTGTTTTGTGTCACGGCAGGACTAGCAGGGACATACGTTCATTCAAAATGATGCTCTGTTTTTTATAATATCGGACCGTTAATGAAATATAAAAGTGGCGGGTCCTCTGGTTCTTAGGACAGCAGAGACAGCGGGAACACAAATGTGTTTTTCAGTAATCCTCCCCCATGTAAGACGATCTGATCCGACTGAAACTTGGGAGGGAGGAGAAGGGTGTGAAAAGGAGGGAGAGCGGGGATAGCCTCGTGGATCAGGGGAACTTTTCACCCCGTCTCTAGGTTATTTGGTTAGAAGGGAATTTACCTCGTAAGAAAAGAAGACGTATCAGACAAAATTACATATGCAACTCAGACTCATTAGGTGAGGTAAACGTACGGAGATATGGCAATTGTTGAATGTATTTTTTTGTGCAATACTTGATTTAAGAAATTTCTTAATCATGTGGCCTTTTGTTGGGACCAGAACATCCTAAAAGTTATTTGCGGATACTTCTATTTATTTTAAATCTTATATTAATAAAAGGTGTCCATCTCATTTTCTTCTCCTTTTCTCAGTCCACAGCCATACAATGATTTGCCCAAGAGGGTGTTCTTCCCTCATTATCTCTCTAATTACAAACGGCTTTCTCTTCCTTTTAATCAATGTGTCTGAGGTTGGCAGTTCCACCTAATGTTTCCTTCAGGTCTTGTGCCTCTCAGGCCAGAATGACCTGAGCCAATCAGAGGTCTCGCTATCAACCAAGTGTGTCAAAAGATTACACAATGTATTTGTTAGAGCACCATGGCCTTGCTGAGTCAACTGAAATGACGTCCGAGCAGAATGCGGACGTGTTGTTTATTGCCGGCTTCAGGCACATTGTGAGGAGTTTGTGCTGCGTTCTACCATTGCATAAGCTCAAGTGCATAAATGATGCATGAACAATACTTGTATGGACTGTGTTTATTATGTTGATCTTTTTGTACACATGATATCTGTTGCACTTCTGCTCGTCCTGGGAGAGGGATCCTCCTCTCCCTGAGGTTCTCTCTTTATGGCAGATGTAGAGTAAACAAATGATACTACAGTGTGATTGGCGCATATATAGGAAGCGGTCAGTTCATAGCGACAAATCCGTAAATCCAAAATTGGGAGTGTGAGACCACACCAGCCAAGACGCTCCTCCCAGCAGAGAGGGTGAATGCTTTGGTGCAATGCTAAATAAGGTCAACTTACAGGTTAAGTCAATCTTAATTTAAAATAAGTCAGATTTAAGATATTTGAGGGGAATTCAAGCAAATAAAAACCAAGATGTTTTTGTTCTTACTCTGTTGATTAATGTTGCTGAGTGGTTCAGCGACAGAGTCATATGTCAACTTGTTTGCCGTAGCCTGATACCAGTCACAGCACTGACCATACATGAAATTGCTATCACATGCTGTTTGGTGCCCAGAGTCACTCAGCTGAGCTCAGCTCCTCCTGGCAAAGCAGCTCGTTCTTAGAAACATGTCCGCGGGCAGCTGAGCGGCTCGTATATCCTTGTAGAATCTCAGCGGACCGCTGTCTGTATATGTAGCAGAGACACAATGTGCGGACCGCTGTTAAGAGTTGAGTTATAACGGTATGTTTCACGCCTATTACAGGGTTATTACTGTATCTGAAATCAGGACGGAGACATTTAATGTCACATTTGTAGGCAAGTCACAGTACAAAGAGTTATTATGTTGTTGTGTCAGAGTTAGGGTATTTATGAGTTCAGCGTACAATGTGCTAAAAATGCACACGGTACATTCAGGGTGTGACAGAAGGGTCAGGACAAACATGCTCACAGGAAATGCCTCCATTTAAATATAGTTTATTGACAAAGTAAAAGAAGCCACCAATCTATTCCATTCATAAAACTGCTTAATGTCAGCTGAGGTTGCCGGTTGGTGCAGGGTCAACAAAGTCCTCAGGCTAATAAGAACTGGTACTGAAACTAATACTAACCACAATGCAAGAGGAAACCGCATCTCTGACATTGTACAGTGGGACATGGTGACATGCGCTGCCTGCCACTCAACACAGTCCAGTGATTTCCCAACAGTGTCAACTGGCTCGACAATGGTGAACGTTTCACAAGTACAAGATAGCAGCACACCGGGTTCAGCGTCACTAGACTGTGGTGGAAAAAACCCTCTCACAGAGACATGCATTCTTCCTTTTATGGTTTTAGCTAAAAAAAAAAAAAAAGTCTGGAAAAAAAATTAGGTGCCATGCATTGTGAACATACACACACACACACACACACCGTCGAGCTGGCTCTTGTTACAGAAGAGTGGCACGTGAGCCTGTTGTAGAGTGTAGCCTATTACATGTTTGAGCTGGGGGGGGGGAAATCTCCCATGAAGAAAACTTTATTTTGCTGTCACACACACACACACAGAGAGAGAGAGAGAGAGAGAGAGAGAGAGAGAGAGAGAGAGAGAAAGAGAGAGAGAAAGTAGATTTGTAACTTGCATAACAATAAAGCTTATTCTAATGTGTTATTAATTTAAATAGGGGAAGTCTAGCTCTACATTAGGACTATGTTATTACCCGTTAAGTGTGTATAAGTCTATGTAAATCTGGTTCTGTGCCTTGCTCTTATACTTAGCTCGCGTTGAGTTATCCATAATGACATCTCAAGTCAACCACATCCTCCCGTCGTTGCACGCCAGGGTCCCAGTCTAGACGGGTAACGTCGCATGTGCTCTCATACAGGCCTGTGATTGGCCGGGGAGATCACCTCACTCCTCCGGGCTGACTGGGTGACTTCAAAGGCTGACGTAGAACCCCGCCACTTCCCGCCGTACCTCCTGTGCAGGATACATGCCCCCCCCCCCCCCCCCCAGTGCTCTTTAAACTGAGACGTCACCGAGTGGTGCGGTTGCGCTACAATGTAGCACAAGAAAAACATAAAGCATAATTCCATTATTGTTTCACAGACTTTTAAGATATAAAATGACTAATTTAATGTAAGTCGTGTCTCCTAATGAATAGGCCGTGACGCTACTTTCACTCTGAGAACAACATTTTTGACGCAACGACTCAACTGTCTGTGTGTGTGTGTGTGTGTGTGTGTGGGTGGGGGGGGGGGGGGGGGGGGGGGGGGGGGGGGGTTGTTGCCACTGTGGCAGCTGAAACGATGCGTTTGGCAACTCCACAGCTCGACGCTGATTGGTCAGCGGGCGGGCTCCGATGGAGGTGATGTCATCCACCGACCGGGCTCGCTGACACAGACGGAGCGAGAGAAAACAGAGGCGCTCAGAGGGAGAAATTAGTATCGCAATGACTTAAATAGTCCGCTTTTCTTTTTTTCTTTTTTGGTGATAGTAATTTGAGGCTTTTTGTCGAACACGCATGCATCACCTCTATCCGCGAATGGCTTCTTCTATAATGTGCAGTTGAGCTGTCATTCACCGCTGTGGAAGCGCCAGTCCCCCGTGTGTTGGTAAAGGCTGTCGGTATACTCAGCCACAGAAGGTATGGTCCTGTTTTTACAGTGTGTGTTTGACTGCACCTGCATGTCTGATGATAATTCTGATTTTAACACGGTTTACACATATCTGTTATGATCAATACTGCGTCTTTACGCTCATTATATAGGCCTATACTCATCGGTTATCATTCATTACTAACACTTTCCATGTCAGGACGTTATGATGAGTCAGCTATTGTCTATATGTCTTTCCTTTAAATAGGTGTAGCTCTGTAGCTGATAGGTGTTCTTAATTAAACTGATAATTCATCACTTACACCTTCCACTTGCTTGGGTTCTTGTTTTCTTAAAAAGTCAGGTGGAGCAGTTAGTTTTGTGTGGTGATATGGGACTAATGAGAAAATGAAAGACTCTCTGTGTCTACACGTTATCCGCTGAGTGGCTCAGCCAGATTCCAGCCTGCAAGGGAAGATTCATAACTGCAGCTTGTAAACCAATTAAACTCATGACCAAACTACAGTTCAACTCAAGCCACTGGCTTTTAAAAACAGGATTTCGCGAGAAAGGCTTGGTTAAGTTTGTCTCAACACCCATTCCTTTATGAGCACCAAGCAGTGCTGTCAATGTTTTGAGACATTGTTCCTCTTTCTGTTTCATCTGTAACACAATAACAATCTATTTTTGGACAGCTCTGCATGTAGCAGCGTTCACAGAAAAAAAAAAAAAAAGTCCTCAGCCTTGATAATCAGCAGGGTTTTTTTGCCGGCAGCCCTGTAAATGAACGCCTCAGTGAAAGGTGAAATTAATAATGAAAGGCGGCTAAGGTCATGTGCGAGAAGTATTTCAAGACTCAGACATAGTTATGGTCCTCAGATTCACCAGCTGTTCTAAAATTAGGGCTCCTGTTCTCCTGTGAGGAGCCTGTTCCCCTGGTCACATGCTCAAAAGGAGGAGAGACATGTTGGCATTGTTCCAGATCTTCCCTGTTGCTGAAATCATTTTGGGGGCCGACTGCCAACTGACTCAAGGGCAAGACCCCCTTCTCTGTTATCAGACGGCTGCAAACCCCCAAGGAGTCTTAACCGCCGCAAATGGGATTCATCACGTGTGGCCATTGGTGTTTGCATCACAGAAATGTAAATAATTTAGTCTCCGTTCGGCGCCAGCAGAGATGAGATTGAACAGATACTTTTGAAATGGTCTTAGCTCATTTCCTTACCTTCTTTACCTCATTGGAAGAAAAGAATGTATCTTATTTGCATTCCTTTGCAGTAGTTTGTTCTAGAGTTGAGCTGTCCCGACTAGTGACACAGACAGAACACAAGAGCGTGTTCTTTTCCAGATGTTTTAAAATGTTCACCTTGAAAGCATTTGGGCAGTAAACTGAACTTCTTTGAAGTTCTTTGATTTTGATCAACCCCTCGCCTTCCTCCATATCTTACTGTGTTGTTATCCTCAAACCAGGGACAGTAAAGCACAGCGTATGACCGACTATAAGAGCGCTGTAGCTGTCTGCAAAGACGAACAATCAACATATGAATGCTTTCGATCTTGTTCTTGCGTAACAGTGTTCTTTACCTTCAAAAGACATTTGCATTGTCAACGTGCTCTGCTGTAGTTCCCGTGACGTTTCTGCTCAGCCAATAAATACAGAGGAAAGGCTATGACATCACCTGAGTACAGACTGGTCTAATTTAGTTTGTCCTTTGATCTCAGTTGACGGAGGTTTGCTGTATGGTAAACAGTCGGGTCAGATTTCCAGATTTATCAGGAAGTAGGGAAAGAGGAGCATCGGGTTCTTTCTACAGTATGTAAGCCAAAGACTACTGAACAGGAACCAGCCTTCATGTCCTCTTTCCATAGCCAGACCGGTCTTAGTGCGGCTCAAAAGCTGACTTCAAATCAGCGTTATTGGAATAACGTCACCTCATGGCCCTGAGGGAGAGTAATACGCCATCAGTGGTTTGACTGACATGAACATCATAAACACCAAGTTTTAATGGATGTGGTCGATAGCTATAATGCTAAATAATCTCTTCCGTCCAATCTTGTCCCCCTCTTCTCACTATTCCTTCCTCCAGACCCGTCAGACCATGAACTACGTGGGCCAGTTGGCAGGGCAGGTGTTCGTCCAGGTCAAAGAGTTGTACCGAGGCCTCAATCCCGCCACCCTTTCTGGCTGCATTGACGTCATCGTGGTGAGACAGCCCGATGGATCTCTGCACTGCTCACCTTTCCATGTTCGCTTCGGCAAGATGGGAGTCCTCCGGTCCCGAGAGAAAGTGGTAAGGGCACCCGCCTCTGTCGTCACGTTGAGAGACGCTTGAAGTCTTTTTTTACACCTCTTTTGCCCCTTTCCCTGCTCCTCAAGGTGGACATGGAGATCAATGGAGAACCAGTGGCTCTACATATGAAGCTCGGGGACAATGGAGAGGCATTCTTTGTGCAAGAAACGGAAAACGATCAGGTTCGCATGAATGTAATTGTGTCTGAGCAGTGAATGTCTTTATAAAAATGCTCCGGTTCAAAGTGTGATACAACATTCGGACATTGATTCAAATAAAAACAAGATTCAAATGAAAAAACACATCAGTCTCCGCCCCCCCCCTCTGATGTCCCTGAAACCCAGACACACCCATGTTTACAACCGAGAGATCTTCCTCCTGACATGCAGTCATACAGTAGTAGTTTGAACAAGGTCATGCTGTGTGTACAGAGTTGGAACAGCGGCCAGGAATGTTTTCCTTTCCCTTTTGGCTGAACAGCATTCTTCTCTTCATCAGCGAGTGAATGAGTTTCTGAATGCAGTATTTACTATCTCAGGCTTTTCTGAACTATATTTAAAGCTGCTGCCTGAAGACCTATATTATATTCATGAAGCCCTTGAGAACCATTAAAAAAAGAAAGTACAAAACAGAACTATGAAAAGGCAGCTGTTTTTCTTGAGTTCTTGGAAAGCATTTGGTTTTCCAAGAGTTTTGGAGCTGCAGGTTGAAGCAGCCAAGTCACGTGTTTCTTCGCTAAAGTATACAGTACATGAGGATCTGTGCAGCTGAAAGACACAAACAAGCGGTGAACTACTGGGGTCGGGGGCCCCGGCACCAACAAGGGAAGTGGGTCATTTATTTTCCCCAGAGTGGTGTCAGATTCCCAGGCCTGGAAGAGAAAGGAGGGGGACGGGGACACCGAGAGTTCTTGGCACAGGGAAGAAAAACGTGAGGGAGAGCATTGTTAGACCACAAATCATATGGTTGTACCTCACTTTTTCCTCCTTCTCCCCCTCTCTCTCTCTCTCTTTCTCTCTCTCTCTCTTTTCAAATGCACACACATTTAGACTCCCCTGCGCTGGCAGCAGGAGATCCTCCTGGAAAGTATTTTTGTTTCCTAGAAGGAGGCATTATACTCCCCCCCCCCCCGCGCTCCTTTCACGAAACAGAGGAACAGAGTCTGTTTTGGATTGGCTGTTTGGTTTCACTGGCAACGTCTCGCCTCACAGCCGAAGTGGCTGCATACAAGTTTTCCAGTGATTGCACAATTTTCCCTCAGACAAAAACTGTGAAAAACAATAGGGTCATGTTAAAAATTTCAAAATCCAGTTTTAACCTGCTTACAGAAATTGTTAGGGTGGATGCCAGAGAAGATGTTTTGGATGCAGTACAAAACCTTGCACCCTTGCAGTTTTTAATGGCAAGAATCATGTGTTTTAAGTCTCGTTTTAAAGGCGTTTCATCAATGCCCCTGACTTTATCTTACTTCTCACAGGAAGTGGTTCCCTCCTACCTGGCCACCTCTCCGATCTTGTCGGATGGGCCCATCCTGATGAGCTCCTCCCTGATGGGGAAGAGCTCCGGGCCGCCCATACAGAGCCTGGGCTCCGCGGGCTGCATGGGAGAGACCGGCGGCGGCATGATGAAGAAGAGGAGGAAGAGGAGGAGGAAGGCTCGGGCGGACAGCGTGAGGAGGGAGGAGAGCGGGGACTACTCCGAGGACGAAGACATGTTCACCATAGACATCAGCTCAGACGAAATGACGGCGGTGGAGAGCAACAGGTGAGAAAATGTGGAGAGAGCAAAGGATGAAGGGGGCGAACGAGTAGAGAGAGGAATAAAGAAAGCAGGAAGAAATACATGTGCGGTGCAAGCAAAGAGGAAGAGCAATATGCAAGACAGAACAAGGGAGGGGGGGGGGCAGTGAGGAAGTACAATAGAAAGTATAATACATCACTGAAATGAGCTGTGAGAGCAGCTGGAACAAAATTGGCGTCTGCCAGATGAGAATAAACAGACCAGTGTCTGTAGTGGAGAGGCCTCCAGCTGTGGCATTGGCACACACACACACACACACACACACACACACACACACACACTGATAAGACACTCAAGACCATATGGAAAACACTAGTACCATTTAGATTTTTATTAGTTAGAAAAGAAGCTTCCACGTGAAAAGAGGAAACATCTTCACAGTGTGTGTTTTTGTTGAAGGGCGTATGTTTCATGTGCTCACAGTACGCCGACACATGACTCGGCCTTTTGATTCAATCTAAACCAGACCGGATCAGGCAATAGATTTATTTTGATCTCTGCTCGACTGTGGGAAAGCATTACATCTGAATTCTGGCTCGTGTCTTCTGTACACGACCGTGGAACAACACCATGTTGACAGCTTTAAAAAGAGATGGTTGTATATGAAGTAAATGCTAAAGGATAGACATTATGTTGCAGATGAATGATTTACATTGATATGGTGTACATATACAGTATCTGTGTGTGTTTCAGGACTCGGGACGTCTTGAGAGACGAGACAGCGGTCGGTTCAGCCGGCGGCTCTTTCAAACAGACCGGCATGTACACCCGTTCAGATGGAGAGTGGAGCCCAATCCAGAGGTGCTTCATTCACTCATATGATGCAGACCTCTATGTTATTATCGAGAAGAAACGGCTCTATAATTCTGGTTTATCGTCTGTTCCTCTCTCAGCCCCGGAAACTCTCGTCCCACCTCTCCCAAGAGCGACTCTGAACTGATGACCAAGCTGTCAGACAATCAGAATCCGGCCATGCTCTGGGCGTGGGGGGAGCTGCCACAGGCTGCTACGGTAACTAAAAGTGTCCACTGTGCATACATAGAGAACAGCAGCTCCAAATATATGTGCAGTAGTTTTTGGTACGTTCGTGTTAGTCTGGCTCGCAGTGTTTTCATATTTTTGTCCTCCTCCGTGCTCTTCTAGCCGTCCTTCCTCCCAGTGAAACCCGACCCTCCACCAGTTTGCCCAGTATCCATCCCCGTGTCTGAAAGCACACACTTCCGCGTGATAACTCGGGAGACGTCCTCGGATCAGTGCGGGCCCTGCTCCGAAATATCGGCGCTCAGACTGCTGATGCCAGAGGAGACGGGCAAGGAAACGGTGGGGATGGAGTCCGAGTCCACGAGGACGGAGTCCCAGACAGCCGGAGGCGGGGCAGCTCGGATGACGTCTGACGTGGAGGAGGCAATGTCTCGTCCACCAGGCAAGACGGACTCTCCGTCCAAGAGGCAAGGTAACAGTCAAAGGGCAATACGGTGTATCATTCCTTTGGGAGTTTATGGAATCCACAGACATTCAAAACCAAAGTGTTTTGTGGTGAAATAGTAGCTTTTAAAGACATGTACTTTGCAATAAAATTCACTGTAATGCCTATTTTTCTTATAGAAGAATTGTAAATCAAACATAAACTATTAGAATATTATGAAGACAAAACTACTTCAGTAAAGATATCTAGATGATTATTGCGTTTTTCTTACCACTTATTGAAAACCAAGCTGTAAAAAAGGGCCCCTAAACACAAAGAAGCTGTCTCTCTGTTGCAGACAAGAGAAGCCGCCATCTTGGCTCTGATGGAATTTACCTGGATGACATCACAGAGCTGGAGCCTGAAGTAGCGGCCCTTTATTTCCCAAAGAGGTATGAAACAACCACATGTTGTGCGCGTCGTTAAAAGTTTGAACACGTTGCTGTAGCCCAGCTTAACGCCTGTCCTCCGCAGTGACGGCGGTGCAGCAGTGAGGAGCGTCTCAGACCCGGGTCTCCACAGCACCAGCCTGTCCCCACAGTCGGTCAGCTCTGGAGGAGACAGCGGAGTGGACAGCTACTGCGACCACATGGCCGACATGCCGTCCATCACCATCTCTTTGTGTGGAGGGCTCAACGACAACAGGGAGATCACTAAAGGTGAGACGCGGACACAAGCTTCACGCTCGTGTTGTCCGCTGCAGGAAAGAGGAAAGTGAAACAAAATGTGTGTGTCTCCTGTACAGAGCAGTTCCACGAGAAGATCATCTCCTACCAGCAGTTTTCGGAAAACCCCTCCATCATCGACGACCCCAACTTAGTCCTGAAAATTGGCTCCAAGTAAGACATATTACACGGGAGAAATGAAGACAGCAGCCTATAAGCAGTTTACAATCCACTGCTTGCTGTATGGATTTAACTGTCACACACTTGCAGCGAAAAACTGCAGCATGTGCAGGATTGTTTGAGCTCATAAAGACATTTTTTTGTAAAGACATTTAGCTGACAAAGTGGGTTTTTTTTTAATGCGGTTATGAAATTGATAAAAATACATTTTGTTTCTCCCTTAGATACTATAATTGGAGTTCGGCGGCTCCCCTTATGCTGGCCATGCAAGCATTTCAGAAACCGCTGCCAAAGGTGAGAAACTAATACTCAGGACAGATATTCGATTCTCGGTCGGTCGGTTGTGTTACATGAATACCACTCCCCTCTGTGGACTGAAACTGGTACTGCACCCTATGTGACTGTATACACACCTATACACCTTATACTTCTGCCCTTCCTACATGCATTATGTTGCATAGCACCGAATGTGCAATCTATAAACTTACAACCTGAATGTTCTGTTATCGCGGTCTTACAAACATCCACTGAATCTGTTCTCCTTAAACTGTGTCTCCTCCTCTGTTCCCCTCCCTCCCCTCCATTAGTCCCCTTGCCTCAGTTATATTCACTCAGCCTTAGAGTTTCTCCTCTGTTGTCTTACTGGTGTGCTGGGCTACAGCTCTGTACGTCACTGATCACGTTCTTTTACCCCTTCCTCCCGTTTTTCCCCCCTTTCTCTACCTTCCTCATTCCTTGTCCTCTGTCAAACTCCCAATCGCTGCCCCCTCCCCATACATACTTAAGCTTTAAGTTGTTTTTTTTAAGTGTGTTTTTTTATGGTGTTGTGTCGTGGTTGTTTTTGGGGTTGTGTGTGCTCCGCTCCAGGTTGCAGTGGAGAACATCATGAAGGAGAAGATGCCCAAGAAAGGAGGGAGGTGGTGGTTCTCCTGGCGAGGCAGAAACAGCGGCTCCAAATCGGTGATTTCTTCTCATCTTGCTGATAACGTTTTTTTTTTAAAGATTCCACTAAATGAGTGGGCAAAAGCAAATCAACGCTGTCTCTACTCTCGCAGGATTCCGTCTCTGAGCGCGGGGCCTGCGGTTACGCTGAGCAGGCCGGGAAAATGTCAAGCAGGTGAGGAAACCTCAAAACAAACAAAAAATATCCTCTAAGTTAGCGAGCGATCGAACATCCTGACTGTCGAGGTGTGAACATCCTTTTAACACACTGTGGACCTGTCCGATGCCAGACACGAAGACGAGTCGTCCTCCAGCGATGAAGACCACGGGGACGCCATGCAGAGCTCTCCCACCATCCAGTCAGAGCCTGGGCTCACACTAGGAGGCGTGTCTTATAAGAAAACACTCCGACTCACATCAGAGCAGCTGGTGAGGACATATTTGAATTGTTCTACTTATTGTAGTTGTTTTTACCATTGTATATTACATGTCTTTCTCCCTCTCTCTCTCTCTCTCTCTCACACACACAGATGTCCCTCCAGCTGCAGGATGGCCCTAATGATGCTGTGTTTAGTGTGACCACTCAGTACCAGGGAACCTGTCGCTGTCAGGGCACCATCTACCTCTGGAACTGGGACGACAAGATAATCATCTCTGACATAGATGGAACCATCACCAGGTGTGTGATACGCGTGAATATAAACATTTTACAACACAGTTGATGAATGTATGCATACGTATATATGTGTGGCCCCAAAATGTGATCTATAGGTTGTGTCCAGGACAGACATTAGCCTGCGCTCTCATGTCTAAATGTAATCCATGCGTGTTTGTCTTCAGGTCGGACACATTGGGTCATATCCTGCCCACACTGGGGAAAGACTGGACCCACCAGGGCATTGCACACCTCTACCACAAAGTCAGCCAGTAAGCACCAACTGTAGTTTCATTTAAAGCAAAACACCAAAAGGCACACATTGCTTGGAAAGTCTGTGCATATTTTACACCGGACAGACCAAAAAAACAAGCTCTGAAAAAGAACAGATTTGTTGTTATTGCAATGGAGTGATCATTATCTTGTTCTCGCTTCGTCAGAAATGGCTACAAGTTCCTGTACTGTTCGGCTCGAGCTATCGGCATGGCCGACATGACCAGAGGTTACCTCCACTGGGTCAACGAGAGGGGCACCATGCTTCCCATCGGCCCCGTCCTCCTCAGCCCGAGCAGCCTCTTTTCAGCCCTGCACAGGTCTCTCATTCACACAAACACACACACACACACACACACACACATGTGTTTCTAAATTAACGCTCAAGAAGACGCCGGAGACACTGCGACTTAATCGTTGTTGTACTGTGCTGATACTTGGTTACATCTCTGTGGTGTGTGTGTGTGTGTGTGTGTGTGTGTGTGTGTGTGTGTGTGTGTGTGTGTGTGTGTGTGTGTGTGTGTGTGTGTGTGTGTGTGTGTGTGTGTGTTTGACAGGGAGGTGATTGAGAAGAAACCAGAGAAATTCAAGGTGGAGTGTCTCAACGATATCAAGAACCTCTTCTACCCCAACACACAGCCGTTCTATGCAGCGTTTGGCAACAGACCAACGGTACGCATGTTACTTTTGCAAAGTTTAATTTAAATATACATCCTTTCCAACACTGAATTAAATGCTCTTTTATATTGTTTAGGATGTATATTCCTATAAAGAAGTAGGAGTGCCACTGAACAGGATTTTTACGGTGAACCCTAAAGGCGAGCTAGTGCAGGAGCACGCCAAGACCAACATCTCATCGTGAGTCCATGAGTCCAGTTCACGCGGCGTATTCAAGGAAGAAACATTGTTTTACTTTTCTCAGTTCAACGTGTCTGACTGCTTCCCTCTCCTCTCCTCTCCTCAGTTACGTCCGTCTGGGTGAGGTGGTGGACCACGTGTTCCCTCTGAAGATGCGAGCCTCCTCCTCAGACTTCCCTTGCTCAGACACCTACAGCCACTTCACCTACTGGAGGCAGCAGCTTCCTCGGGTGGACCATCCGGGTACTACACCTCCACAGACTCCCCTCCCCAGCAGCTGACTACTTGTGGCTGACAGTGTGATGGTGTGTGATAGAAATGTGTATTTATTTATTTTTTACTGTAGAAGAGGATGGAGCACTTTGAGTGCACAGCAGAGAGAAACCTAATTTGGTTGATCCGCTGTTAAAATATTTAAAATGCACAAGATGGATGTAAGAGCACTTTTATGACAAGATGGCCTTTTGACTATCTGTATGTATATGAGAAATAATAATAATTTATTCAGGCAGCTTAGCACTATTTTTGAGTGAGTGTTGACATTATTTCAGTAGCTAGACTTTTCAAGCTAGTTATGCAGACAGTTGCTTACTGTTTTTCTCAGACGGTATAGCGATGTTTTTTCAGTCGAGACTGTTACAGATCCTCAATCAACATGGAGTTGCATATATATATATATATAAGCAAATTTTACTTTAACATATGTGTAATGTATTATTCCGTCAGTATTAGTTACATATCTTAAAATGTATTATGCAGCACAATTAATGAGTGGACGTCTATGTAGCTTGACATTGTTCTGACAGAGAGTAAATGATAAAAGACGGTTTTGAATGCATATTTATTGTTGAGACAAAGTATTGCTGACAGGAGAACCGAAAGCACAACATTTGTAATGGTCAAAAAAAACCTTGTTTTCCCTTTAAAAAAAAAAAAAAAAAAGAGTGTCTGTGAGAATTGCTGAAACATTTTTATTTTTCTATTGAAATCACACGGTGTGTATATGTTGCGATGTGAAAGTGATTTCTGTGGTGGCCTTTATGAAATGAATTTATCCAGTTACAGTTCACACGATGTGACTGTTAGGTGCTCAGCTCTCTAAGATGTATATGCTTGTTTCCATAAATGCCATTAGATATATTTTGTTTATTCATCTGCTTACATACTGACTGATACAACATGTAGCCGACATTATACATCACCCATTGGTTCTTGTACTGCCATTCCCTTGTAATATCCCTTTAAGCAAAAACCCAGGTCTGAAAGCCCTTAGAGAGGACAGCTTAGAGAGGACAGTAGGCGACAGTATTAAAAGGAATGTTTGACTCTTCTTTTTTTTGACACTTGAAAAGTGATCTTTAATTCTTACAACACCACAGATAACCTGAGGTCACATGCAGGAGCATGGTGACCTGCCTAATGCAGGTCATACAAATCATATTGAGTAAGCGTGTAGTTTATGGAAGAGGATGTGCATATAATGCTTTACGATTCTTTCCATGAAAGAGCTCCAATAGCCTGAAAGCGTATTTAACTTGCCTTAATTGTGAACGCTAATCTGTTCATGTATTCCCTCCACTCCTTCTCCTGACCAGTTCACTGTTTTATTTATGTGAGCAGAGTCAATAAAAAAATGCCTTGATAACAGCGAGTGTGGGTCAATAATTCAGCCTGACAGCTATGACACCTGAATACAGTGGTGGAAGAAATATTCATAGAAAAGTAGAAATATCACACTGTGAAAATACTACAAGTAAAAACCTAAGTGTCAGTGTTTTCCTATTATTCAGGATGTTTGTGGATTAGGACATTAATGTGTTGCATTTTACAGTTTTAGATGTTTAATTTACAGCAATACATCGTATTCTATCATGTGACGTTTGTAGAGAACCACGTCTCACTAAAAAGACAACTTTTCATTAGAACAGCCATGTTTTCAACTTTGTGAAGATTCATTTTCCAGCGGATCCAAGGATGTTTTTAATGAGTTTATTTAGCTTAAGGAGTAGGATCATTTTCTAAACCCATAAAGGAACACGTCACCTTTCATCTTTCACGTCAAGCTGTCAGAAAGTACTAATGTATCAATATTGATATCAAATATCGGGCCGATACTGACTCAAATAGATGGATCAGGTATCAGTGACAATGGGGCAGATATTTTCATTCAATTCTATGTTCATACATTACATACTGGAATTTCATTCCTATTGAAGTTTTGACCCATCGGTTATAGAATAATAAAGGTTTAGACTTGAATTGTAATTTCTGTTCATTTTAAGATTTTTTTTATCAAGTTTCTGATGCAAAATGTATTATTTTAATAATAAAAACCAATTAAATAAAATGTATATCTATATGTCTATTTGTTACGTTTAGTTTTACAAAGTTAGGAAAGCAATGTTTAAGTCAAGCCTGATGTTGTCTTATAAATAAAAGAATGATCCCAGGCGTTCAGATCGGTACTCAAGTAAAGTAAAAGTACCTTACATTTATACTTAAATACAGTACTTGAGAAAATATTATTTTGTTCTGGAGCTTGTCTGTCATCACTGTGATGCATCAAGCTGCTTATAGATACATAAATAGATAGACAGATGGATGGATGGACAGATAGATAGATAGATAGATAGATAGATAGATAGATAGATAGATAGATAGATAGATAGATAGACACGCAACTTAAGCCTCGGACACGTGCTTGTTCTAACATTGGTGTCGTGCACATCACTGTGGGGTTATTTAAGAGCAAAGGGCTGCGCTCTTCTACAGCGGGAGGAGTTTCTCAAACCCAGCGACACCACTGATTGGCTGTGGCCCCGCTGCTCTTCACGCTGGGAGTCTCGCAGGGGGACCTTCAAGTACGGGAAACGAAAGTCGATAAGGGGGACAGCCACCTGCGAGCTTTGTGTTTGTACCCGTGAAGCATGACGAGCACGGTAAGAGAGCCGTCGAAACGACTCCGTTTATATACACTACACTTTGCTGCATTCCTTCAGACCGCGCTGTCGCTTGCTCGTGTGCACAGCGCGAGCTCAGTTTCGCTTTGAAAGTTTTACATTTTAAAGTGTTGCAACTGCTGACAGCGAGTGAACGCGCAAAAGACTTTAGATGTGTTCGCTTGTCTTCAAGCTGAGGCTATTATTGCCCTAAATATATCTGTCCAGCTGCAGTTGAGCAGTGTTGCTTAATAGGTCGCTACCAACCGACATTAGCGGATCATAGTGCAAATAAGAGCAGACTGCAGATAAGGAGGCAGTGTGTTCAGTTTATAGCTAAATTAGATTTAAAAAAAAATCTCTGTATTTAAAGATCTCCTTCAGACATGAGATATATATATATATATATATATATATATATATATATATATATATATATATATATATATATATATATATATATATATATATATATATATATATAATAGTGTATGTGGGCGTGCGTGCGCTGGAGGTTCAAAGTTTTCACATCCCACTTAAAGTAAGTTGCATGTTGGACCATGGTTGGACTCTCGTTGCAGCTTCACAAAAGCATGCCTACCTGTAAAACCGTCACGTGTAACAGATAATTAGTTAATATAGGGGTTGAGAAAATTGGTATATGGTCGTTTGTTCCCTCTGCAGCCAGTAACTTCCCAAAATGTCTTATATTCTCTTCCTTTCGTCTCGCATACCTGAGTCAAGTCAGCCATGTTTCTGTGTTCCTATTCCATAAAAAGTGTCAAACTGTAATGCTTCTAACACAACAATGCCCCCCCCCCCTCCAGTATAGGGATTCGGGCAGAGCAGGCCCGGAAAATGAGGAGGAGTTTGTGGATATACTGAAGGAGAAGAGGTGCAGCAGTGATCTTTGCCATGCTCTCAGGACCTTCAGCCCCAGCCCTTACAAAGGAGGCCCGACCTGCACCGCTGCTGACCTCCCCAGAGCCGTGCTGGAGTCCCAGTATCTCCGCTACGTGGTCGAGGAGGTGGGATGGTGTCATTTAAAAAAATAAAAAATAAAAAAACACACGCATCACAGATTTTACACTATTGCTTCATCAATATGGAGTCTTTTCCCTCTGCGTTCCCCCCGTCAGATCGCCACGGAGACGGGGGCGTCGCTGGAGGAGGTGAGAGAAGAGGCTTGTGGGATTTTGGACGAAATGTCTCAGAGCCTGCAGATGGGGTTCATCAGGCTGCTGGCCTACATACTCACCAAGGTGTTGAAGAGACTCTTCACCGGCGTCCATGTCAACATTGAAGGACTCAACGCGGTCAGGACCAAATCAATTCTATGCTTACAACAACAGCACATTACCAAATATACACCACTTTCATACAGCCAGTGAAGGAGAGTGTCCACTGTACACTACCATGTACAGAGTCTAAGTAACTGTTCATGTACAAATACAGTAGATCTGAAAGAGTCACCTCATCCAAATTTAGTTTGTCTGTGATGCTCAACATTAGGTAAGTGAGACAATATGGTTATTTTTAATAATTGCAATTATGTGGGTGATGTAAACTGAGATGCAATATGAAGCTCTTACCTCATAAATGTAACGTCCTACAATGACCTCGTACCCGGTAATCTTATCTTGGTTTCTACTAATGTGTTGACTAATACCACCACCTGAATAACAATTTGTCCAGTATTAAGGGAGAACGCTGTTAATGGAATCGGCGCAGTGTCAATGTACCATTACGTTTACTGAAAGTGCTTGTTTTTGCCACTGACGGGCTCCTATTGTAATTTTAAGTTTCGGACAACCTTATGGACAAGATCCTATAGAGAAATAAAACATTTGCACTTACCTTTCGCTTGATCCGGTCTTTCTATTGTCCCGCTCAAGGAGAAATGTCGTTGTGAAATCTGAATATCGTGCAGCAACTGCTCCAACTCTTCACAGCATCCGTTCTGTGTGGGCCTCCATGAGGTCACAGCACCCACTCTCCCGAGCTTCCTGGCCTTGCAGCAGCCGGTTCGCCCTTCACTCCTGAACGAGACTTTGAGCGGAACGAGGACGTTTATTGGACGTAAATGACGGAGCCCACTTTGAATACATTGCAGCCCGTGAGCGGCAGCCGTCTATTGCGCTCTCCCTCAATACTGGACCAATTTCAGAAATTGTTGTCCCCGTTAGTCAATTAGACACAAAAACATGAGAAAATACCAATAAGAGTTAAGAAGATTATAATCAGTCTCTGTGTTTACAGTCTTCTCCTCTAATCGAAGGACTGCCACATTCTCTCTTTTCTTTTCAACAACAGAAGCTGATCTTAACATATCAAATATTTCATCATATTTGAATGTATGAAATAGTGGCTTGCTCTTTATTGAGACTAACTAATGTATATATCTATCTTATGAAAAGTAACACTTGATAAGTAATATTCTATTCTATTCTATTCTATTCTATTGTCTGTCCCATGCAGCTCCAACAAGCTGTTCAGGAGTGTCCTGTGATCCTGCTGCCCAATCACAGGAGCTATGTGGACTTCTTGGTTATCTCCTACATCCTGTTCACCTACGACATCCCAGTGCCTGTAATTGCTTCAGGGCTTCGCAAGTATCTATTTTAATCAAAACAACAGGGTATTATAGATCATGTAGAGTTGCATTACAACACCTCTGCTTGATGTAAAACGTTTTCTTGATGCTCACTCTCTCTCTCTCTTTCTCTCTCCTCCTCCCTCCCTCCTATTCATTTCTCTGTTTTTCTCCACTGTAAAGCTCTTGCAGGGATGAAGATGTTCGGAGAGATGTTTCGCCGCTCGGGAGCTTTCTATATCCGCCGTGCCATCGGCTCTGACAAACTGTACTGGGCAGTGCTGTCGGAATATGTCAGAACCATTGTCAAAGTAAACATCAGCCATACCAAACTCAAACTGTCTTCTTGGAAATGGCTTCAGCTTGTTCAAGTATTCCTAAATCCACCGGCTGCTGTATTTGACTGTCTGTAAAGAGTGTTTCCAACTGTGTGTTTTCTGTAGACAGGATTTGCACCTTTGGAGTTTTATGTGGAAGGCCTGCGAAGTCGCACACTGAAGTCCCTGGTGCCCAAGTTAGGTAAGTGTCACGTCAGCGCTTTGTGTGTGTTGCAGGGTAGAAGAGTGTCTCTGTCAGGAAACGTTGTTGCTGGATAACAGACCTTAGAAATGATACTCATTTCCTCCTACGAGTCCCCTTCAACAAGTTCTTTTGTTTCATATTCATTGTTCCAATTTGTGTTACAGCGTTGTGTGCAGGAGTAGATATTGTCTGCAGCTGTGTGCTACAGTGTATTTAGGATCATCTGAAGGCCGTATTTTTCCTGTGGCTGACCGACGATTGCGCTCATGCATTGCCGTTTTGAGAACGGGACACAATTCTGAAGTGCTTGCGCGTGTCTGCAGGCATGATGCACATGGTGCTGGAGCCCTACTTTAAAGGCGAGGTGTATGACATCAAGTTGGTCCCCATCAGTATCAGCTACGACCGAGTGCTGGAGGAGTCGCTGCTCGCCCACGAGCTGCTGGGTGTCCCCAAACCCAAAGAAAGCACCGCGGTACGTCCTGGTCACTCGCTTCAATCGACTCCGTCCAAGAAGCCTTACCTCCTTCCAGCATTCACTGCTATGTTACTGTTTATTGTGACGGTTAATTACGTTCCAGTGCCCCATTAAGCCTGCCTCTCTCTGAAACTTTTCCGACATGTATTTGTGCTTGTTACAGTATGTTAAAAATCCATTTAGCGTATTTGCAAACAATATTATTTTGTCTCTAACCTCAGTATCTCATAAGTGCAGGTCAGAAGGGTTCGCGCATGAGTAAAGTTGATTACTTCTTGCTCGCGATTCACTTCCCGGCCTGGCTCTTTCTCCGCAGGGTCTGCTGAAGGCTAGCAAAGTGCTCCAGAACAATTACGGCAACATGCATGTGAACTTTGGCTGCCCCATGTCAGTCCGAGAATTGTGTCGGGGCAAGATAAACCACTGCCAGTACAACCTCACACCCAGGTAGAAAATACAAGTTCTCCAATATAGTTTTCATAGGATTCAGTCTAAAAAAAACCACGAGAATCAAAGTGTAATTGAAACCCTCCAACATATACCTGTAGTCATGCATGTTCTCCCTCTCTCTCCCTTTTTTATATCCATTCACAGAGATCTTCCTCAGAAGCCCAGTGCAGAGGCTCAGGCCTGTGTGAGCTCGCTGGCTCATCTGATGGTACGAATCCAAGAGGAGGGCTCTCTGGTCGGCCCGTGGTCTCTGATGGCCTGCCTGTTGCTCCAGGCTCCTACCACAGTCTTAACCGAGGAGGGCCTGCCGTGGCATCAGCTCACAGAAAAAACCCTCTGGCTCAGGAAGCTGGCGCTGGACTTCGGGGCTCGCCTGAACTGGCCTGGTGGGTGAAGAAGATAGATGGATTTTTATGTATATGCCGTTAATATTGTGTCTTTTTAGTGCTTCATTTTGCACTAATGCAGCTACATCAAGCGGCAGCATGTGATTTAAGGTGAGTGCTCTTGTTTTAGTGGGCCTTTTTTTTTTTTTTAAGGTTTATTTTCACATCCCTTGAATGACCAGTAGGTGGCATTTGTATAGTGCATTACAAGTGAACCAGATAGAGTTAATGCAGAAAAGTAAGTAAGTTGGATCCGTCAGCGTCTTACCTCGGGACACTAAAGGCTCCTTCGACCCGGTCTGAGGTAGATCAGACAGATTAGAGGAATGCGAGTTGGCACAAGCGTTCAGATTCACTTAGGAGATTTTCAGTGGATTAATGCACTTTAAGTAACTTACCCTAAGAGGACCCCACTGAACCGCCTCACTTCACAGCTCTGGTGTGTGTGCAAATACACACATGCAGGCACCTAAACACACATGTACAAATGCGTTACAAAACTACTCTGAGGCTGATGCAATGACAATGTGGATGCCGTTTTCTCCAGGACAAGTCCCTGACCCGGATGTGATGTCATCCGCCGTGGCTCTTCATCACTCCATAGTTCGCCGTGAAGCGGGGCGCGTCTACCTGGTTCAGGAGGAGGAGGAGGAGGAGCTTGAGAGGAAACGTCCGATCAACCCGGAGGAGGATGTGATCAAGACGGCGGTGGCGGTGCTGATGATGGCAGCCTACAGGAATCAGTCCCTGCACATTTTTGTGCGTCCCGCCCTGCTCGCAACAGCCATACACGTCGCAAAGACGGCGCAGAGAGGTGAGGGCTACAAGATGTATATTTCTAAAATAACGCACCGTGACGTTTACTGATTTATATTTTCCTTGTGATCTTCCGTTCGCAGACGAGCTCTTCGCCTTCTTCTGCTTCCTACGAGACGTCTTCTCCAACGAATTCATCTTCGTCCCCGGGAAGTCGTCTCAGGTAACAGCCTCACCAGCTGTTGAACCCCGGTGATAATATATGTGGCGCAAACATGATCACAGCTCTGCCTCTGACAAACTGGGCATGTTTAGGCGTATATGTTTAATGTAGAAACTGAGTCTGCATTTGTAAGACACATTGGGAGTCATTTTGTAGCCTTTGGTGAGGCAACAAAATGTGAAAAAGCCGCCCAGGAAAATCAAAATGCTCTCCACTATCACGATTACCATTTTGTCGGCATATTGTTACCTGTTCAAAGGCCTTTTATATTAATTTAAAAAATCCACTTGTTGGATTGTTATTGATATTGTGCGTATCTGCCTGTTGATTTCTGTCTTTCCATTAATCAGGACTTTGAGGAGGCATGCGTCCTCCTGACGAAATGTGGAGCGATCCACATCAGTGAACAGGAAGTGACGGTGTCGGTCGCGGGAATGGAGGTGCTATCCTTCCTGCAGGCACTTCTACAACCCTTCCTAGACTCTTATCAGGTGCTTTTGACTTTTGCCTCGCCTGATTGAGATAACGCACTCTGCTCATGATGCTGACAAGGCCGTAGCGACCACTGACGTCATGACCTCTGCTTTTGTTCTTGGAGTTAGTGGGATTTGGCAACCCTGAGGTAGTTTGTTATGCAATTGAACTTATTTTTATGTTGATTCCAGTAGATCTCTTTTTTTTGGGGGGGGGGTTGTACTTTTAGGTCAACAAAAATGAACAAATAAATAATTCAGGATTAAAAACATTATTCCTGGAAGTGTGGAGCAGGAATTGAAACTGAATTGACACCATGTTGAAAATATAAATCAGGAGCGCTTTATTTTACAGGGCTGTAATTTCTCAGAGTTCAGCTCATAAGCAGTTGTTGATTGCTCTGTTTGAATACAATTTGCATAAATAGAAATATCAAAATGTTAAGAGATTATTTCCTTCCCAGTGCTCTTTAAATCTGGTATTTTGGTAAATGTTAGATTAATATATCTTAAATGTATAATAGAATTTTTAATGTGATTACAGACACTCCGTTACTAAAAAATGTTGTTTAGGTCACACCTGGCTGACTTTTCCTTCAAATGTCATGATGCTGAAAATGAAAGTATCGCAGTCGCCGATTTTATATATCGCAGGTTTCCTCACAAAGTTACTGTTTTAGACTCTAACTACAATTACATTGTTGGATTTGAATAGTTAAAAATAGGCGGTTTACGTCCTCCTGTTTGATCGGGTGTGTTTTTATGTCCAGGTGATGTTCAGGTACCTCTGTGAAGACGGAGTTCACGTGTTCGCCGAGAAACAGTTGCTACCTGCTGTGCGAAACCTGGCTACAAAGCTCATCCTCTCAGGTGAAACAAAGTGACCACTGACCCCTCGAAACAATCTCCAGCTGTTAAACTCCTATCAGCAAATGGATCCCCATCAATGTGTGTTTTTCAGGTGAGCTTCACACCTATGAAGCCCTTTCGTCCGACATGCAAAAGAACGTTGTGTCGGCCCTGCGGAGGCTGGAGGCCTTGACGAAGTTGAAGGCGTGAGTAACGAGATTAGCTTCGGCAAATCTGTTTGGTTTTAAGCTCATTTTCTGTGGTGGTTGAGAAGCTGTCTGTGTTCCTAATGCCAACGCTTTTTTTAAAAGGTTCTCCGTCTGATTTCTCGTCACAGGTCTGAGCAGAATGAGTACAGAGTGAACAAAGCGGCCGTCAGAAGAATTAACGACATGTTTTGTGAGTCGGCTCACCTGAAATGCAACAGATAAAGATGAACACTGTGACCTCGTTAAGCTCACTGTCCTAACCATGTGTTTAGGATTTGGTTCATGTGTTTACCGCCCCAACCGACAGCAGCCTAAGGGATTTTTTCTTTTCTTTTCCTCTCTCACTGTAGGCGGGAAAATCCCTCCCCAGATGCTCCAGACGACGCCTGACGCAAAACTTTAGCCTCCCCTGGAACAGATCCATCTACAGTATCAGCTCACCGTCCCGTTTATCCCCGCCCCGCTTGACCCTTCCCTCCGTGCCTTAATGCAGCCGTCGGTAGCGATGCCGCATCCTCGACACCAGTGCACAGACTTAACCTGGCAGCGTTCCATATCTCCAACGTCTGCTACCCCCCCACACTCTCTGTGTCCTGGATGTCATCCTGTACTAAAGATAACGCTACAAAGACCTGACCTGCGACGGTATTGCTGATTCCGCTTGATGCCTATAATCCATTAGTTGATGAAGAAAAGGCTCACAGTATGGCTGATGCACTAAAGATGCCTGTGGATAACGATACTGACCTATAACTGTATTTTAATCGGTTGCATTGTGTTAGTATGTTTTTGTCCTGCAGATTTATTATTTGGCAAGGATGATGTGTCTAAATGAGGAGAATGCATAATGGCGCACTTTAAAATAAACTTGATTGCTGGCATAGTACGTGCAATAGATAGTAAAAACTAAATTATGACTCTTGATTGTATAAACATTGTACCAATAAAAAAATCTTAATACTGTACCAAATATCATAAATGTTTGTTTGAGACATTTATTTTAACTTAGTTACATCTCAATAAATGTAAAACAAATGTAACAAAACGCACCATAGATTGTTGTTTTCCCACACTGAAGTATAGATTCTTCTCTGATTCTGTTTGTACTGTTAGTGAAACAGTTTAAAGTTCAACCTCCTGTCATCTCTGCAAACCAATCAACACACTGCCTGCACCTGTAAAGCCTCAGCAGTTAGACGAAGGCCCCGTATGTGCCAATTCACCAGGATACCGTTTTAGGCCTACGTGGAGGGAAACATTATCTATACACAGGTGGTACGTCAACCTTGATGCGTAAAGCGCTGACCGGGTCTTGACAAAACACCGAGATGTATTCCAACACTCTAGAATTTAGCTTCTTCTCGCCCTCTTTGGCTCTGTGGCGCTCTTTGTCCCACCGGTCCTTCTCGCCGTTCATTTGGGAGAACAGGTTGACCTGGATGGTGCGCAGCGTGGCCGCCAGCACGTAGAAGCCGCCCTGCAGCATGTGGCAGAAGGCGGCGCCCACGCTCAGCGCGGCGCCCATCAGGTTGGGCACCGTCTCGCACACCACGCACACGCCCTCCAGGAAGTGCAGCGTGCCTTTCTTGGCCAGCGGCTGGACCTGGTGGTGGAGGAGGGAGCTGCCGCCGTGCGGAGCGGGGGTTTGCTGGGCATGGTTGACCAGGTATCGCGCGCAGTCCGCGAAGTGGGTGACGGCCCGGCGCAGCGGGAGCAGAGCCAGGTACAGGTGACATGCGGCTTTGGTCAGCGCGTGGAAGAGCAGCCGCAGCTCGAGCACGGCGTTGCCTGGAGATAAGAGGGCATCGGGGTCAGCTCTAATTTAACACCCTTGGCTAATGTCAGCAACCATTACACACAGCGTCGGCCACTGGATTAAAGCGTTCACCATGTGGCGGGCATCACCTCAGCACGCGCAGGAAGCCAAAATGTCACAAATCAGTCTGCAACAGATCCTTACGATTATATTAATATATTGGAAGTTTAACTTTTGTCAAAAATTATGTAGGCTGTTGGAAAAAGTAATCATAAGTCTCAAACAAAACAACTTGTTTAAAAATTAAAAATAAACATTTTGTGACTCATAAAGTCTAGTAAAGCAGACCTTCTTACTCACAGGCTACTCTGCTGTCCTGATTTCCTGACTATGTCTCAGTGGGCCATCCTTTCATATGTTTTTGGCAACTGATTATCAATTCTTAGCAAAATCTGAAAGGTCAAATTATTTGTTTTATCCAGCAAATCACACACTGAGCAGCCTACTATCATAACATGTCATAAAGAGAGATAAGTAGTCTTTTATCTTATGCTGTAAATGTGTGACAGCAGTTTCTGCCATAAGGTTGTAAACCGGTGCCACGTCGTTCCTGAAAGGCTTCCAAATCTCCTCTTACGAAATATTCTCTTACCGTCTATAAAGCAGAAAATCCAGAGCAGGGCAATAATCGCTGCCAACCAAGTCCACCAATCCATGTGGTCTCCCCCCTGTCCCGGACTCGAGCAACGAGAAATAAGGAAAGCAGTGAACTCCCCAAGTTATGATCTGGCCAAGCCCTGCCCTGCCCTGCCTTCACGCGGCTAATACCTAAACATTAAGTAGGCCTATCCCATTCTCCGCAGGTGTCGGACAGTTGCAGCCTGAAGTTCACCTGAGGTGTCAGCAGGCGTATTAGGACCATCAGACTACAACCCTTGAACTTACTGCACCGTGTTGTGTCTCACAGAAATGGACACTACTTTGCTCCATGTGCCAAATGGTTGCAATCAATGATTTATTGGATTATTTTATACAAGGATAGCCTAATTAGTGATTGGATGCAAACCAGAGCCAAGATTATTCTTACATAACACATGCTTTTTACAGGACTGATTCTTTCTCATGCCTAAAGAGGACACCTTAGTTCTCAGTGTGTACACATATAGCCATCATGGGTTTACTAGGCTGGATGAACTCCAAGTTAGTCTAGACACACCTGAGTGCCAGACAAGGTGGGAGCACTCACCTTAAAGAAAGACATTGTAGTTGTTGCCAATTTAAAAGGAAGAAAGAAATCTAAAATTAATTAATTTGGGTGTTAGGCTAAAAACTCTGAACAATGGTTACTTCAAAAAATGATGGCAACAAAGTGACACGTAATATAATTGATTATATTTTAAGTATAACCTTGAGTAAAAAGTATTGAATAAATTAATTAAATCTAAACAAAAAAAATATGTAAATGATAATAAAAGCAACAGTTAAAATGTAAAATTACATTTACTGAATATTTGGGTGAAATTGATTTACATTCAATACGTACACACCCACACACACGCACACACACACACACACACACACACACACACACACACACACCGAAGTGCGTCTTTGTCATGGCAACAAAAAGCTTCGGACTGCAGGACACGTGGAGGAGTAGCTCCCCCTCCCTCTCTCCCTCTCTCCCTCTCCACATGTCACCGCCTCTGTTGAATAGTCTGAAGAGGAAACCAAAGGTTAGCAGTCGCCTCACGTTTAAAATGTTACAACGTGTGTTTTTTGTGATGATGCGCTGACCCCAAAACCAGAGGAGTTTCGGTTCATTTTGGCGCATTTCTGCCAGGTTTTTTTCCCCCACGAACATCGGACCCAAACGTCCGCAAGTCAACAAAGGTAAGACACAACACTACTATGGTGACACGGGCTGGTAAATCCTGACATTAGCAGACACAATGTACTGCTTGAGTAATACGATGCAGCTACTTTCAAGTTACTTTACAAGCAACTACTTTTCAAGTTTGTTTTGGTCCAGTAGGCCACACAAGCAGTTACCTCTGATGGCTCAACCCGTTTTATTCCCTCATGATTTAGGGATGGGCCCCAAGAAGAACAACACAACCAGTGGTGTGATCACCTTCCACACACCTTTTCCTGTCAACCTGTTCAAATCAGAGGTAAAAAACAACAGCTAACTAATCACTTGTCTCTAAATGTCAAGGAGGCTGCCTAGATACAGTGTGTGTGTGTGTGTGTGTGTGTGTGTGTGTGTGTGTGTGTGTGTGTGTGTGTGTGTGTGTGTGTGTGTGTGTGTGTGTGTGTGTGTGTACCCTGGGCAGCCTACTGGTCTGAATGCCTGACTGCTCCTCTTTATCCTCTGTCTGTACAGTGTTATGTCTGAATGTGCAATCCTGGAATCTCAGTGGCCTTGGAAAAGTTGAATGGAAAGGTTTCGGGTTATATTGACATGAAAGATATACGGTAGCCACTGTTATCCTCTCTTGACTCTGGACAATAGGGCTCTGGAGGGATCAGATGACATGCAGATGAACAAACCAGCCCAGCATCCAGGTCCACAGTTATACTGGTATTATTTCAGAAAAGCATAACAACAAGCACAGCAAGGAAGCTGCCACATTTGGACTGATGTGCTAAAAATCATGTAAAAAACACAACAACCCACAGTGCACTGACACACATGTCCCATGTGTTTGCGTAACAGTGAGATGCAGCTCAGGTTTCCTGGTAGTGACATGATCTGTCGCTACCTGTTGTGCTGGCCTCTGTTGCCTTCTGTTCACCTACATAATTGTGTCTGGTCCGTCGGTGAACTCCAGCTGGGGTTTCGAAGAGTCGATCATCCACATGGAGCTCTGCAATTTGTGTTTTCTTTCCTCTACATTGTGATCCTACACTGCAGTATATGTGCTGTTATTTGCAATGGGATTTATATTGAAAATGACACAGTTACAGAAGATCACAAGACTCGACACCGCTGGTTTTTCTTGAGGAGTACAGGGCAGATGTGAGGGACGCTGCAGGGCGCAGAGGGAACCCGTCTCATCCGAGTGCGAGGAGGACGAGGAGCCCCGCTAGGAGCCCCACTAGGAGCCCCGCTAGGAGCCCCACTACATGTGTAAGAGCAGGGCCGAGGGATGAGGCCTCACCCTCAGGGCCACAGCCGGGAGCCAAACAGGACCGGCTCTCTCACACCTCCCTCAGACGACTGAAGGTATTGCACTCAACCAGACTCAGACCTGCACAAAAAGAAGGTGGATGATCTTACTGCATGTATTACTATTTAGGCCAAGATGGAGGCTGAAAATCAACAGGTGAAGGAAATAACCCAACACTTACTGGACACAGAAAATGGTTTAGTGAAGGTAAGAAAGCTTGGACAACAGACAGCACAATGTTTGTTTTGTTTGAGCTTACATTCTCCAAATTATGTGGTTTTCCAGTGTTTTTAATTTGTAGTTTAATGCAGCTTTTTTACATTTTTAATCTCTACAAAAAAAAATGTTTTGATTCAAAAATCTTTGAATCTTTAACTTTGTGTCTTTACCTCCCACATTGTTTGAAATGCGTCTCCATTGAGGACTTGGAGAGGTTTCTGAGCCAGCGGGACATGACGGAGCTGAGGAGGAAGGAGCTGCTGCACAAGCGCTGGACGGAGCGCGTCTGGTTCCCCCTCCAGAGGAGAGTGGAGGAACACGCGTCCAGCTGCAGCCCCGCGGCGGTTAAGAGGCGCCAGAGCTCATACAGTCACTACCTCCATCACTGCAACACCAAGGTGATGCTGAACTCACCATTCGGCCCGCTTGTACTCACACAAGTGATGTGTAATTATCTAACTGTTGTAATGTATTTCATCTTCAGGGCTGTGTGTTTCTAGACACCTATGATCTAAGGGAATACAATCCGTTTCTTCTACACATCAGAAAGCCACACTTCTTGAAGGTGAAGATTTAAAAATTTTATTACACTTAATATATATAGAAAAAAAACAGCTTTGGATGTATTGAAGTATTCTGAATGTGTCTATTACTGACAATATTTTCGCTGCTTTATTCCTTTAGCTCAGCACAGCTGACTTAAAGGACCCATTGTACCTTCAGTTACATGAAAGACTGAAGGAAAAGAGAACAGCCGGTTCTTGTGAAGCAGGTATTTTTCTTTCTTTCTTTTTTTTAACTAAAAGGAAATTGAAGACTTATATGAATGCTTTGCTTTGAGAGATATCCGCAGTGGCATTTTCTCTTTAATTTGGGGGAATTAATGTGAGACTATATAACCTTTGAAAGAAGAAAGAACACCGTTACAAAAGAAAAGCTGCATTCATGAGCAATAAAAGGCAAGCTTGCTCAACTCAATACACTCAAGAGGTGTTGCAGCTACAGCCTCACTTGGTCTGGTATGACCAGTAGCTTACTGCGGCTAATTGTAGCCAACCAATTTCCCTTCTATTTCAGGATGTAAATATACAAGGAGACCAGTGCAGAAGCTACCTCAGAGCGATCCTCCTCTTTGTGAGTCTGTGACGTCTCACACCAACAAACTGCTACAGGCCTCATCTAATCATCCAGTCACTGCAACCAGACACACTCCAGTGGGGGATGAGACGGAAGGAAAGAAGTCCAGCAGGTACAAATATGCAGTATTAGTATTGTCAAAACATATTTTATAGAACAAAGCAGGATCTGCGGTGACAATGTGATAACTGCTGCAGCACAACGGCACATCCTTCAGTTAAAATAACGTTATCAACGTTGTGCATGCAGGCTCGACACCATACCATACCACATCAGTGCAACTGCCACACTAGATGGAAGGTGCCATCAGACCGGCTGCTGGCTCCTCAGACGTGGATGTCGGCAACAACCAGCGAGTTAACAACGGCTTCAGCTCTCGCCCGCATCCTAATAAAATCCATTTTAACCGTAAATCTTCACCTCTGCTCGCTTCTAACTGCCTCACATTTTTCCCCTAAGGCACTGTAGAAAGGGTTAATCGTGTAGGACTACAGGAACGTGTTGACAAAGTAGCGAAACATTCAGCCGCAATAAAGAAAATGTTTGTTTTGTACATTTTATTCATGCCATTTTCAGGACAGAATGTCAAACTTAGGGTTAACATTTGACGTGACATTGTACAGTAGTGTGCAGCATTTGAAAGGACGCGTGGCAGTGTGCAGGCGAATGTTTAACAGGACGGATGTCTTCATATAATCAAAGAAGACATGTTGGACAGGCCGAGTAAAATAGTATTGGTTACAAATTTGTAAAAATATTTTTTACATTTTAGCTTCTACATCCGTTTGTCATTCTCCATTTTTGGCAAAGATCACTTAAATGAGTTTGGGTGGCTCAAGGCAGAATAAGGCAGTGACAGTAAAATCAAGAGTTTTTCAAGGCAACTGCTACAGATGTGTGCGGCTGTTTATGCAAAATGTCTTCTCTTCATTACTATAAAAAAATAAGTGGTGCGAGTGCCTGAGGGAATGTTTTGGCTGTGTGTTGTCCTCATTTGGTTGGCTCGTAAAGCTGTAGGTCTAGTTTGACCCAAACTTCTCCAGTAGGGACTTCGTGCAGTAGTAGGCGACGGTTCGCTGCACCTTTGCTCTCCATCTCTTTCTTTATAGTGGCCACGGGAACTTCAGTACGACCCAGGAAATCTGAAGAGGCAGAAAACATTTAGTAAAACTGATAAAATGACAAAGAAATGTCTTCAAGGGATTTCAAATATTAGTCGAGGCTGATTGAGACAGTTTTCGAGGATAATACCAACGTCAGTATGTCAACAGATAAAGATCTTTTGCAGATAGAGATGTACTATATGTGAAGAACGAAAAGACAGAACACACAAAAAAGGGATTGCAGGTAATGTCTGTCGCTTAAAAAAGCAGAGTTTCCTTTATTCTGCACAGGCAGGTACAAATTGGACAAAAAGCCTAACACTCCATTCTGTTTGTGTGTCTCTTATGCACTGACCGTCTGGTGAGAACTGGTCTTTCTCAAACACAGTGATACACAGGATGTCCTGGTAGAGGTCTTTGATAAAGAACTGGCAGTTGAAGTTCCACTTTGGGTTCAGAGTGTCGCTGACCGGTCGGGACGTGTAGCACTGAGCCCCCATCGTCAGCTCACAGTACGGATTGCTCTTACCTGGGGGGGGGGGTTGTATGGGTTGTTCAATTAACGAGAGATTACTGTGAAATGATATTGGGCAACAGGGAGGAGCGATGGGCTCTGCATGCCTTACCGTTGGGCTTGCAGGCTTTGAGCTCCTGGGCTTCAGTGACGGTTACCAGCAGTCGGCCGATCCCGCTGGTCTTCAGGGAACGTGCTAAAACAAACACACAGACGTGAGATGGAGGCCCTAAACACTCCCCATCACATATTCTGCAGCTGAAATGGCTGCTGTTGTGACTAATGTGTGGACAAAACAGGTGCTTATACAATTCGGGGCGATTACAAATTTGGCAAATAAAAATGATTCAATATGTGTATGTACAGTATTTACATGTATCTCACTATTGATTTCACTGTGATGTTTGTTCACAGAGATCAACTGCTTTAGAAGGACATTGTAAGATCTTCCAGCACACACACACACACACACACACACACACACACACACACACACACACACACACACACACACACACAAGGTTCCCTGTGTTTACCTTGGTAAGCCTTCTCTCTCTTTTTCTTCTCCGTCTCTATGAATTGTTCAGATGCTGCTTTGATTTTCTGGACCCACGTAGTCCTACCGACACAGTACATGCATGTCTCCTTTAGACAATGTGATCAGGTGATCGGTTTTTAAGTTTGTGAATATTAACATGTGCATGCATACCTCTCGTTCAAGGTCTCAGTTTTGAGTGTGTAGACTCGGTCGATATGCGAGACGTGGAAGATTGGCTCATCGCTGGACGGGTCCAGTGGCATTTTTACCAACACCTCATTTAGAAACAGTGGCTGGGGGGAAAAAAAATGAAGTGATGAATCACATATGGACAGAGGACCACAGAAGGAAAACGATAAGAAGATTTCACCTGCTGTATGTCATAAATAATCAAAGCAGCGCAGGTACTATTTTAACACCACAGAAGGTATTTATATTCCTGTCTACGGTTAGCGCCCAGCCTCTCGCTTACTGTTTTGTACATCTTCAGCTGTATGCTGGTCTTCAGGCTGAATAGCTTGTCTGGTCCTGAGGAGGAGAAGGACTTGGCGCTGTGCGTGAGGAGGAGGAAATCATTGAAGAGGAAAGCCCACAGCTCCCTGCTGCTTTTGGTTTTGTAAAGCCGACCGCTGTGGAGCAGCTTGCGAGGCCCGAGGCAATTAGTCAGCGAGTTGAAGACCAAGTGCTGAAAGACAGTAAAGACGGGCATGACTGAGGAGAGAGGTAGGAAAGGACAGTCAGTGCTGTAGTGTAAAAATGCTGCTATATGTGTGCATTTGTTTTGGTAACAGATGGTATAAATTCTGATGCGAAGGAGACGTGAAACTGAGTTATTGCAAAGCAATCGAGCAGAATCCATCACAGTGGCATCCAACATAAAACGCACTGTAGAGGATGTTTACAACTGTACTTTACCGCAGCGATAAAATATTGACATTTATAGACTCCTTAAAAAAATGCCTGTTTACCTCTATTGGTCCGTCACACTGCACGTGGCTCTGTATCCACTCCAGCCTGTCTGAGTTCTCCTTCTCCCGGACCCCCTCGTTGACCTGAGAGCACAGCTCCTCGGCCCGCTCCAGAGCTTCTCTCAGGGGGCTGCGGTCCGCGTGACAGTCTGGGGTGTGTTCCAGGATCTGACCAACCGGGAAGAGGAAAGGAGGGAGAAGTGGAACCGCACAATGAATATCAGGGGAGGAAAAAGTAGTGGATGGGGGGAGCGTTGTAATTAGACATAGAGAGTGTATTTTCCACATACGTTCTTTATGAGCAGGGGGTAGCGCGTGATCCTCTGCATGGGCTTGAGGAGGAAGCTGGACAGTGGCATTCCTTTACAGCGGTAGTTAGTGGCTATCTTCTGCTCAAGAGCAAGGCACACAGTGAGAGAGAAAACAGTATCTTATTGTCTGTTTTTGTCACTGTGTTTCTTGAAGTTCTTCTGATGTTATCATCCATTATCGGCAACCCGTACCTTGAGGAAGTCTTTGAAGTCAGGCTGGTTGTGGGTTTTGCTCTGCAGCAGGGCGGCGGCGTTGAGCTGGCAGGAGCAGAAGCGGATGTAGGGCTGCATGTGCGCGAGCTCCGAAGCCAACAGGTCGCCTATCAGCTGAACCGGCATGTTCTCTCCTTCGGTCTTTTTACGGACCCGCAGCGCTCTGGAAAACAATGGATGAGGATGACGATGTAGAACACGATTGTTGTTACATCTTCATTAGTAGATCAAAGTCTGTTTTACAGTGGATTCCCAATTAAATCATTTTTTTTTTAAATCAAAATTTGCAGTTGCTTCCTTTCAGTAGACAGCAACCTCCAATGAAGAAGCTCATGCATAACATCATCAGCTTCATAAACGGTGGTTAGTATACCTACTTGAGTAATTTGGTGTTGCACATAATCAGCTCCCTCCAGTTAACAAAGATCATTCCCATCTCAGCTTCTGTTAGCCGGCCTGACTCGGACATGGGCTTGTAGAAGACCTAATGCAAATGGACAGAAAAATTAAACACTATAGAAAAATACCAGGTCTCGTATGTTTGTGTGTGTGTGTGTGTGTGTGTGTGTGTGTGTGTGTGTGTGCGCGTGTGTGTGTACGTTCGTACCTCTAGAACCAGCTCCAGGTCTTCCACGTAGGTCTCCTCAGTCTGGATGAGCTCGTGGATGTAACCCTGCCTCTTCCTCTCCTGAGGGGTCATTGTGTCCAACGTCATCAGGTCAGCGCACCCTACGGCGCACGCACATGCAAACAGGCAAACATGCATGCATGCACGCACGCATGCACGCGACACACAAGCATGTGCATCACACACAAATACTTTTCTGTCAATCATCAATACACTGAGGAAATTACAGCAAGCACTCTCGTCAGAAACACGACACACGGAGCATGTTAAAATCTGCATTTATTATCAGCTCTAATATTTTATTTACATTCAATGCACAGACAGAAGAGTGAGGCACGTTGTAGTCGCAGTACATGAACTCAGGGAACATAGCAGGCGATGCTAACGCTAAGGTCGCTGCTACCGAGGACACTGAATTAAAGGAAAGTGAAGCACCTTTCGTGGTGAGGTGCTCGCCCCTGATGATTGCATAGGTGTGAATGAGTAAAGTAGCAAATGCTCAAGGGAAAGAGCAGTGGAAGACTCCGTTAGTAGTCTTTGAGGTTCAAACTTGGCAGAAGTTGGACGTGAATGTCAGCAGTGTTGCGTCATTATCTCTGAATCTACTCTTACCGGTTAGTACGCTAATATTTGTGAGTTTTTTTGTATTTTTTTTTTGCTGGTGATATCACAGTTCAGTACAGGATGAGTGTCGACCTTAAATCGCTTGGAAGCATTAATAAATGGAGTGCATCAGAAGTGAATAATAAAATCACAATTAATTGTTTTTTTTTAGTACGAGCAAGCAGCAATAAAGGTCATTGGTGAATTAAGCAACAGTGAGTCTTCACGTTGGTCCATATTTAGCAAGGTTTAGTGTCGTTAGTGCAAGAATGAGTGACCCTGTTAAAAAAAAGTCGTACTGATTCATAGCCTTTAGAAAACTAAATGACTTCAGTCTGATTACATCTACAGATTATTTTCATTATACTATGTAACTAAACTTTTGTGATATATATATATATATATATATATATATATATATTTCCAGTCATCTTTAGCAAAACTGCACATGTCATGCTTCTGTATCAGAGGGACAAAAGCCTCTGCAACACGTCTAGCTGCCTCTGCCTCCCCCGCTCCCCCGGTTAATTAGTTAGTTAAAGAAACAACAAGGGGAACACAGAAGAGGAGAGAGCGAGGGGGACAAGGGGGAGAAATAAATGCCTTGTAGAATATGACAGAGGAGAAGGTAAAGGAAGCAAAATAAAGTTTAAAAATAGACCAAAAACATAGAGAAGCATAGAACAACACGGTCCTAAACAAGTGAGGTGGAAAGCGCAGAGCCGGGCTGTTCTTGCTGACGGCTGGGCTTCCTGTTGCGATAGGGCAATTCAGATTGGCTCAGACAGAAGGGGGAGGAGAAGAAGAAGAAGGAGGAGGAGGAGGAAAAAGAAGAGAAGTAGAGAAGAAAGCCAGCATTACTGTCCTACAGAGGAAACAGAAGAAAAAAAAAGAGATGAAGTGGAGGGGCGGGCGGGGGAGGTGAGTGAGATGAAGGAGAGACGGAGAGACATTAATATAGTTTTAATATTAATGCTGGACTCTTACATGCAAATGCATTAATAATGTATTCCTGGAAATGTAAATGTTGTTACTAATCGTATCAGCTGGAGCATGATGGTAATTTTCTCTCTCTGATGAAGCGCAGGCCTCGTGTGTACTGGGGTGTGTATGAGTTCATGTTCATTAGAATTAAAATAAAAATTTCATTGTGTTTAGTGTCTGCGGCTTTAACAAGTTCATCCTAATTAAACGTCCAGAGTGTTCGCTCTTGTTAACAGAGATCGACTGCTGTGGGGAGAACACGCAAGCTATGAATACTAATTCAAACACACACCTCTTGCTTAAGAATGAGCACTTAAAAAAATAAATTAAAAAAATCAGGCCAGCTATGTGTGAATAAGGAAATTACACCCAACAGAGAAGTCATCAGTGTACTGTACACACAGCAGTATGCAGTAAGTGGAAAAAGTGCATTGTACATTATCTTTACCTACCGTATCAATCGTCCAGTCAAAATGAAGCTTCCATAATGTGACTGATTACGATGAAAACAAGTGCTCTGAGTTTAAAACTGATCAGTTGTTCCCCTTTGTTCTGTGACCCAGTGATTTGTTGGAAAGACATTTTGGGAAAAAATGCTCATTCACTTTCTTGCCGAGAGTTAGATTCCCAATCTCATATCTGTACGCTAAGTATGAAGCTATAGCAGAAGACCGTTAGCTTAGCTTAACATAAAGAGTGAAAACGTGGACATCTAACGTTCTATTTAGTGAGCGTTACAGGTTTATGTTAGTTTTAACTTTTGGATAGAGAGAGCAAGACTAACTTTTTCTCCCTGCTTCCTGTCTGTATGCTAAGCTAACCGCCTGCTAGCTCTAGCTTTAATTTATATAACAGACAGACATTCTCGGCAAGAAGATGCATAAACGTTCCCAAAACGTCAAACTATACCTTTGAATGATTTTAAATAGTTGGTGAAGCTGTTTCATGGACACTTAAAAAGGCAAAATCAATATTAATTTGACATTTCTTGTCTTGTTAATTTAGGAAGGTGTGAGACGTCGATCATTTCAATAAGTATCACACCCAAAGTATGTGGAGATTGAGCTTTTTTTAGTGCAGTGGGTTCATGCTCAACAATTATCCGTGTGTGACAGAAAGTTCTCCTTTAATCTTACCGTCGGCCTCTCCATGCTCTGACATGGATAAGGAATCTACTGTGTCTGCAGTGAACCAAGTCAACCAATCAGATTGTCAGCAACAAGAGAGAAGTTTCTTTCTCCAGCTGATAAATATGTTTTATCATTTTCCATTTGTCTTACCCCCCCCCCCCCCCCCCCCCCCCCCCCCCCCCCCCAACCAACCGCACTCCCACAATAATTCAATGTGTGCATTATTGATTTTCTCTCAAGTAGACAGAGAAATATTGTCCCTCTGTGAATAAAGCCGTAAAAGGCAGAAAGAAAACTTGAGGTTTACTCACATTGCTGACTGGGGTCTGATTCTGTTGTCAACTTGACATAATTGGTGGGCAGCAGACCTGTGACCCCATTGGCGTCTCCTTTCCACCAGTCGGGGTTGGTCTTGTCCAGGATGCTGATCAGCTGACCCTTAGAGAAGCTCAGCTCATCCCGATTGGCGGCGGTGTAGTCGTACATTGCAATAACTTGGCACACTGAGGGTTCAGAGGCACAAATGGGGTTTTATAAGGACGTGAGCGTGTTCATAAGTTAGATGGTTCAGTTTATTGGATTTTTGCTGGCAGAGCGGATCCAGGAATGGCAATGTTGCTCCACCACTTTGGATCAGACTGAATTATCTCAACAACTGTTTGATAGAAAGCTATGACCTTTTCTACAGACATTCGGGGTCCCCAGAGGATGAATCCTACTGACTTTGGTGATCCTCTGACTTTTCATCTAGCACCACCAAGAGGTTGACATTTGGGATTTTAAGTGAAAGGTCTTGAAAACTATTGGATAGATTGGACATTAGCATTTAGGTCACGGAACTGGTAGCATGGCTGTAGATTCTAAATCTTGTTAAATGTCATCAATCTATTGATAAAACCAAGAACTTTTGGGGTTTTTTTCCAGAATAATTACTGAACAAAATAGAGCAGTCATTGGATGAATGAATTGTATACACTCACTCCAGGTTAGTCAGTCACTGTAATTTAATAGCATTATAGTACCATACTTGTTTCATGCATTAAAGCATATTTTTGTGTATAATGTCAAAATCAGAGACACAGAAACTCATATTGGCAGCGTTGTCAAAGTAATCGTGGCCAAGAAATATGTGCCCGCTTGACCATGTAAGACAGAACCGATTCATCACTGTGTTCAAAGTGTGTCAAGCACCTGGCAGAGGGGAGGGGGAGGACTTGCTGCTGGAGGGGCCGAGGAGCTTGACGTGAGAGGAATGAAACCAGCCTCTCTGCCGCTTCTTGCCTCGAGCCTGCAGGGCAAAGAGCCAGTGAGAGTAAATCAGTCGCCTGCTGGTTCAATTCTGAAATCTAACATTGATGAATTGATTTTGTCGGATTTGAGTCTCAGCAGGTAAAAAAAACAACCTATACTGAATCGTGACAGGTCTTTACTGTGAATTTATATTCGCTGCTGTCATAAATCAAGCCAAAGCTCGGCCTAAAGTCTGTGAAATCCTCCTTGACCGAACTTAATACAAATGTAAATCAGCTTATTCTTTACTTAGGGTATTGGACAATTTGAGAAAGCTGTGGTAATCCTCCAACAATGTTAATTCAAATTGTGACTGTCTTTGTCTGAACTGTCCCCTAGCTGCAAGCTTGACTCATTACCGTCTCATTACCGTGTCAAACAGTTCACCGAGAGTTTAAACAGCTATAGCGGCCGCATCAGCACTAAGTAGGCCTCTCGCTGATGCAGATGTACGACCTATTGACAACCCTGTTACTACTCCTCTTACCTCACCAGCTCTTCATTGATCTGACAAGTCAGCAGATACAAAAACATCGACAGCACCAGCAGCGGTACATTTACAGACATTGAGTCATTTTACACATACGTGATACATTAAACCTGACTGTGTACCGTGTTGCAACACGTTTCTTTTGAATCTATTCATAAAGAATTTGATATATTTCATCCTCATGCATTCTTCAAACAGAGGAAGAAAAGACCGTCACTGTGGATATTCAAATATCTCTCTGACCTGCAGTTCCCCGAGCCACCAGCCAGTGGAGTTCTTGGCCAGGACCACAATCAGCTGCCCTGGAGAAAGATGCAGCTGATGCATCATCGGGCCGACGGCGGTGGTGCTGACTGCCTGTGCTATCTCTGTTGACAAAACGGAGAGAGCACAGGGTGGATTTAGATCAGGTAAATGTCAAGAGCATAATAGAGTTAATCAGCAGACTGTGACAGTCTTTGTGCGTGTGTGTGTGTGTGTGTGTGTGTGTGTGTGTGTGTGTGTGTGCAGTATTTGTGAGTCTCACCAGGCTTTTTGATTGGAGCTCCAGGTTTTGACACCTAAATTAATAAAGTTGCAGTACATTAAGGAGTAAAGTAACAAATAAGTAAATTGCATTAAAAATGAAAGAACACACACACATTGTCTATCTATCTATCTATCTATCTATCTATCTATCTATCTATCTATATATATATAAAGATGGGTCAATATAAAGATTCATGGATTAATTGCTTTGTAGAAAAGAATGTAAAGTAATAACATGCTTATCAAAGGTTTACGGCTGACTAATCTTTGAAATATTCCTTAATATATAATACACTTTATACAATTAATAAAATTAGAAACACAAATCTGTGTCACCTCTGGTTCAACAGGTCGGACATAGTTGGAGGGGAAAACCCCGGTCCGATCCCCGATGCATCCTCGCCACCATTCTCCTTCTCTCTCCGTCACCATGACAAGATCTCCCTCAACAAACGTCAGGTCCCCCGCCTCTGGGCTCTCATATGTGTACAAAGCCACATACTCTGGGTTTGGATAAAACACAAGAGCGTAAGTCAGAGCAACATATCCGACAGTTGGCTTGTTGTCATAATTAAAACGTAGAGACATATAAACTATTCTTACCTTCTAGCTGAACAGAGTCAGATGTGTCAAATGCATCCACACTGGAATGGGAACAACACAAAGTCAATTTAGTCTTACGATTAAAGCTTAAAGTTGGCATCAGAGAGGTGTGTGTACTCCCGTGTGTCCTCTTACTCCGTGTTGCCTCCCGTCTCCAAAGTGACATAGCTTTTGGGGAACCATCCCTGAGTCCCGTTGAGCTGTCCCAGCCACCAGTCCTCCCTCTGCTGCAGCACGCTGATGATGTCACCCTGGGAGAAGCTCAGCATTGCGGTGATGACGTCGCCCGTGCCGAAGGCCAGGTTGGGGTTCGTTTCCGAGGTGGCTGACCACGAGGAGACGGCTCGAGCCAACAGAGGGACGGAGGACTGAGGAGTGGGACAAGAAGGGCAGCGAGGTTTAGCATTAGAATTAGAATCCTTCTACGAAATTGAGGGAAACCTCTGGGCGAATCATCCTGATATAAAGCAACATACGGTTGTACTCTAAACTAAATATAGTTATTAACCCATAGTAAAGCTTTCTTCATATTGCATTGCTGAATCTGTATGCTAATTCCTTAGATAAAGCTATGCTCTGTTCTAAGCAGACCGGATGGCATGCAGCAGATGATTGAACCTTCATTACAAAACACAAGAGACTTGAGACTCGACCCACAAAGACTTGACTTGGACTTGCCAAAAATGACTTGCGAGCAAACGCTGATGTTATTTATTGGGAGATGGAAATCTGTAAATGTCTGTATGACCCACAGAAAGGCAAACAGAGAGAGGAACTCTCATAGGGAATAGCTATAAATATACAGCCATGCTGCTGTTGAAGATGTATGTGTGTGTGTGTGTGTGTGTGTGTGTGTGTGTGTGTGTGTGTGTGTGTGTGTGTGTGTGTGTGTGTGTGTGTGTGTGTGTGTGTGTGTGTTGGTGACAGCAGCAGCGCGTGTACCAAGCCAGACCTATATAGTTGCCTGCCAAAGCCTGTTTATAGCTCAGATATACTATGAAGGCAGACATCACTAAACCGACAGAGCAACAAGCTGTAATCACAACCGTGACATAAAATAACCGTACAAAGTTGATACGGCAACATGTTTATCAAACAGTTGCTTATTTACACATACAACAGATATAGAGAAACACTAGCATTCATTGAGAGTTATGTCTGTGGTCACCAAGCAAGTCCGATATTCACTCTCCTTTTAGCTCTGTTTTGGTTGCCACCAACTCCTGAGGGTAATATCTGGCTCTTTAGCTGCTAAATGCTCCAATATGTTCAACAGCTAGTTGCTAACTTTGTCTGTAAATACAAAACAGCTGGAAATGATGTTGATGAGAGCGGAAAACCAAAACAATGAGCTGAAAGAAGCTAAAAAATCTCCGTAGAGCTGAGGGGGATAGCGGGATTGTATAATTCTCTGTGTGTTTGTCACTATGAATGACTTCTTTCACATTATCATTTATTTGATCCATTATTAATATAAAAATGATAACTATAGCAGCTTCAATCTGATAAAATGGCAGCACAGGGAGGCCTTAAATATTCCAACAGTGCTTTTGAAAAGACATTACGAGAACTTTTTGTCCTCGTCATGCCTGACACCAGAGAGTAATATAGAAGGGATGAAAGCTAACGTTGCTCCTGTATAAACGTGGCAACTCTACCCAGAAATAGAATGCTAATCTCTGAATGGACACAGCAACAAAACAGGGTTTCAATTTGCATCTGGAGTAGGTCACCAAAAAGTGTATCTGTCCATTAGGAGGGAGCTTTCTTTTAAGGAAACTTTTAAGTTAGACCCAATTCACTGTGTGTCTGGAGTTAAAAGTAAACACAAGTGGAGCTTTACCTGTGAAGCGTCCGATTGGGCAGCAACAGTGCTGTCACATGCTACCTTCTTGTCTGGGACTCTGGGTTAAACAGGAGGGACAAACCATTAGGGAAGGAGCCAACACAAGAATAAAAGCAACCCAAGAGAAGGGTAGCAGACATTGCAACGCCCAAAGCATGACTGTTTTAAAAGGCCGTCCCATCCCGTTTCCTCCTGTTACCTTGAGTTAAGTGGCGGTGGCGGCGGACAGGACGATTTTCCCGGTGAAGAAGGGGGGGCCGTTGTCTCGGTAGTAGAGGGGGTCGGACATTTCTCCGCGTAACTCTGGGGGAACCAGCCCCTGTTCCCATGGTAGCTCCCGCAAAACCAGCCGGGCTCACCGACGGTCTGCTCATCCACCTGCATCATGAAAAACGCTGCTTAATCACTGGCAATCAGGCAGAACACGATGATGATGATTAACATGTCGTTTCCCAGCTGCAGTCGTATTTTGGACCAATCAGGAACAATGACTATTACGGAGCAATCGTACATAAAGACATCAATCACACCAACTGTAATTTTGACTTTGCACATCTGGTGTTTTCTTTTCCACTTGACCGTGTTTATTCATCAAATATTGTTTTACAAACTAACAAATATTACCATAAAACTATATGTTATCGCAATACTCAGCATATTGGAAATTGTTTGAAATTTGTTTTGTGACATAAGTATCATGATAATATTGTATTGTGTGGCTTCTGGTGATTCCCAGCCCTAATGGTAAATGTGTGTGTCGTACCTCTATAAGGCCGCCTGCGTCTATACTCAGCTCGTCTGCGTTTCGGGCAACAAACGAGTACAGAGCTCGATACGTGGTCAGCTTGGAGGGTCGCTGAGCCACCAACACCTGCTGTTGTTCTCCTCTTTCCTGCTCTTCTTTGCTCTTCCTCCTCCTCTCCTCCTCCTCCTCCTCATCCTCTTTCCGTTTCCTTTCCTGCTCCTCCTCCCTCTTCCTCTTCTCCTTCTCCTCCTCCTCTCTCCGTCTTCTCTCCTCTTCCTGCGCTTTCTCCTGGGCGGCTTGGAGGCAAGCCTGTGCCTCCCTCTCCTCCTCCTCCCTTTGTCTGGCCCTCTGCTCCTCCAGGAGCCTCCTTTGTCGCGCCTCCTCCTCCTCCTTCTCCTTCTCTCTTCTCTCTTGCTCTAGCTTGGCCTGTCTGTGGAAAGTACATTTTTAAAGCCCGACATAGAAAATGCATTTCATCTGGGAATGAAGGTCACCTAAAATAGAAACAAAGAAACAAAAAGCAGATTCAAGTAAAGTACAGTATGAGTCATTTTGCAGTCACAGTCACCTGGTTGCCTCCTCTTCCTCCCTCCTCTTCCTCTCCATCTCCTCCTCCCTGCGCCTCTGCAGCTCCCTCAGTTTCTCCTCTTTGACTCTGTGCAGGTCGTCCAGGACGGCCTGCTGCCTCACCTGCTTCTCCCTCAGCTCCTGGTGCAGCCACAGAACGTACAATGCGTTAGAGAGAAATAAAAGACAGTTTATGACCAGTTTAACGAAGCAGAAAACAGTGTTATGACCGGACACAAAACACAACACAAGTCGGTGCAAGCTTACATTCTGCTCCAACCACAAGCAAGCCAAATTAGTGGATGCACACGGCTGCACATTACAGTTGCATTCAATGTATAGAAAGATTTGGATGTGTTGCAAAAGTCATCCCTACATACAGTATGTGGCAGTTCAAAAAAATACACATATTTGATGCAATAGTACAAATACAATCATGTCCAAACGTGCAAAACTGATTGAAAAAAAAAAGTAAGCCATTCACAGACACATGCAGATGTATGTGTGTGTGTGTGTGTGTGTGTGTGTGTGTGTGTGTGTGTGTGTGTGTGTATGTACAGTTAGGTCCATAAATATTTGGACATTGACACAATTTTCATCATTTTGGCTCTGTACACCACCACAATGGATTTTGAATGAAACAATCAAGATGTGCGTTAAGTGCAGACTTTCAGCTTTAATTTGAGGGTATTTACATCCCAATCAGGTGAACGGTGTAGGAATTACAATGCATTTTATATGTGGCCCCTCCTTTTTAAGGGAACAAAAGTAATTGGACAATTGGCTGCTCAGCTGTTCCATGGCCAGGTGTGTGTTATTCCCTCATTATTTCATTGACAAAGAGCAGATAAAAGGTCTAGAGTTAATTTCAGGTGTGGTATTTGTGTTTGGAATCTGTTGCTGTCAACTCTCAATATGAAGTCCAAAGAGCTGGCACTATCAGTGAAGCAAGCCATCATTAGGCTGAAAAATCGAAACAAACCTATCAGAGAGATAGCAAAAACATTAGGTGTGGCCAAATCAACTGTTTGGTACATTCTTAAAAAGAAAGAACGCACTGGTGAGCTCAGCAACACCAAAAGACCTGGAAGACCACGGAAAACAACTGTGGTGGATGACAGAAGAATTATTTCCCTGGTGAAGAAAAACCCCTTCACAGCAGTTGGCCAGATCAAGAACACTCTCCAGGAGGTAGACGTATCTGTGTCAAAGTCAACAATCAAGAGAAGACTTCACCAAAGTAAATACAGAGGGTTCACCACAAGATGTAAACCATTGGTGAGCCTCAAAAACAGGAAGACCAGATTAGAGTTTGCCAAAAAACATCTAAAAGAGCCTGTACAGTTCTGGAACAACATCCTATGGACAGATGAGACAAAGATCAACTTGTACCAGAATGATGGGAAGAGAAGAGTATGGAGAAGGGAAGGAACTGCTCATGATCCAAAGCATACCACCTCATCAGTGAAGCATGGTGGAGGTAGTGTTATGGCGTGGGCATGTATGGCTGCCAATGGAACTGGTTCCCTTGTATTTATTGATGATGCGACTGCTGACAAAAGCAGTAGGATGAATTCTGAAGTGTTTCGGGCAATATTATCTGCTCATATTCAGCGTCTGGTGATGTCTATGGGTTCCAGACTTCAGGCTGTCATTGACTGCAAAGGATTTGCAACCAAGTATTAAAAGTGACAATTACATTGATGATTATGTTAGTTTGTCCAATTACTTTTGGTCCCTTAAAAAGGAGGGGCCACATATAAAATGTGTTGTAATTCCTACACCGTTCACCTGATTGGGATGTAAATACCCTCAAATTAAAGCTGAAAGTCTGCACTTAACGCACATCTTGATTGTTTCATTTCAAATCCATTGTGGTGGTGTACAGAGCCAAAATTATGAAAATTGTGTCAATGTCCAAATATTTATGGACCTAACTGTATGTACAAGCTGACTTCATTTTCTTTCCCTTTTCTGACACATAAATTGTGCAGGTTAAGCATTCCATGTTTTACCCTCAGGGTGCATCCTGTTTATACAAAAAACACAGGCTAGAACAAAACCCGCAACAAAAAAGGGAAGACATTGTACCAAAGCAGAGCTCCATTTAATAATGAGTCAAAAGAAAAAACAAGGATGAGTGAACAGATCAAATCATCACGGGATGAAAAGGAGAGGAAGACTGAGGCAAGGGTGAAATGAAAAACAACAACTAAAAAGGAGGGGTGAAAAAGATTACACAGTGGGAGGTAGAGAGAGAGAGAGAAAGAGAGAGAGAGGAGGAAGGATAACCTTGATGAGGAGGAAGAGCTGGCTGAGGCAGGCCAGCAGAGACAGAAGGCCCCGCAGGACACAGTCATCCATATCCCCGAGCTATGAAACACACAGTGTGATTATGGAGGGAAGGAAAGTGGGAAGAGAATAGAGGAAAGGTAGGTACTCAAGACAAAGGGAGGAATACAGAGGTGAGTTATGAGACGGATAAAAGAAGAAAATAAGCATCACAAAGAAACACAATAAATGGAAACGAGAAGAAAGATTTCCAGTTGGAGGGAAGCAGAAGGGGGGAAAAAAGACAGAGGAGAGAAGGAAAGGTGTTAAAAGCTTTAAAAAGCAGTTAAGAAAAGGAAACAATAGAAGAGACCAAAGAGAGAGCAACTGTTGATGCTGCAACTATTAGTATTAGATTGGCGATATGTTGTAAGAAGATATGACATCATTCATCACAGGTATTGAATTTTCAGGCTTTCTACCAGCAAGCGTGCACGTCCGAGTCTGTATGTATGTGTGCAATAACGTGAGGTAACAAGGTTTTCTTTTCCTTCCTGAGGGGTGAAACTCAAAGACCCGCTGAACAAGGTTTCACAGCAGCGTTCTCACTGTGAAACTCACTTTTTATTCTATTCCAATAAACTGAAGCTGAAGGAAAAAAAAAAAAACATCTTCTGGTTCCTAATATTGGTGTAATCCATTATATAGTTATATTGCTTTATTTTGTCGTATTATTATGATTATACCCAACTTCTATCTTGAATTATAAGTCAATATTTAATCACTTTCACACAAAAAAAGAGCCAATTCCATTTGTTCCTCCTAAAGGAATAGCTTTTGGAAACTTATTTGCTTTCTTGCAGAGAGTCAAATGAGAAAATTACCACTTTTGTTTCTGCACATTAATTTTGGAATGAGTCAGTTGATTAGCTTAGCTAGCTGTCTAAAGACTGGAAACAGGGGAATACGGCTAGTCTGGATTTTTAGGTAATCCTAAACTTCTTCAAAGCTAAGCTGTGTTACCTAAAATAATCTATGGGTGGTCTGAACTGAACCTGGCTCTTCCTGGGCTACTATGAGTTGAGTTGAAGATAAATATTCTAAGCTCCGTTGAGATGGGCTAAAAAGTTCACTACCAGCCTCCACATCCTGAACAAGTCTGTGCCGATCACTGACCTTCAGCTCCTTGTTGTACTGCTCCATCTGGGCCAGTTTGTCGGTGGTCTCCCTCTCCAGAGTGTCAAGCTGGTCCTTCAGCCTCCGGCAGTTCCCTCCTTTCTCCGTCACGCTCCCGGCCAGCGAGGTCAGAGTCACCGCTGCAAGGAGAAATGTCAAAAGGTAAGAGGCAAGTGTCTAGACTTCAGCGACCGACATGATGTCCCGCGTGTCGTGCGACAGACGTTTGTCACCCACAGGAGATTTTGTTGAGGTTGATGATTCGCAGCTTTTCTGTCAGCCTGTGTTGTTCTGGGACCAGCTGGGAGAGCTTCCTCTGCCAGTCCTATGGCAAACACAGAGGCATACATACGAGCAGAAAATGAAGAAAAGAACAAACATTCATGGGAATAACTGAATAAATGTTTGACGGGGAGGAAGTTAAAGCAAAAGCATTTCTTTAACCTCAAACTGAAGCTGCAACGTGTTGATCTCTACGATGCGCGAGTCCCTCTTCTGATTGACGAGGTCCACCTCGGCCTTCAGAATCCGCCTCTTGCTCTGAGCGTCACGGAGGCGGTCGGAGATCAGCTTGTGCTTGTTACCCTGCGAGACCAGGCAAGAGATATCAGTGCGCTCCCCGTGCTTTCTTATGAGTGTTCATTTCTGTATGTCTCACCACATCCTGCAGCTCCAACTCTAGACTCTTCTTTTTGGCCCTGAGTCGGGAGATCTCCTCCTGCTCCCCCTCTTTCCTTCTGCCCAGCTCCTCTCTCTTCCCACGCTCCCACTCCTCCCTCTGGTGGCGCTCCATCTCCTGCTTCGCCGCCTGAAAGCACGAAGGAACATGGTAGTCACAGAGGCATGGCGGTCCAGATGTTCGGCAAATCACAGATGAGGCCGTTTTCTCCAGCTCACCTCCTTCCTCTCCAGCTCTCTCAGCCTCTCCTCCTCCCTCTGTCTCTCCATTTCTCTCCGCCTCTCCTCCTCAAGCCTCCTCCGGTTTTCCTGCTCCCTTGCCTCCCTCTCCCTCCTTTCATGAGCCTCCCTCTCCTCCCTCTCTCTCCTGTCCCTCTCCTTTCGCCGCTCTTCCTCCAGAGCCAGCCGGCGTTTCTCCAGCTCGGCGCTGCCTCGCGCAAAGTTCTCCTTCAGCTTGTCCTCAAAGGACACTAAAGAGAGGAAAAGACAGACAGAGAGGCATGACGCCGAGGGAGACTAATGACTCAAATTCGAACACAACAAACTGTGAGCAGGACACGCCATACCACTGCTCTTGGTCTTTTGTGGAGGTTCTATCTCCGGTGTGTCTATTAAACAGGGAGTTATGTAGGGCCCCGTTCCATTAACAAGCTCACTGGGCTTGATTCCTCCTCTGAAATATCCAAAAAAGATAATAACGAACATGTTATAATGAATGTATAAAATAATCCATTGAAGGTGTCAATCTGTGTGTGTGTGTTACCTGAGAGAAGGAGGCACCAGGTCTTGAGGCAGTGTGAGGGGCAGCGGTCGGCCAGTTTTAGCCATGTCCACAAGGTGCATGGCCAGAATGAACTCATCGGCTTGCAGCTGACCGTCCTTGTCCACGTCTGCCAAGGTCCTGTGTACGCACAACATAGTAACTCACGTCGTAAAGCGGTAAAGAGGTGAGAATATCATGATTTTAAAGCAGCATAGTGGTCTTCATTAGAGGCAGCGAGACAAGCTGTCAAGCTGTGATTGTGAACGACTTAGCGAACAGTTGCCTATTTACTCATCCAGCAGACACAGAGCAACATTGAGATTCATTAGCAGAAACGTTACTGACACACCAGGCTCATGAGTCCTTTACACTCATTTAGTTTCCACCAAATCCTGAGGGAAATACTTTTTATTACTACTCTTTAGATGCTAAATACCTCACTGGGTTCATCAGCTAGACGCTAACTTTGTCTGTTTGCCTTTTGGTGCTGGGTCTGTGGTGTATGTTCGATTCATAAGAGTCTTTTTTGCTTCAATAAACCACAACAATGAGCTAAAATTAAAAAAATACAAACATTTTATTGCTAGCTGGATCGCTGTTCATAGTATGTATATCTGTACGTATTAAGAGGTATGATTTTGGATCATTTTTTGTTATTTTTGTTAAATGATAAATCATGTGTAGGTTTGACTTAATGGCATTATGCATTCTGCCTGTCTAGTGATCAATAGATACTAGTATGAACTTAATAAGGCACACAGCCCGAGATGTGGCTACCTGGCTACAAACACACACACACACACACACACACACACACACACACACACACACACACACCTCATACTCACCAGATGGTGGCGAGCTGAGTCTGGGTCAGGTTGGATGCAATCAGCGCATTTCTAACCTGAGGTCCTGCAAAGTAAAGATGACATCAGAAATAATGACACCCGACGAGGACGTGCTTGCCTACGTTCTGTCAACGTTTAAGAGGGGTTAAGAGGGGTTAAGAGCAATCACAAGAGTTCCGTGAGTGCATGTGTGTGGAAAGTGAAACTGACGCAGAGTACGCTCTGTCAAACTTTACCCAAAAGGCCACTCATGAGCAGCCAAGCGGTCCTGAGAACCTCCTGTTTGTTTTGGCTGGAGTTGTGTACGTATGCGTGTGTCCGTGCGGGACCTACCGGACAAGTAGCCACTCATGAGCTTGTCTAGCGTGTTGAACTGCTGACGGTACTTGAGCCTCGCGCCCTGCGGGACGGCCCAATCACTAGCACCCGTCTTCGGAGAGTTACTGGCCAGCGACGTGGTGGAGGAAGAGTTTGAACTACGGACGGAGAGAAAAAATAATAAAATGCATGAGCTTACACCAAGATATCACCTAAAGGGAAATTACAAAATAATATTACATGGTCAGCGTTCCCTCTCTCCCTTGTATTCAAGCCTCGACTTAGACCCACTAATTGCTCCGAGACTCCCTGGTGTTATCTCTCAGCTCTTAATTAGCTGTAGAGGAAGCAACCGACCACGTAGACAATGACTCTCTGAAACGAGACAGCGGCGTACACTCGGGCTATGCTAATCAGCCCTTCTGTTTTTATAGTAAACAACGCCTCTGCAAGAATAGCAATAGCATAGGCTGGGTCGATGGTGTTCATTTGAGAAGAATGTCCTTTTTTTTCAGTCATTATAGCTCAGTGGAAACTTGCAGCACTCGTCTGAAATAGAAGAGGGTTCAGGGAGACAATGGGAGATGCATGTGCAGGATCCTCCCTCTGCCTTAGGGATATTTTTCAGTGTGTGTATGTGAATGTGTGTGTGTGTGTGTGTGTGTGTGTGTGTGTGTGTGTGTGTGTGTGTGTGTGTGTATAACTTAGTGCCACCAGGAGGGTATAAGTCACTTATACTAAAACTTGTTATGGTTCTGGTAGAAAAAAAACAAAACAGGATAAGATGCTTTTGCACACTGTGGAAATGCGAGTCGCATACCAGTGACTGCTGTTGTTTGACTTCTAGCCCACCTGCATTCAGGACGCCTCTCCTTTCCCTTACTGTGCTGTATGTCTATGATTTTTCATGTATTGTTATATGCATTGCTATAAAAAAACATTTGCCCTTCTGGGACAAAAATAAGGCTGAAAGTTAAGAGGTTAAAGTGATGTGGATGGCTGCTGGATCAACATGTACTGGTATTTGACTTCCCAACACTCCTGTTGCCCTTTTTTTATACTTGCCACCACCTACACCTGAGGCCAGGACAAACACTAGGCCCATTTAAAAACAATACATTCAAAATGAAATCAGATACTACTCCTACTCATTTTCCCAAACCACACATAACACCATGTGAAGGATCAAGGATATTAGATATGCTATTGTCTTTCTTAAGGGAATCTGGCCGTTACTGAAACTGCACCTCCCGGACTCTGATTTCTTCTTTGTTTACTCCTCATTACATCCCACTGCTGTAACTAATCCAGGCAGAGATGAAGTGCGTCGTGCAAAAACACAAATGACAGTGGCAGTTTGAGTGCCATGGATGTAGGACTGCGAACCCCTCCAGTCGCTATCTCCTATTTCCACTTCCCTTTGAGATATACCAACATTCACAGCTGATAACGTATATGACATTGTTACCATTTAATGGGACAACCCCCACCGGGGACAAGTTAACTTTATCAAGACTAAGAGTCTACAGCCAAACTAGCGCATAGATACAGCAGTAATTTGAAATGCTAACAGTAGCATGTTATCTTTTTAGCATTAGCTTTTGGGACTGATGAGAGTTTCATCATTTTTGCAAGTATTAAGTCATAAAGTCTAATGGAAAAGCCAGTCGGCTTGGATGGAGACTTCACAGTAACAGTGAACTCCTCCCTTAAGAATGCCCTTTGCCTCTAATGTTTGCGACTCTAAACAAGCCCACTTCCTAATGTTGCAATCTCATTTCAAAATGCCCTTCCTGCTCTCTCTGTTATCTAAGGGTTTCATCTCTGCCTGCATTCTGATCCTCACAGGACGAATAGGGCTGGTAGTGTGCGACACAGACCGGTGTTAACAGCAGCCATTCCCTTAAAATCTCTGCATAATAAATGGTGCATTTTAGAAGTCGTCACATCTCCCAGAAATCCAACTTGGAAACTGAGTGCTTGATTCTAAATTTATGTTTCAGCGAGAACTTGTGCTGATGTGCTGACAGAGGACATTCAAAATGAGCAAAATTCTCTATTTTGGGGGAGCTGACAGTGACAATCTATTTCCACTCTCACCTGCTGGATCCAAGGTCCAGAAGAGAGTTGGCCTTCGACATGCCGGTGGACGGAGAGAACGCCATGGGAGAGGAAAAGCCAGAGAGAGGGAGCGCTGCAAATAGGGTTGGAGGCAGTTGGTTAATAGTCAAATATCATTTTTTGACAAGCTCAAGGAAATATGAGAAAACAATCTGCTGAATGCTTCAGTGCATGCATGTGAACACAAGTGTGTATGTGCTTTTTTTTTAATATGCAATCTCTGACATACTATGTGCAGGGTGCTGCTGCCCTTGAACGTTTGTACATCTAATCTTATCTCCTCATACTTTACAGTCGCAGCACACAGAGCTCCAGCAGCAAGGTTATTGACATCTGGTTAAAAACAAAACGATCGCTGTTTTCTGCAAGTCTGAGGGTTTAGTCTGGAAAGCTGCGGCAGTGGCATTGGTACATTTTCCCCCCATTTCAGAGAAGAAGGATGAAGATGGAGGGAGCACCAAATAGGAGAGAAACGTCACGCTAATTAGGTTGCACATTTCACAGCCGGAAAGGAATCTCGAACAGGGCGAGAATAAAGAGAGCCGCCAAAGGACAGATGGAGGAGGTGAGAGAGGAAGAGAGCACAGTCAGATAAAAGATAAAACAGACTCAATGAGTATGTGTACATCAGCATCCACACCTGATATCAATGTTTTACTGTGGTGACTTATCTCCTTGGTGGTAAAAAAAACCCAGCTGTTACTGCATAATGCAAGATACATACACATACAGTCGCCTATGTTCAGATACTTCCATATTCCATTCAAGTCAGATAGAAAACCTCAGGGAGTGGATAAGCTGCAGCCCTTTCATCTTACATGTGTTACATTAACACCGCACCATAAATGCACAAGACCTGAATAAATAACTGACCCTGCTACACCAAACATTACACACCAGGATTGGGTTGCACCAAGCTATTCATTATTCCTTCCTAAGCTCTAAGCTCTTAGTAACTACTAGTTTCAAAGCAGTGATCGACTCAATCAGGCTGCACCAAACTTAAAGGCACAGTGTGTAGAATTTGGTGGCACGTATCGGTGTGGTTGCAGATTGCAACCAGCTGAATGTCCCCTTCGCTCACTCCTGCTTTTCCAAGACTGCACATGTTAGCTCGCTAACGTTAGCTCTGGCGGTTGGTTTGTAGCAGATAAACCAGGTGGTTACTTGGTTTAAACGTTAAGTGACAACTAATCTTTTCGTAAGAACTAGACTGTGACGTACGCCATTTTAATGTATTAATGCATAATCTCCATTGAGTAATAAGTCATGTTATGATTAGACTTGTAGTTTGAATCTACAATGAGCTGCTGCAACATCCAAGGACCTCTAAACGTTGTGAAATTTTGAAAAGATTTACAGCTAAAATTTCAAGCACGGAAAAAGATGAGAACATACATAAACACATGTATTCCTCTCATTTTTACCTGGATCTGTGTTCCCAGCTGTAATGCTATGGCAATGTGTTTATTTGCATGTGTAGAAGCTATCAATAGCACAAGCCTCTTATCTATGCTGTTCTGTCAGGCTTTTCTTTGTGTTCTCCTTTTTTGCATTTAATCTAATTTTGGGACGTGTGCCAGTGAAATATCTCGGTTACTCTGGAACATAACACAAAATATTCAGCGCACATTCTCTCTTTATAATCCCAGGTTAAATTGGAAAGAATTGGTGCTAATCCACTAATAAATATCTAGCTGTATTTGTCCCTGGAGCAATTCGGAATGGTTCCACTGCAGAACCAACCTGAATTGTTGGGAACAAGAGGCGGGGTGAGGAGGTTGACATTGCCGTTGGGGAGTCCACAGCTTCCCAGGCAGTGGATGAGGGGCAGAGTCATTGGCGTTGGCAGAAGGGTTTGCACGGAGTGCATGGAGTGGTTAGCCGGGATGGGTGTTAGGATGGGCATGGCTGACATGGATGACAGACCGATTGACAGGTTTGGCATAGAACCCATTCCTGCAAGGAGGAAACACACACATGTAAACATGAACCGATCCAGAAGACCGTTTCAGAAGAGAGACTAACTTATAGTTGAATTTAAAAATGGGAAACTTCCACTTTTACCATGACTCAGATACATAAGCATCCCATTTTGAAATACAACTAAAATGCATGAGTTATTATTCTATGTGAAACAACACTTCTAAAAGACACAGTTGTGAGAGAAAGAGATGTTGTGGTTTTGAAATTGGATCGTGGCTGTAAAAATCCTCAGACAAATCTTTACCAAAACGTGCTGATGAAGGGATGGTTGACGCCAAATTGGAGACGGGAGGTTGCTTCATGGTGTTTGGCAGGACAGACGGTAAGTTCCGCCCCTGAAGTGTGAGTTTAATGAGCTTCATAGCGATGGAAAACTCCTGTCTGTCCATCTTCCCATCGCTTTCCATGTCAGCTAGGTTCCTACAGGAGGCGGAGAAAGAGCGGGCTGACTTACAATATGATCCGTTTATAGCACAGCATTCCTAGTCTGTTTCTTTTTTAGACAGTATAAAGGGCGAGGGTTACACAAGGTTCTCTTCTGATTACAAAACACACACACACACACACACACACACACACACACACACACACACACACACACACACTTTCTCCCCACTCTTACACATTCACTTTACTAGGTGGGGCAGGCTGTGAAGGAAGTGAGTGCTCTACAGGAAATAAAAAGCAGGCCGAGTAGACCAAACTAACTCTGGCCAGAAACAAAGGTTGGACCTACTGACCTACTTGCTCTGGCTTAACATTGTGGCTCGATGGTGCTTACCAGATCTCAGCCAGGACAGAAGCAGGCAGGCCAGACTGGAGGAAGAATTTCCTGGCTTGTTCTCCTGGAAACAGACAAAAATCACTAGAATTAAGAGAGACGGGCATTTGATACAGCTTAAAAAACTATGACACTTCCGTTTGTTGTGACAACGGCCTACCTGAGACATAGCCGAGGACGGGGGCGAGGGTGTCAAACTGTTTGTCGTGTTTCCCCCTCTCCTCTGGAGTGATGGCCCACACACTGGCTCCGCCTGGACAAAAGCCAAGAGATGTTGTTTTGAAATCGCAATGAAAACAGGATTTTGAGATGCTAAAGTTGGTGCAAATCTTGGTCAAACATAACGTCTTTAATGTGCAATAACAGGGTAAAGGATCACTAAAAAGTGTGCTCCACAGTGGCGTCCCTGTAGCCAACTGGTTAAGATGCATAACCCGAAATGTCCACAGTTGGATTTTGGCCAGGGACCTTTGTTGCCTGTCATGTCTCTCTCTGGAAATGTCCATCTCACGGTGGAGTGAGAAGAAAAGTCAGGGGATCGCCAAAGTCAGTGGGTCTGATCCTCTGGAGACCATGAATGTGGGTAAAAAAAATGACATGGCGTTGACCGACATTGCCATCCAAAGACCTACGCCTCTAGCACGAATAAAAAGTAATACAAGCACTGCAAAAACTCAGACAGAGATGCAGACTATGCTACAGTATATATACACCACACATCATCATTTCAATAGACTGTAATTCTAAACAACGTCAACGGCTGTCACTGGTGCTGCTATGTATAAGAGCTCAAATCCCAAAAAGATCCTGCTTTATTATAACGCCAGCTACATTTTGGAGCCCCAGACTTTCCTAAATATGACAGCGCCAATTCTTATGAAAAAAGATAAAGAGAAGCTATTTTAAACCATTATGCGTGGGCTGCACTCCACTCGTCAACACACACACAAATGCAGCAACACATTGAAAGTCCCCAAAGCGGAAATGCTAATACCGAATTCAGTTTAGAGTGTCTTTTTTAACTCCGCCACCCAAAAAGTCTGCATAATTTCCATCCCAAATGAGAGACCCCCCCCCCCCCCTCAGATGAAACCACTCACCACCAACTCCCAACAATGATTAATGTGTAAAAATGTCCAGTCAGCGTTTTTTTTTTTCATTCCGCTCCACTCATGCATTTCTCAAGGTAAGTTCAGGGTTGGCCATGAATTAAATATGAAGTCGAATGTGCTGTGTGAGGGGTACGAAACTTAATTCTTACTCATTTTCCTTAAGACGTCTTTAATAGAGGGGGGGGGGGGGTGAGAGATTGTCATTGGAGCTGATAATCAATTAATCATCAGGGAATCCGCGAAATTAATTAAATCACGACACGATCAGGGTACACTCAAAGCCTTCTCCTTCGTTTCGTTTTTCGCAACTTCAGAGCTCTGGGGCCATTTTTAATTAAAGGAGGGACTGTATGGACGTTGTGCACAGCTGGATCTCTCCATATGGCAGTAATTGAAGGACAGAGATGCAGATAAAGAGACAATGACAGATAACGAGCCCAGACAGCAGAGATAGAGAAGTAGAGTGATGCACAGCCGAGTGATGGACTAGTTAATCGACTGTAACCTACATTAGAAACGGTAGAAACAGATGGTTTCATGTGAGAAACGCTTTCGGTTGTAAAGTGGATATTACAATGTTACAGATGGAAAACAACTGGGTGGGGAAAAAAACAACAAACTTTGTCTATGAGCTCCTTCAGTTCCTAAAGAGTTCATTCTCTGCCCGACAGCGACAGACAGGCATCCCTCAAACGAAAGTTTAGTTTGAGATGAAGACAACGTGTCGAGAGTTTTAAATTGATTCACCGCCTATCGTTGTGAGCGCATCGTTGTAGAGCTGCAATGATTAATTGATCATTTGTCATCTTTTAAATTATTTGCCAACTGATTCTGAGTAGTTTTTTTTAAGAAGAAAAGTTAAAATCCAAGCAATTTGTCTTTCAAGCAATTTGATAATTGAGTCTTTTTAAGCAATTCGATAAAGAAAACTAAAATAACTTGCTTAAAGATGCTGAATTCAACCCCAAGCAATTGGAGGCCATGGTTTAGATACTTGTCATAACAACTCATGACAAGGTAACTCAAAAAGAAATGTTTGTGCAGTGTACACAAAGATATAATTAAAATATATGCATTTCCACATATTGCTTTCACTGTCTTTCCACCAATGTTTAAAAAACTTAAAGGAATTAAAGGAAAGAAAAGATGAAACACTGGGTCAAAAGTATATAACTCTGATTCTGATTTTGGCTTCTTCTTAGCAACAGACAATATCTTACACGGGAAGTTCTCTCTAAACTTTTCACTTCAACATGAACAACGACACCATTATCAGGGGAGGGTATCTCTGGTAGATGCAAAAGATCCAGAGAAGTAGGAACGAAGTCTGCAGAGATACGGACAAAAACTATAGTTGTAATATTGTAGCTGTAATATTGTTATTTGGCAAAATGCTAAACTTTGTGCTATTTATGTGTGCATGTCTTTAGAGACCTGGTATCTAAAGTGTAATTTATTCACCAGCTTCAGGAAATGCCACCCTGCCCATGATGGAACTTCCTCCCCTTTGCTAACCCAAACACCCCACTGGCCACTGTTGACACAGCACACACAGCACACAGCACACAGCACACACACACACACACACACACACACACACACACACACACACACATACACATACACACACACACACACACAACACACACACACACACACACACACACACACACACACACACACACACACAATCTGAGGAATGACACAACGTTACAGCCCAGCAGATGAAATGTGAAACTACAGAGTTAAAAGGGAGAAAGATTCAAATGTCATAAATAAAAACTGCTTTGCTTGAACTGCCTTGAACTGGTCTCAGTATCTGAACCAACTCGCTCTTCTCTAAACCACCACGGTAACACCTGTTCAGGTATGCACCCCCCCCCCCCAAAGCCAACTTTTTGCAGTGCCCGACTTAGATTTGGCACTGTCAGCAAAATTGCAGTCACGAAAAAAGGCAAAAGTAATTAATCTCTCACAGAGATGTGAGTATTCTCCGCACTGTCTCGTTGGCTTTGACAGACCTCATTTAGAGGCTATTGTAAGTGAGGAAAGAGGGGAGGGGGTATTTAGCACAGGGCCACTGGGACATGTAGCTAGCATGGCCGCATCCACAGGCCTGTCAGTCCATCCAGCATGTGTGCAACAGCTCGGCGAATAAGTGGGGCATCGCAAAGCTCCTTACACACCAACCCATAGGGGTCTTCACAGCATAAGACCACTCAATGTGCGACCAGATAAAACTGTGCCAACTTTTGGAATATTTTGCAAATAAGAGAGGATTATAATGAGTCTTTTGGCTATTAAAGCCCACCAGCAGCTCTGAAGCTCCCTATTGAACAAGTAATATCTTGTTTGTTTAGTCCTTTTTAAAGTGTGCCGTAAACCAGCATTCTTATCTCGTTTCTCCGTTATTCCTTCCCTGGGTTTCTGTTAGCATCCTGACAGGCCGTCGCTGTGAACCCATCTCGACATACACCGTCAAGACCGCCACCTGGACTGTAATACTAAGAGGAACAGCTTCCTGCACAGAAACCTAGAAGACAAACTCTCAGCGAACACACAAGAGCCGGTCAGCAAATATTGGGACAACATAGCACACAGTCGGTCCATCTACAGAAAACAAACACACACACACAAAAAAAAAACCCGGCAGTAACACTCTCATGGAAGAGCTTCCACAGCGACGATTGGCTGCGCAGAATTTAAACCAACTGTGCCACAGCAGCTGCGACACAAAGAGCCTCTGCTTGTGTGGTGTAACTTCCCTTTGTCAGCCAGTGCGCTGTTGTCTAGGTGCTGTACAGTCCTTAGGGGGACGCTGGAGTCAAACCTCCAGACACCCGTCACCGGCCGGGCCTTCTGGGGGAAACCACATCACTGCTTTCGTAACTATTTACACATCAACCGCTTCAGATGGCTGCGGTGGATCAACAGTCTGTGCACGCTGCAGCATGTCAGCAGACACTGTTGCATGCCGTGTCCACCTGTTTTGGAAATCGACTTACTAATGACTCTACAATTGGCTCATTTCAGATTCACCCGTGTTCACGAGTGCGCAATAAAGCAAAGAGCTCGGCCTTCCCCGCTCGACGGAGAAGCTCATCACATACTGATGCTGTGAGTCGGAATTGTTCTCTCTCAGCGTTTATCTACTGGATGAGATTGAAGCAGAGAGTGTAGTTGTTGGGGGGGGGGGGTTGGCACTTTGTTAAAATGCAGAATTTGTCATGTGGACAAGATGCATCCGACACACACGCAAACACACACAAACCTCCTCCGAGGCATTTCTCATAGAGGCCCTTAAGGAGCGGCAACTACTGTTCTATGATCAAAGGCTGTGAAACAAGAGGATTAACACACACACACACACACACACACACACACACACTTTTGAGCAATTCTGTCCACACACCGAGGACAAAAGCGATGCATAACATTCGAGAGCGAGCACAACAACAGAAACAGAGGCAGTTCCCCCACGCAAAACATACGCAAGAATAGCTCGTGATTCGCAAAAAATTAACTCAAGACGTAGAATTGCCTGTAATGTCTTGCGCAAAATGTCACGGGATCAAAAATGGATAAAAAAAAGCACCAGATCAATATCCTATTAACCCGATCTCAGGGTCCAGTTTACAGCTGACAGTAGGGACAACCAACGTCACGCAAACATCAAAACATCCCGAGAGACTGAGACAAACGCATCTTCCAGTCTCGACAGGAAGACCATGACCAGGGAGGACGATTAAAGTTTAAAGAAGTGGCACGACACAACTGCTGCCTATTGGTCAGCTCTGTCTCTCCATTTCTGTTTTTTTTTTGTTAAAGATTTGAAAGAAAAAGTCAGTTAAATTCTAATTTCCGCCATGACCTCTCTCCACAAAGTACATAATTGCCTCCCGCAGACGGAAATATCATACGTAAGACAAAGTGTTCTTACCATTCATGGCTGCAGGTGGAGAACACGGGCGGAGAGGTGAGTCCTCTACTCGGCTGGCTAGCTCTCAGACATCTGCAGAGAAAGAGAGAGAGGGAGGAAGACGTGAGAGTGTGTGTGTGTGTGTGTGTGTGTGTGTGTGTGTGTGTGTGTGTGTGTCACGGAGCAGCGGGCGTATATGTGAGGAACGCAAGCATGCGTGTGTGAGTAAGAAAGAGAATAGAAACGATATAAATGCGGGCAAGAGGGGGAACAATTTCATCCCCCCGGTTAAAAATGCAAGGAAGGCACAGTGAACGGCTAACACGGAGAGGGATGATAGAGCGAGGGAGGGACAGAGGAGGGGAGAGAGAGCGAGAGAGAGAGAGAGAGAGAGAGAGAGAGAGAGAGAGAGAGAGAGAGAGAGAGAGAGAGAGAGAGGACAAAATGACAGCGAGAGAGGAGAGAGGATGAGGGGAGAGAAGAAGGAAGACAATGCTACCGGGGAGAAGTAGGCAAGAGGAGGACAGACAGCTGAAGGATACGGAGGAAGGAAGAATGATGGTGGTCTGAGACGGGAGGGAGCATCCATCGTTGTCTGCTCTCGCGTCACAGATGGCGGCTTTTTGCAAATCTAAGAGTATCTTTATATCTCCAGTGGTTTTAGTGGTTTTCTTCGAGTTTCTTTGAGTGGTGGTTTGGCACTTATTGGGAATATTTATTTGAATATAAAGATACATATTTGTCTTATCAGGATTGTAAATATTTCTCTCATTAGGAGGATCTTTTTTTTTAGCAGGGATGCATATATTTGTCTTATTAGGAATGAAACCAGCACTATTGGGAGTATAAGAATGTATTTAATTAGGAATATGAATATTTCCTCTTCCTGTTTAGGAAAACACATTTGTTTTATTAAGAATATAAATATTAGTCTTTTTGGGGTTATACATATTTGTCCTAATAGGAGTATCTATATCGGAGAGTCTCATCAAGGGCATTTCTGATTAAGCTGAAAGATAAAACATGTGTATTCCCACGTGTATCTGCAACGCACGCACTAACAACAAAATAAAGAGCTATGGATGTATGGAGTGCAGTTTGCATCCACTGTTGTTGCCAATGGGCATGGAGCCTGGCCCACCTGATGAGATATTCCTCTGTGGGATCTCTGGCAGAGCCCATGCAGGTAATACTCTTAAATTGGAAAATGAGCCTTGTGTGGATGGGCTTTCATTTTTCAGCGTTACAGCATGCCCTGCCACATAAAAAAAACCCTCTGCAGGTGGAGTTCCACGTCTAGTCTATTGTTCCTCTTGATATTTATGCTTTTCCTTTGCGATACCGTTGTTGCCGCATCATTTTTCAGTCTAATTACTCCAGCAATACACACCCCATATTCTCAATCATTTGTGTTTCCTCCATTTTCAAATTGAAATTTATAGAGGCAGTTTCCCTCCTTTTTCACCCAACTCTGCAGTTTCCCATTATTCTAGCCACCACTTCAATCCTGTTCTTCAGATTCCATTAGTCCCTCCACTCAAACCTAACCCTTTATTTCCTCTTGTTTCATCCATCCATCTACAAGCCTATAGCTAAGGAGCACGCTTTCTCATCAGCTGTGATTCCTGTCAGGTCGAAGCAATCTCCTCTCTGCCTCCACACTTTTTTTTTCTTTTTCTTTTTTTACCTCACTTCACTTTCTTTTTCATTTCAGCTCCCCTACTTCTTAATCATGTCTCCCTCGAACATGCATCCCCTCTTATATGACTCCCACCGAATTTATTTCATCCCTTTCCCCTCCTTCTGCTCTTGTTACACTATTGCTCCATCATCGGCTTCCCCTCTTTGCGTGTGAATTCCTGGAGGGGGAGCTGAGGTTGTCGTAGTATAAATCATTCTCTGCACATGCCGGTACTGCCAATTACTTAAGAGCAATGAACTGTGGCGTATGCCTCCGCACACACTTGAATATCTGCGCAAACAATACTGGCATTCCAAGTACAAAAAAAAAAGCATTACTCCATCCAGGGAAATGCAAACAAAAATGTTTGGACGATACAAAGAAAGCAGTTGCTCTGAGAAAATCTTGGTAATCCTAATAAAGTAATACTTAAGGCTAACTGTGAGTAGCCATCTTAATTTGTCACTGCATGATGAACAGGGATTTTAGACACAGTATCCACCCATAGTTCTTAGAAGCCACTAAACTAGCTAGCATCACTAGCTAGTTTGAAACTACCTAGTAATGCTAGCTAGTTTGAAACTAGCTAATACGGAGTCTCAACGTTATTATCACTAGGTCACGTCATTTTAAAGTTATTTTTCTAAAATGTATGAATCTTCCCAATTCACATTCTTATTCAACAGAATTTGAACAATTGTCAGGTCAGATTTGTAGACTATATTCTAAATGTTCTCAAACTGGCCAATTTGAAACTAGTTAGTGACACTGCTAGCCTACTTGAAGTTATTATTGCAAAGTCATGTTGAGATATGCTATGTTATTTTTGGGAAAAATATATATATCTTCCCAGTTCACATTATTTTTTAACAGCATTTTATCAATTTTCAGGCACTCTATATGCAACAGTTACACCTGGCAGTCTTGGTGTAAAGTGTTATTAAAAACTAATCTTTATGTAAAAATAAGTTTGCGTAGTGTAACCTGTTTTAATTTAGTGATGTGGTAAATCTCCACTTAGTAAACACACATTTTACAACATGGCTAATAAAGTCGTCATCCTGAGACTTTTTCAACCACAATAACTCAATCCTATAAAGAAATAAATCTAGGGGGCTAAAATTAAGCTCCGTTACAGAAATAACTCACCAAGCGTTATACAGTAGTATAGTAGATATAAAGTAGATAGTGCCAGAATAATCATAAATATATAAAACTACACAACGCAAAAGCATTCTCTTAATAGGCCCCTGAGCTATGTGGGTGTATGTCTGTGTAAATACTGTATGTGTGAGCCTTAAACTTGCTTATGTAAACACTTTGTATGAGGGTATTTAGCAGACTCCCATCTGCCCTCACACACACAAATCCTTTGGTACCCCAAGGTGTGTGTGTGGTTTAAAACACAAGATATTATCTATCGACTATTGGCCCCGTTAGAGAGCCGTCTCTATTCAAACAGTACACATCCTGGATTAAAGCGACACAGAATCAACACGAGGCTCAGAGGACACCCTCTACATCAACACTGACAGCACCTTCAGAGGCTCACGACTTAATGTCTCCATCTGTCATCCCTAAAGACCCATGCTTCATAAATGTATGCATTTAAAAAAAAAATCTGATTTACCTTTTGGCTCAGTCCGTGTTGATGTGACTGATGTGACGTTGCAGAGACATATCACGTTATCTGACAGTGATGATTTAAATGCCGCTTCAAGCCTCGCCATTTCCTGGCAAAGGTCTTAAAGAAACTTTACAAACGACGACAAAAAAATAATCTAATCCCTGTGATTATGTAATGTAACTTGGCCTGTGATTATTTTAGTAACTCTATTGACACGTTTTGTTTTTCGGAAGGGTGAAACGATATACAGCAACATTTCTGGAATATGTTTTCACTTCAAAAGAGTGACATAAAGACTACAAATCAACTCATCCATGCTTTCATTTACAAAACTAGTTTTCTGGAGCTTAAAGTCCGGGAATCACATGACAGAAGTTCCATGCTTCGATTACGTGATTAAGGCTTGATTAACTATTGGCCAAAGGACTTTTGGGGCCACAGACTCACAGGGGTACACTGCATGTCAAGTGGTTAGTTAATATTGCATAACAGCTTGTAAAGAGTCTCTGTGTCTAGTATTATGATCTTTTATTATCTAGAGAGGCTGCGGCCTCGGCGGTAACAGGAGTACTGTGTGCACTGAGACCTTGAATGTGACAAGGAACGTACACAATGATTTGGGGGGGGGGGGGGGGGGGGGTGACCAATAGGGATACACACCAAAATTTCTGCCTTTGGGCCTCCTAACAGGTTAATCTGGTCACGCACGTAATGGCAACTGAGCTATCATCATGACAACTGAAAAACAAACAGTGGGTTAAAATTATTGTGTCAACATCAAACGCTAAGGCTGACAGTAGTGTGCTTCTTGTGTGGGTACATGTCAGCATTGATGGTATATTGACGTTTTAATAATTCTAGCGCTTGAAAAGTTTTGGATTTGGGGGAACAGCGTGAGTCAACTTTAAAGGGCCAGGCGTTTGCTGATCCACTGCACTGAGGGAGGAAAAATGAATCAAAGAACCTTTGACTCTGCCCTGCATGCTGATTGACACCTGTGTGCGGCGCACTGGAGCACTCGGATGTGCGTATCAATGCGTCGGCTTGTGTGCACGTGTGTGTCCGACACACACTCCGCAAACAGAGGGGGACCCTGTTCAGGCAGACACAGCCCAGGAAGCTTTGCTGAGCCCGGGGAAGAAAGAGGCCTGTGTGTGTGTGTGTGTGTGTGTGTGTGTGTGTGTGTGTGTGTGTGTGTGTGTGTGTGTGTGTGTGTGTGTGCTAGTATTTTCTGCCTGTTCACAAGAGCACAGAAACACACAGAGACATCCACACACACCTTCCTCTGCTGTGCTGCAGGTGAAAAATCGGGGAGCGGAAGAAATCCGTCTTATATTTATCACCCCTTTGATACATTTGTGGGTCAGCTTGAGCAATGATTCACCGAAGCCTCTTTTTTTACTTCCTTTAAACTCCCAACACTTCAAACACACACTCAACAGCATGTCCCACCTCAGCTTCTTACCTTAACAACCCTTTGGCACAAGATTACTTCTCTTGATGTAGAGTGCCAAAATGTCTTCAATAAAGCGTTCTCGCTTACTCCGTCTGTCATGTGAAACTGGACCCTGAAAGTCTGCATTTGCGCTCCAACGTTCAATACAACAATGAATGTATGCATGCATGTATGCTTGTGTGCGTTTATGTGCGTTATGCAGTGAGTCTCTTCTTGGTGGGTGGATGTGCAGCGGTCCCCTGCTGGGATGAGGCCAGATGTCATTTGGGAACTGCAGTTTAGATGGACTTTGCCACTTCAGCAAAGAAAGGCCTCCTCTTTGTGTTTTCAACCGAGAGCAGCAGAACACACACACACACACACACACACACACACACACACACACACACACAAACAAACAAACACACTGAGCAATCTCTATAATGAGTCTATGCTGCAGTGAATGAACACGAGCGCGGATGGACTGCTGCACCTGCCTCAAAATCGCCTTATTGATGACTGGAAAACTGCAGTGATGGGAAACAATCCAAACGTCTGATAACATCTTTCCATTTCAAATGCTTTAAAGACACACAGACTGTCACTCCTCTCTGGGGAGCTCCAGAGACGTCCTGGTGATTTCCCCCAAGGTAAAAAGGTGGCCATATTATCATTATTATTGGGCTGGATTTGTTTGGACACTGAATGTTTAAGGAGCATTGTGTCATTTGTCTCTGTGAATGGTAACTTTACTTCAGAGAAAAAGATGTGAATAACCTCTGGATTTATGTTTCCTGTCATAAAACAATAAAGCCATTGTACATGGCCCATAGCATATTTGTGCCAGGTAATATGTTGTATGGATAATTAATAAATAAATATATATATATATATATATATATATATATATATATATATATATATATATATATATATATATATATATATATATATATATATAGTGTGGTATATATATACCACACTAGATATACTGTCACTGACTGACAACATTCCTAATAACATAGAGGCAATTTGCAGCCGACAGCCCTTATTTTGGTGATTTTTAAAAGGATTTATCTTGAAATGTAATTTTAGCACATCTGTTGAAAGACATTCAAGCATATATTCCGGTCTAATTGTAGCCACTGACAGGCGTTTTCAGCCATATGGAGTGTTCCTAATCTTACAACGCAGACAACAAGCCATCATTGAGGGTTTAGTGGAGTGACAGGTGTCAGGAATTCACATTTTTTAAGGTAGACAAAAAAATGTATAACCTCAAGGCTATAATGTTAATACGCTACACTGCCTCGGCTGTTCAATTTAGGATTATTAAAGCAGGATATCTCCAATTACCTTCTATGAAAAGGTAAAAAAACAACAACAACATGGGCAACCTTGATGGTGTCCAGTAGTGTTACATCTGTCCGGTCCAGATAAATGCATTAAAAATGATTTCTTGTCATTTACCTGTTGCGGTTGAACTGCGGTGGTGATCCGACATCCAGGCAGGAAAAATGAGCTACTGAAGAGGGAGGAACCGACCCAGCAGCCGGGGTGGGTGTGGACTGGAAATGGGCGTCTCCAGAGAGTCAAGCCGAAAAGATTTACATACAGAAGTTCCGGTAATGGCTTTCACAATAAAACTACTTGACGCTCATATATGACATTTTGGTAAAAACCATAAGGTTACCCCCCCCCTCTTAACAACAAAAACACTCAAACCACACCTTTATCAAATATACAAATTCAGTTATCCACGCATATACTTTACTGGACTCGATGCTTCTCCCCTTTTCAATGTGTTTCAGTGAGTCAAAGTCATTATTTTGTTGGATATTTACTCCTGAAAGACATTCAAAAACAAAACATTGGTGATTTCCCATTTACAGTGTTTATTTTGGATAGCTGAAGAGATGAGAAATTCTTCCTTTTTTATGTCTGCTGAGTCCCATTTTGTCATGTTTAGCTTGCCTAGCGCATTTGAGAGGTTTCTGTACAGCCTACCTCCCCTACACACGCTTTAAAAAGTAGAAATAGACCATTGAATGTATATTTGAGTTTGTATGCATGTGATTGACTCATTTTAGATATTTTACTTTGCTTTATTTTAAGTGTGAAACGAAATAAAGTAAATTAAAATGTACTTTTTAAGAATGTAATTGTTGAACCTCTGTAGTGGCTAAGTGTGTCACTTTTAAGACTTTTACTTTGAAGGGACAAAGACTTGCAGTCAGTGCTCTGGCTGTTAATTGATGATTTGACTGGCCAGTCAGACTGGTCAATGCCAAATTACTTTTAAACCTGTGTGTTTCATTCACACTCATTACTGAGGCGAACATGTGTACTTAAAGGCCTAAAGTCAAAGTTGTACAATATTTTGAAATTCAAGCCTATTCAGAGTACCATGTAATTCTATTGAACCTACTTTCCATCATTTCCTTTTTTCCATATCTGGCCCATGTCATGAGTATCTGTAGTGAATTTCATCTCCCTGGTTCATAAGTTTAGCAGTGGAAAAGTGTTTGCTGCCCCCAAAGGAAGAAAAGCTGCTGGTGTGGAGCACCGCCAACTGCCCACTTTGAGTATTACATCTACAAGTTAACTGTCATAACCTCACTGACCCTGACACACTTTTATTGGTTGAGTTGGGGATATATGACAATCAGAAAGTTGGTGTTCAATACTCTTAAAGCAGTTGTGAGCAAAAAAAACAACAGCTAGAAAATGCATCATCATTTGCAAAGCACTGGTGAAAATACAGAAATGTGAAACTGCCTGCCTTAAAAATGTTAAAAAGCATTGCACTACACTGCTAATCTGCATTATGCAATTAAACAAAAAAGCCTCATTCTGAGCTTCCTGCTTAAATACAGTTAATCAGTTAATGTTATTTTGAAAGGGGGTGGACAGATAGACAGACAGAGAGAGAGAGACAGACAGAGCAAGAGAGAGACAGAAACAGAGACAGAGAGACAGAGAGAGAGCGAGAGAGACAGAAACAGAGAGAGAGAGAGCGAGAGAGACAGAGAGAGACAGAAACAGAGAGAGAGAGCGAGAGAGACAGAGAGAGAAAGAGACAAAAACAGAGAGCGAGCGAGAGAGAGACAGAAACAGACAGAGAGAGAGCAAGAGAGACAGAGAGCGAGAGCGAGACTTAATGACAGACAGAGAGATTGATACAGCCAGAGAGAGACAGAATGACACAGACAGATGGACAAACAGAGAAAGAGACAGACACAATGACAGACAGACAGAGAGAGAGAGAGACAGGCACAATGACAGACAGACAGAGAAAGAGAGAGAGACAGAATGACAGAGAAAGAGACAGGCAGAGACAGACAAAATGACAGACAGACGGAGAAAGAGAGAGACAGAATGACAGAGACAGAGACAGACAGACAGACAGACGGTATTACAATGCCTTTGCTTGAATATCTCCAAGCCATTTGTGTATGTGTGTCAGGTCTCTGTGTGCGTGTCAGTGTGTCAAAATGCACTAAGTAGCTCATTAGCTCATCACCTCATCATCACCTGTGTGCCTGCCAGCATCAAAGGTTGCCATAGCGATGTGACTTCAAAAAGACTACAGTTGCAAAAGATATACATGGAAGAGAGACAGACACAATGGCAAACAGACACAGAATGACAGACAGAAAGATAGAGAGAGTGACAGGATGTCAAAGAAACAGAGACAGACGGACAGAATGACAGACAGGGTGTATAGCAATGCCTTTGCCTGAATATCTCCAAGTTATTTGTGTGTGTGTGTGTGTCAGTCAAATTGCACTAATTAGCTCATATCAATCACCTGTGTGCCTGCCAGCATCAAAGGTTGCCATAGAAATGAAACTTCAAAAAGACTACACAGTTGCACCAGATTTACACAGAGTTAAAGCTGAGGTGCACCCGTCAAACTACTTTTCAAAACTGAAAAAATCCTAGCTCCTATTGCGTCGATATCAGACAGAAGAAGAACAGAAGGATGACTTGATGAACAGATAATGTGACGATTGTGTCTGTAGTGTAACAAATGTGGCTTTTGTGGAAATCTAGAAATGGGGGAAGGTTTTCTGTGCAAGATCTTTTTAGAGTCAGAATTAACATGGGTCTCTATGGAGCAGATAGTTGGACTTTCAGGCTGCTGTTGCCAAATGTGTAAGTCTGTTGGATTCCATAGTAATATGTCTGCGACCAGGACAAGATTAGCTACATTTTGTCCAAAAATGATGGGTGAAGAGTGAAAATTGTGGGATTGGTGGCAAATATTAAATATTTTTCTCCTCGACACTCTAGCGATAGCCTCACGTGCTCTGAGCTGCGCAATACACATCCATTATAAAGTCAGAAAAGGTCTAAAAAGATAGTCAAAAGTTGAAGAAAGATTCAAAGAAAAAATAGTTTGAATGCAGCTGAATCAGCATTCCAACAAAATGTTAAATACCAAACCAAGCAAATAATCATGAGCCACAAATCAATCTATACGGTAGATGTTCATAGTAGTTGAAAAGACCGCACAGAGGTAGACGGGATGCTTTCAAAATTGTTTTTATAAAAATGTACTTGAACAGAAATGAGCAATATAATAATAAATTATGGTCCAGGTAATTATCCTTTATCAAATTAGGACCAAATCACTGACAGATTTACATCACAGCTTCAAGAAATTGACAGTTTAGTAATTTACAGAACTCTACAGAGGTTTTTTTCCATTTGAAAAACAAAAAACAAAAACATAGAATTAGATGACTAAGCAGGTATGGAGTCAGAAAAGGCACTAGTACCATATGACGTGGTAGAACAAGTAAAGAAAAAATAATTGAAATACAAACAATGCAATACAATAATCTGCTATCCATTGAGTAAAGTTCAGTGTCAACATACCCTCATACAAATTCCAAATGACCAAGGCTCACCACAGAGGAAAAGGAAAGACCAAAAAAGCTTAAATGTCCAAGTGTGGCACAAAACAAACATTATAAAACAAAACGTCAAGCCATGAATACTGACACTGAAACATTTTAGTCAGATCCATCTTTTTGAGGAAGGTTTACCAGTGAACATTTCAAAAGTATGCATTCCTGCAGAACTGAAATAAGTCATCATCTACATTCTCCTTCAACAAGATATACATTTTCATAGCAATGGAGGCAGCAAACAGCATCTGTTTAGTGTAAAACAAACCTCTGTCTTGTGTCAACTCTAATATAGAACATTAAGGAACTCGTTCCTGTTAGATGTCACTTCACTTTTGTGAACTCCATAACTGTGTTCGTCAACTGGCACATCTTGCTCTTCTTTGATCAATGGGCTCTCATTGTCCTGACCTGTGGTTCCCATTGAGCATCCCAGGCCCCCTGCTGCTTCAACTGGGACTAAATACACAACCTCAGTGTCCCATTCAGTTTTTATAGTACTCGCAGTGTTTGGACATACAGCAGATCCGTGTGGTTCAGCCAGCAAACACGGAAGATTCTCATTTTCTGATTTGAGAAAAGTATATCCAAGGGGTCCTGTCGGTTCACCTGGGACTAAGTACTCGTCTTCGGCAGTGTGTGCCAGCTTTCTTTTTTTGATACTTTCCATCACTTCACTTCCATGCAAAGCCGCTGTCGGTTTCTCTTTACTTAAAATTTTAGATTGACTGCTAGGTAATGGATGAACGACAAATACTTTATTGAGCCAGGTGAGAAGGCCATCATTTTGTTTCATCCGTCTGTTGAACTGCAATACGATACTTACTCCTTGCCCCTGCATGCCAGTGTTGAAGTTATGTTGAAGGATATCATTAATGGTCTTGAGTCTTGTTCCAGCCAATCTATTGGCAAAACAAGCCAGTTCACCCATAACCCGATGTGTCAATACATGCAGGTAAAGTTTATCTTTTGTTTGGTCATTGTCCAGACACAGGTTCAAACCTATTTCCTTGCAGAGAGGCTAGATGTCCATTATCATCTCCTCTATTGCTGAGAAGGTAGAGGACGGATCCTTTGTTGGTTCTTCTGCAGTGCAGTTTCCATCAACAGAGCCTGCATCAGTCATGGTATGTGGACGAGGATGATGCATGTGACCAGAGTCAGAGTCATCCTGATGATGTTTATGATTTCTGACTTAATAGCATTTGGGGCAATATGTCATTCTCAAATGGCTTGGTTCTGGTATTCACCTTGTGTCAGGGAGTTCAAACTGCATTTTCATTTGACGAACACCACTTTTTTGTAACAATTTCTTACTTCTCATTTTCGCCATTGTTGTCTCTGTAAAGGCACTGCGATTCAGCTCATTGTTGAAATTCAGATGGAAATTATACTCCAGTATCTCTGTGATGAAATGCTTTTGGGCTGATAGTAGGTCTGTGGCAAATGTACCCAGTTCAAACATGATGCCATTGGTTAGCAATTTTGGACCAAGATTCTGTTTTACTCCAGATCCTACATCAAAATCAATGCCTAATTTCTTGCATCTGGAGTAAGAATAAAGTGGACAGTGTTCTTCATGTGGTCTTGAGAGGATTTGCTGAACACGATTGGCCCGCAATTGCCACAGCTTTAATTTGAGCTCATTTTGGTGTTCTATGTCAGGGGAACTGTTAACATCTTGGTCTATGATTGCAGCCTGGGGTGAATCAGCACTAGTTGCATCTGAATTTGGGTTGTTCTGGGAATCCAGTTTCATGTTTGTTGAGGAGTCATTTATTGAGTAATAGATTTTCTTGTGGCCTTTAAAATATGTTGTTAGTTTCCTTTGTTCCAATATAGCAGGAATTTGTGCAACAATACTTCTGGCATGGTCAGAATCGCCACGTTGCAAATCAAGATCCAAATTGTGTTTTAGGACGTCAACACAAATCTGCTCAAATGTTCCACACAACTTTTCTGCAAAGTTTGTCACTTCAGTCATTGCTCCATAGGTCAGTTTGTTGATGTCCAGTTTCTTATTTGGTCGAGTATTGTTCACATGTAGTTTCAGACTAATTTCCTTGCAGAAGGGATGAAGATCCACACTGTCTTGTGAAATATGTTCTTTAGTGTCAGCCTGTGAATGAGGAGGAAACCCACAGGCGACATCACACTCCTCCATCCTCGATATGCTGCTGAGTTCAGCGTTGGCACTGCTCACACTCTGAGTTGCCATACTTATTGACGGTATGGGACCATGAAGTTCAAAGACCTCTTTTGAGAACTTGACTGCATCTTCACAATCTTTCAGTAGTCTTACTCTATTCATAATTTCACTTGTGAAAATATTTCTCTGGTGTTCACTCTGATGTCAAAGTTGTACTCAAGAATCTCCATGATGAAATTCTGTTGGGATGAATTCATTGCTAGGGCAAATTTAGCAATTTCAAGCAGAACAGAATCAGTCAAAGCATCAACACTGAAGTTTCGCTTTGGACCAAATCCAACATTGAATTGAAGGCCAAACTGCTTGGACCTATTGAATGGACCGAACTCTGTTGCAGAGAGGATTTGTTTTACACGGTTAGCACGCATCTTCCACATGTTGTTCTCTGTTCCCATTTCCTCTTCTTCCATGTCATTTTCATTTGGTGTTTCTTTTAGAGTCTGTGTCTGCTCTTCACCTCCACCAAGCCCTCTTTCATCAGGCTGGCTTGCAAAATGTGGGTTCAGATTTGAGTTTACAGTTGGTAAACTAGATGAGGTGTCTGATGAGCTCAGAGAACGTTTTGGGATCCGTAAGTTATCTTCATTGCCACAGTTTTCTGAGTCTGTGAGTTTGTCCGAGTCTAGATTAGACTCTCCTAGAGGACAAGTGTAGTAGTTCTCTGCTGCCATGTCCTCTTGTTCCATGTCACACACAGATTTGTTCACTAGCTTCAAGTCCAGTTTTTCTTTATGTCCTTGTGTCAAACTAATTTCAGTGAAAATGGGAAAGCGGTTTCATTTACTTTGAGGATTTGTCTTTGCCGTTTTCTCTTGTGTTTGCAGTGCCAGCTTTCTTTTTTTGATAGCTTCCTTCAATTCATTCCCATGTCCAGGTTGTTTGCGAGGATAAGGTTGAATATCAAATACTTCATTGAGCCAGGCGAGCATGACATCATTTTGTCTCATCACTCTGTAAGGCAATGTAGGGTTTATTTCTTGACACTGCATGTCAATGCTAAAGTTGTGTTGAAGGACATCACTAATGATCTTATATTTCATTCCACACAATTTTTTGGCATAATGAGCCACTTCTTTCATAACCCCGTATGTCAATACATGTGAGTCAAGCTTTTCTTTTGTTTGGTCTTTGTCCACACACAGGTTCAAACCTATTTCATTGCAGTGAGGGTAGCTGTCCATTATCATCTCCTCTATTGCTGAGAAGGTAGAGGACGGATCCTTTGCTGGCTTTTGTGCAGTGCAGTTTCCATCAGCAGAGCCTGTATCAGTCATGGCACGTGGACAAGGATGATGCATGTGACCAGAGTCAGAGTCATCCTGACGATGCTTATGATTTCTGACTTGATAGCATTTGGGGCAATATATCACTCTCAAATGGCTTGGTTCTGGTATGCACCTTGTGTCAGGGAGTTCAAACTGCCTTTTCCTTCGAGGAATTCTGTTTTTTCTTGGAATATTCTTTTTTCTAATTTGGTCCATAGTTGTATTTGTGAAGGCACTGCGATTCAGCTCATTGTTGAAATCCAGATGAAAATTATACTCCAGTATCTCTGTGATGAAATGCTTTTGGGCTGATAGTAGGGCTGTTGCAAAAGTGTGAAGTTCAACCATGATGCCATTGGTTAGTAATTTGGGATCAATATTCTGTTTTACTCCAGATCCTACATCAAAATCAATGCCTAATTTCTTGCATCTGGAGTAAGAATAAAGTGGGCAATGTTCTTCATGAGGATTTGAGAGGATTTGCTGAACAATATTCTCCCTCAATTGCCACAGCTTTAATGTCAGCTCGTTTTGGTGTTCTATGTCAGGGGAACTGTCAACTTCTTGATTTATGATGGCAGCCTGGGAAGAACCAGCACTACATGCGTAATAATTTGTGTTGTCCTGGGAATCCAGTTTTACCTTTAACGCTGAGAAATTTGTCACGCTCATTATTTTCTTGTGACCCATTGCAATGGTTGATAGAGTCTTTTTCTCCAATACAGCAGGAATTTGTGCAACAATACTTCTGGCATGGTCAGAATCTCCACGTTGCAAATCAAGATCCAAATTGTGTTTTAGGATGTCAACACAAATCTGCTCAAATGTTCCACACAACTTTTCTGCAAAGTTTGTCACTTCAGTCATTGCTCCATAGGTCAGTTTGTTGATATCCAATTTCTTATTTGGTCGAGTATTGTTCACATGTAGTTTCAGACTAATTTCTTTGCAGAAGGGATAAAGATCCACACTCTCTTGTGAAATATTTTCTTTAGTGTCAGCCTGTGAATGAGGAGGAAACCCACAGGTGACATCACACTCCTCCATCTTCGATATGCTGCTGAGTTCTGAGTTGGCACTGCTCACACTCTGAGTTGCCATACTTATTGATGGAATGAAACCATGAAGTTCAAAGACCTCTTTTGAGAACTTGACTGCATCTTCACAATCTTTCAGTCGTCTTACTCTATTCATAATTTCATTTGTGAAAACATTTTTCTGGTATTCACTCTCCAGGCTGATGTCAAAGTTGTACTCAAGAATCTCCATGATGAAATTCTGTTGGGATGAATTCATTGCTAGGGCAAATTTAGCAATTTCAAGCAGAACAGAATCAGTCAAAGCATCAACACTGAAGTTTTGCTTTGGACCAAATCCAACGTTGAATTGAAGGCCAAACTTCTTGGAGACAGTGAATAGACCGAACTCTGTTGCAGAGAGGATTTGTTTTACACGGTTAGCACGCATCTTCCACATGTTGTTCTCTGTTCCTATTTCCTGTTGTTCAATATCATATTCATTTGGTGCATCTTTTGGAAACTGTGTTTGCTCTTCATCTTCACCAAGCCCTCTCTCATCAGGCTGGCTTGCAAACTGTGGGTTCAGATATGAGTTTACAGTTGGTAAACTAGATGAAGTGTCTGAGCTCAGGGAATGTTTTGGGATTCGTAAGTTATCTTCATTGCCACAGTTTTCCGAGTCTGTGAGTTCGTCTGAGTCTAGATCAGACTCTCCTAGAGGACATGTGTAGTAGTTCTCTGGAATTGTCTTAGGAGTTTTCTCCTGTGTTTGCAGTGCCAGCTTTCTTTTTTTGATAGTTTCCTTCAATTCACTTTTATGCATGGCAGCCCATTTCATTTTCCTTTCATTTCCATATCGTTTCTTTGACAAAAGTTGAACAAATACTTCATTGAGCCAGGAGAGCAAGCAATCACTGTTTCTCGTCACTCTGCAGAACTGCAATGCAGGATTTACATCTCGACCTTGCACAATGTTGAAGTTGTGTTGAAGGATATCATTAAGGATCTTGTGTTTAATTCCACACAATTTTTTGGCAAAACGACCCACTTCCCCCATAACCCCGTTTGTCAATACATGCGGGTCAAGCTTTTCTTTTGGTTGGTCTTTGTCCACACACAGGTTCAAACCTATTTCCTTGCAGAGAGGGTAGCTGTCCATTATCATCTCCTCTATTGCTGAGAAGGTAGAGGACGGATCCTTTGCTGGTTCTTGTGCAGTGCAGTTTCCATCAGCAGAGCCTGTATCAGTCATGGTACATGGACGAGGATGATGCATGTGACCAGAGTCATCCTGACGATGCTTATGATTTCTGACTTGATCGCATTTGGGGCAATATGTCACTCTCAAATGGCTTGGTTCTGGTCTGCAATTTTGGTCAGGGATTTCAAACTGCATTTTCATTTGACGAACAACAAATTTTTGTATTAATTTCCTACTTTTCATTTTCGCAATTGTTGTCTCTGTAAAGGCACTGCGATTCAGCTCATTGTTGAAATTCAGATGAAAATTATACTCCAATATCTCTGTGATGAAATGCTTTTGGGCTGATAGCAGGGCTGTGGCAAATGTACCAATTTCAACCATGACGCCATTGGTTAGTAATTTGGGATCAAGATTCTGTTTTACTCCAGATCCTACATCAAAATCAATGCCTAATTTCTTGCATCTGGAGTAAGAATAAAGTGGACAGTGTTCTTCATGTGGTCTTGAGAGGATTTGCTGAACACAATTGGCCCGCAATTGCCACAGCTTTAATTTGAGCTCATTTTGGTGTTCTATGTCAGGGGAACTGTTAACATCTTGGTCTATGATTGCAGTCTGGGGTGAATCAGCACTAGCTGCATCTGAATTTGGGTTGTTCTGGGAATCCAGTTTCATGTTTGTTGAGGAGTCATTTATTGAGTAATAGATTTTCTTGAACCCTTTTAAATATGTTGTTAGTTTCCTTTGTTCCAACATAGCAGGAATTTGTGCAACAATACTTCTGGCATGGTCAGAATCTCCACGTTGCAAATCCAAATTGTTTTTAAGGATGTCAACACAAATCTGCTCAAATGTTCCACACAACTCTTCTGCTAAGTTTGTCACTTCAATCATTGCTCCATAGGTCAGTTTGTTGATGTCCAGTTTCTTATTTGGTCGAGTATTGTTCACATTTAGTTTCAGATTAATTTCCTTGCAGAAAGGATAAAGATCCACACTCTCTTGTGAAATATGTTCCTTAGTGTCAGCCTGTGAATGAGGAGGAAACCCACAGGCGACATCACATTCCTCCATCCTCGATATGCTGCTGAGTTCAGAGTTGGCACTGCTCACACTCTGAGTTGCCATACTTATTGATGGAATGGGACCATGAAGTTCAAATACCTTTTTTGAGAACTTGACTGCATCTTCACAATCTTTCAGTCGTCTTACTCTATTCATAATTTCACTTGTGAAAACATTTCTCTGGTATTCACTCTCCAGGCTGATGTCAAAGTTGTACTCAAGAATCTCCATGATGAAATTCTGTTGGGATGAATTCATTGCTAGGGCAAATTTAGCAATTTCAAGCACAATAGAATCAGGAAGAGAGTCAACACTGAAGTTTTGTTTTGGACCAAATCCAACGTTGAATTGAAGGCCAAACTTCTTGGACATGGTGAATGGACCGAACTCTGTTGCAGAGAGGATTTGTTTTACACGGTTGGCACGCATCTTCCACATGTTGTTCTCTGTTCCTATTTCTTGTTGTTCAATATCATATTCAGTTGGTGCATCTTTTGGAAACTGAGTTTGCTCTTCATCTTCACCAAGCCCTCTCTCATCAGGCTGGCTTGCAAACTGTGGGTTCAGATATGAGTTTACAGTTGGTAAACTAGATGAGGTGTCTGAGCTCAGGGAACGTATTGGGATACGTAAGTTATCTTCATTGCCACAGTTTTCTGAGTCTGTGAGGTCGTCCGAGTCTAGATCAGACTCTCCTAGAGGACATGTGTAGTAGTTCTCTGGTGCCATTTCTTCTCGTTCCATGTCACACACAGTTTTGGTCATTAGCTTCAAGTCCAGTTTTTCTTTCTCTCCAGGTGTCAAACTATTTTCCGTGAAAATGGGAAAGCGGTTTTCTTTACTTGGCGGATTTGTCTGAGGCGTTTTCTCCTGTGTTTGCAGTGCCAGCTTTCTTTTTTTGATAGTTTCCTTCAATTCAATTCCATGCATGGCAACTGCCTGTTTCAGTTTACTTACATGTCCAGGTTGTCTGTGAGACAAACGTTGAATAACGAATACCTCATTGAGCCAGGAGAGCAAGCAATCACTTTGTTTCATCACTCTGTGGAACTGCAATGCAGGATTTACATCTCGCCCCTGCATGTCAATGTTGAAGTTATGTTGAAGGATATCATTAAGGATCTTGTGTTTTGTTCCAGACAATTTTTTGGCAAAACTAGCCACTTCCCCCATAACCCCGTGTGTCAATACATGCGTGTCAAGCTTATCTTTTGGTTGATCATTGTCCACACACAGGTTTAAACCTATTTCCTTGCAGCGAGGGTAGCTGTCCATTATTATCTCCTCTATTACTGAGAAGGTAGAGGACGGATCCTTTGCTGGTTCTTGTGCAGTGCAATTTCCATCAGCAGAACCTGAATCAGTCATGGTATGTGGATGATGCATGTGACCAGAGTCAGAGTCATCCTGACGATGTTTTTGATTTCTGACTTGATCGCATTTGGGGCAATATGTCACTCTCAAATGGCTTGGTTCTAGACTGCAATTTGGGTCAGGGAGTTCAAACTGCCTTTTCATTTGAGGAACACCACTTTTTTTTAACAATTTCTTACTTTTCATTTTCGCCATAGTTGTCTTTGTAAAGGCACTGCGATTCAGCTCATTGTTGAAATTCAGATGAAAATTATACTCCAGTATCTCTGTGATGAAATGCTTTTGGGCTGATAGTAGGTCTGTGGCAAATGTACCCAGTTCAAACATGATGCCATTGGTTAGCAATTTGGGATCAAGATTCTGTTTTACTCCAGATCCTACATCGAAATCGATGCCTAAGTTCTTGCATCTGGAGTAAGAATAAAGTGGACAGTGTTCTTCATGTGGATTTGAGAGGATTTTCTGAGCACGATTGGCACGCAATTGCCACAGCTTTATTTTGGGCTTATTTTGGTGTTCTATGTCAGGGGAACTGTTAACATCTTGGTCTATGATTGCAGCCTGGGGTGAATCAGCACTAGCTGCATCTGAATATGGGTTGTTCTGGGAATCCAGTTTCATGTTTGTTGAGGAGTCATTTATTGAGCAACTGATTTTATTGTGGCCTTTTACATAGGTTGTTAGTTTCCTTTGTTCCAACATAGCAGGAATTTGTGCAACAATACTTCTGGCATGGTCAGAATCTCCACGTTGCAAATCAAGATCCAAATTGTGTTTTAGGACGTCAACACAAATCTGCTCAAATGTTCCACACAACTCTTCTGCTAAGTTTGTCACTTCAGTCATTGCTCCATAGGTCAGTTTGTTGATATCCAGTTTCTTATTTGGTCGAGTATTGTTCACATGTAGTTTCAGACTAATTTCCTTGCAGAAGGGATAAAGATTCACACTCTCTTGTGAAAAATGTTCCTTAGTGTCAGACTGTGAATGAGGTGGAAACCCACAGGCGACATCACACTCCTCCATCTTCGATATGCTGTTGAGTTCTGAGTTGGCACTGCTCACACTCTGAGTTGCCATACTTATTGATGGTATGGGACCATGAAGTTCAAAGACCTCTTTTGAGAACTTGACTGCATCTTCACAATCTTTCAGTTGTCTTACTCTATTCATAATTTCACTTGTGAAAACATTTCTCTGGTATTCACTCTCCAGGTTGATGTCAAAGTTGTACTCAAGAATCTCCATGATGAAATTCTGTTGGGATGAATTCATTGCTAGGGCAAATTTAGCAATTTCAAGCAGAATAGAATCAGGAAGAGAGTCAACAGTGAAGTTTTGCTTTGGACCAAATCCAACATTGAATTGAAGGCCAAACTTCTTGGACTTATTGAATGGACCGAACTCTGTTGCAGAGAGGATTTGTTTTACACGGTTAGCACGCATCTTCCACATGTTCTCTGTTCCCATTTCCTCTTCTTCCATCTCACTTTCGTTTGGTGAATTTTTTAGAGTCTGTGTTTGCTCTTCACCTCCACCAAGCCCTCTTTCATCAGGCTGGCTTGCAAACCGTGGGTTCAGATTTGAGTTTACAGTTGGTAAACTAGATGAGGTGTCTGATGAGCTCAGAGAACGTTTTGGGATCCGTAAGTTATCTTCATTGCCACAGTTTTCTGAGTCTGTGAGTTCGTCCGAGTCTAGATTAGACTCTCCTAGAGGACAAGTGTAGTAGTTCTCTGCTGCCATGTCCTCTTGTTCCATGTCACACACAGATTTGTTCACTAGCTTCAAGTCCAGTTTTTCTTTCTGTCCTTGTGTCAAACTAATTTCAGTGAAAATGGGAAAGCGGTTTCCTTTACTTTGACGATTTGTCTTTGCCGTTTTCTCCTGTGTTTGCAGTGCCAGCTTTCCTTTTTTGATAGCTTCCTTCAATTCATTCCCATTTCCAGGTTGTTTGCGAGGATAAGGTTGAATATCAAATACTTCATTGAGCCAGGCGAGCATGACATCATTTTGTCTCATCACTCTGTGGAAAGGCAATGCAGGATTTATTTCTTGACACTGCATGTCAATGCTAAAGTTGTGTTGAAGGACATCACTAATGATCTTATATTTCATTCCACACAATGTTTTGGCATAATGAGCCACTTCCTTCATAACCCCATGTGTCAATACATGCGGGTCAAGCTTTTCTTTTGGTTGGTCTTTGTCCACACACAGGTTCAAACCTATTTCCTTGCAGTGAGGGTAGCTGTCCATTATCATCTCCTCTATTGCTGAGAAGGTAGAGGACAAATCCTTTGCTGGTTCTTCTGCAGTGCAGTTTCCATCAGCAGAGCCTGCATCAGTCATGGTACGTGGACAAGGATGAAGCATGTGACCAGAGTCATCCTGACGATGCTTATGATTTCTGACTTGATAGCATTTGGGGCAATATATCACTCTCAAATGGCTTGGTTCTGGTATGCACCTTGTGTCAGGGAGTTCAAACTGCCTTTTCCTTCGAGGTATTCTGTTTTTTCTTGTAATATTAATTTTTCTAATTTGGTCCATAGTAGTCTTTGTAAAGGCACTGCGATTCAGCTCATTGTTGAAATCCAGGTGAAAATTATACTCCAGTATCTCTGTGATGAAATGCTTTTGGGCTGATAGTAGGCCTGTTACAAAAGTGTGAAGTTCAACCATGATGCCATTGGTTAGCAATTTGGGATCAAGATTCTGTTTTACTCCAGAGCCTACATCAAAATCAATGCCTAATTTCTTGCATCTGGAGTAAGAATAAAGTGGGCAATGTTCTTCATGAGGATTTGAGAGGATTTGCTGAACAATATTCTCCCTCAATTGCCACAGCTTTAATGTCAGCTCATTTTGGTGTTCTATGTCAGGAGAGAGGTCAACTTCTTGATTTATGATGGCAGCCTGGGAAGAACCAGCACTACATGCGTAAGAATTTGTGTTGTCCTGGGAATCCACTTTTACCTTTAACGCTGAGAAATTTGTCATGCTCATTATTTTCTTGTGACCCATTGCAATGGTTGATAGATTCTTTTCCTCCAATATAGCAGGAATTCGAGCAACAATACTTCTGGCATGGTCAGAATCTCCACGTTGCAAATCAAGATCCAAATTGTGTTTAAGGATGTCAACACAAATCTGCTCAAATGTTCCACACAACTTTTCTGCTAAGTTTGTCACTTCAGTCATTGCTCCATAGGTCAGTTTGTTGATATCCAGTTTCTTATTTGGTCGAGTATTGTTCACATGTAGTTTCAGATTAATTTCCTTGCAGAAGGGATAAAGATTCACACTCTCTTGTGAAAAATGTTCCTTAGTGTCAGACTGTGAATGAGGTGGAAACCCACAGGCGACATCACACTCCTCCATCTTCGATATGCTGTTGAGTTCTGAGTTGACACTGCCCATACTCTGAGTTGCCATACTTATTGATGGTATGGGACCATAAAGTTCAAAGACCTCTTTTGAGAACTTGACTGCATCTTCACAATCTTTCAGTTGTCTTACTCTATTCATAATTTCACTTGTGAAAACATTTCTCTGGTATTCACTCTCCAGGTTGATGTCAAAGTTGTACTCAAGAATCTCCATGATGAAATTCTGTTGGGATGAATTCATTGCTAGGGCAAACTTAGCAATTTCAAGGAGAATAGAATCAGTCAAAGCGTCAACACTGAAGTTTTGCTTTGGACCAAATCCAACGTTGAATTCAAGGCCAAACTTCTTGGACTTATTGAATGGACCGAACTCTAATGCAGAGAGGATTTGTTTTACACGGTTAGCACGCATCTTCCACATGTTCTCTGTTCCCATTTCCTCTTCTTCCATGTCACTTTCGTTTGGCGCATTTTTTAGAGTCTGTGTTTGCTCTTCACCTCCACCAAGCCCTCTTTCATCAGGCTGGCTTGCAAAATGTGGGTTCATATTTGAGTTTACAGTTGGTAAACTAGATGAGGTGTCGGAGCTCAGAGAATGTTTTGGGATTTGTAAGTTATCTTGATTGCCAGAGTTTTCTGAGTCTTTGAGTTCAGTTGAGTCTAGATCAGACTCTCCTAGAGAACAAGTGTGGTAGTTCTCTGTTTCCATTTCCTCTTGTTCTCTGTCACACACATTACCAATGTAAGAGTCCAGATCAAACTCTGATAGAGGACAAGATTCACAATGATCTCCCTCTGCCTTTCGAGTGGTACGCAATTCAGTGTGATGAGAGATTATGTTTGTCTCCATGTCTTTAGACTGTCCTCTTTTGTTCCTTTTGTTTGCCCTATCACTTGTTAACAGAGCCCTCTTTTCCCGTTTACTTTTGAAACCAGACTGCCTTCTTTTAGTCACTTCCTTAAACAGAGTCTGCTGGACTTCCACACTGGACAGTGCTGAGCCTCTGGATCCTTTGAAGGGGTTTGTCTGCAAGGAAAACGGCTCACTTTTAAACTCCGTGCTGATCCCACTACCAGTGGTGATAAGTCCATCTCTTCTCTTTAGTAGGTGTAATATCCTGAACCAAATTTGATTTTTTTCCTGTTGACTCTTGAGATCAAGTTCAAAATTGTGCTCCAGCACACACAGAACAATAACTTTGTAGGATGCAGTCAGTATTTTGGTGAAGTGTACCAATTCTAACATCACGCCCTTTGTCAACAAACCTGGATCTAGACTTTGTTTTGACCCAACATCAAGGTTCAGACCAATTTCTTCACAATAAGGAAACTTAGGGAGAGGAACATCCTCCTTCAGTTCTTCTGCTGACACTTCTCCTGAACACTTAAATTCATCCTTATCATCACTGTGTGCTCCTTCCATCTCTTCCAAGAGACTCTCCATCTTCATGTATTCTTTGGATGCTGCTTGTGAACATGTGTATTCATCTCCATGTTCACCATCAGCAGTATCATCCATCTCCACCACAAAGCTTTCAGTCTTACGCTCTGCAGATGCCATGTTCAGTCCACTGTTGCTTTTGCGTTCTGGCTTTGATGACGCGTCAAAGAGAGTAAAAACTTCTTTTTTATCTGTAGGAGGTTTCCTGATCAGGTCTTTGACTTTGTGCAGAATTTGAGCAGTAAAAGCAGTCAGTTGTTGCTCATCTTTCAACCCAAGATCAAAATTTTTCTCCAGAATGTTTGTGATAAAATGCCCTTTACTATTGTTTACCATTTTAGCAAAGTCACAGACTTCAAGTATGACACCATTTGTCACTAATTGTAAGTCCATTTTTTTCTGTGTGTTGGATGCTACATTAAAATCCAATCCTATTCTATTGCTGTGATGGAATGGTTCTACACACCTTGAATGTTCCTTTCCATGCATAATACGCCATTGCCATACTTTGTTGGAATCCATCTTTTTGTGGTCTTCCAGACTGCGGGTGTCCATGTTGTCCATTACAAAGATCTACTCTTCTTTGTCGTCCATGTCTTTCTTTCCTGTATTTAGTTCATGAGGAAAAAAAGGATACATGATCAACAATATATCTTAGCCTGGAGTCATACGCAATGTAAATGTATTCATTATGACATTATTAACAGACTAAAATATCAGACATTTTACACTTACAGGTTCTCAAATGTGAGGATTTGCACTTTTGTCACCATCTTGTTGTGAACTTAATACGTTTGGATTTTGGACTGCTGATCAAAAAATAAGTCATCACGTCGAGTCTCTGGTTACTTGTGATAAGCATTAGGCAATATCATTGATATTTTCCTGGCTAAATGATTGGTCATTCTATCTAAACACTAAAGCAGGGGTCTTCAACGTTTTTCAGGCCAAGGACCCCCAAACTGATAGGAAGATGGAGCAGGGACCCCCTACTATATATATATATTGTATAAAATTGTTTTATATTAAACTCGGCTTAGTGCCATGTATAAACGTACCTTGTTATTCTGCATTCAATACTAAGCTATTCAAATAATACACAGGTTCATATATTCAGATTTTTATTTTAAACATGTGCAAGGTACAGTGAGTAGGGTGGCCGTGCCACTGCCATTTAGAAGCATACTGTATGATAATCATGCATACAAGCTATTCAAATTGACGTTTTTATTTTAAACATAAATGTGGAAACAAAAATGAGTAATGGCCTATTAGTGCCACTGCCATGCATAAACATAACTGTTTTCTTGCATACAATACTGAACTATTAAGATATTGGTAAAATAAGATGGAAAAATTAAAAATTGTCTAATCAACCAAAAATGTCACGGACCCCCTGCAGTACCTCCGCGGACTCCCTAGGGGTCGCGAACCCCCTGTTGAAGACCACTGCACTAAAGTACTAAAGACCGAAAAAAGTTGCAATAAAGGGACGAGCATTTCTTTAGAGATGAGATGAAGGGATTTATCAAGCAGCAATATGCAGGGACTACAGCTAAAGATAACAGAGGTTGTATTGAGTTTAAATATGATGCAGGGGCCGGGGCCTGTCTAAAAGTGCCCCCGCCTCAGAAGCCCCCTCCTCCCCCACCACAATGATGACTTGCTCCATCCTGAATAGAGGGAGACTAACAGGCTTTTCAAGAGACAGAAGCTCTGCAAAGCAACCGGACCAGACTCTGTCTAATCAGCTGTTTCTGGTGTTGACATCTTTAAAACCTCTTTGTGTTTTCGTGCAATTGTGGCTGACCTCTCCCATCCTGGACACAAACTTGCGTTATTTGCTGGAGTTATTTGGTTCAGTGTAAAAAAGAAAAAACGGCGACTGTGTAAAAGGGAATTCTGACTCATCTCACCCCATGGACACTACATGTTAATATTAGAGTAAAGTCTCCCTATCTTCAAATTGAGTTACCGTATTTTTCGTACTATAAGGCGCACTTAAAATCCTTACATTTTCTCAAAAATTGACAGTGCGCCTTATAATCCAGCGCGCCTTATGTATGGTTACTTGTTGTGCTTATTGATCGATTTTATGTGGTACAATGCGCTCAAAAATCTGTCGAAATGTGTAAGTACGACGAAGCCGCGCCGCTCAATGGATATTCGGAGCATTACGGTACGCACGGGAGGCAACGCCGGGCTAGTTACGCCACTATCTGCCAATGGATTGCTGATGCGTGGGCTGAGGTGTCGGTCGCAACTGTTGTCCGAGCTTTCACGAAAGCTGGAATCATCACTGAACAGCCAAGTACCAATAACAGCAACAAGACTGACTCGGAAAATGACGAGAGGGATTCGGGCATTCTTGATGCCGAAATCGCACAGCTGTTTCACTCAGACACTGAAGATGAAGAATTCGATGGATTTGTGGAAGAGGAATGAATCGATAAGTGAGTGTATTTTTCTGTACCGGTATTTGTTGTTACAACTGAGTTGAATAAAGTTTGATTTACCGGACTGTGTTGTTTTGCTTAATGCGCCTTATAATCCGGTGCGGTTTATGTGTGAACATAGACACGTTAATTCACAGTGCGCCTTATAATCCGGTGCGCTTTATAGTCCGAAAAATACGGTACATTAACACACATCTTTTGGATTATAATCTTTGTACAATTCAATTACGATCTGTTCTGTAGTGATGTCAGGTCGCTACATACCTCGTAAGACAGGTTTTAGCTTAGCAAGGAGTTCCTCCAACATGTCTTGCCCACACTGCATATCTGCATCTTAGTTGGACATCCCCCAATCAGCGATGGGACGGCGGTGGTACAGTGGTACCCTAAATGAAACAATTTGGAAAAGTTTGCATTAAAAATCTCACTCGGTAAAAGTACAAAAGTATTAGCATGAACATATCCTTTAAGTTTCTAAAATGAAAGTACTCTGAAAACTACACTGCTGAGAACCCTTCTAGAAGAAATGTCTAACTGGCAGACTTGGAAGCTAAACTGTATTATCAAAAGAAGCAAAGAGATGAATTACAATGCAGGAAACGCTTGAAGCTAAACAATGTTACTGTCAAAGTAATAGTAGTAAAAGTAGTAGTAGTAGTGGTAGTAGTATAACTATTGGTAGTAGTAGTAGTAATAGCAGTAGTAATGGTCATAGTTGAAATAACGGAAGTATTAGTTGAAGTAGTAATAATAGTAGTATTTTTAGAGGCAGTAATAGCAGTAGTAGTAGTAGTAGTCATACTAACAGTTGTAGTAGTATTAGTAGTAGTATTGGTAGTAGCAGTAATAGCAGTAGTAGTGAAAATCTGAGATCTGAATGACTGTTTGAGTCAGTCAGTCAGTCAGACAGACAAAGAGAGAGTGAGACGGACATAGAGAGGTAGCGAGAGAGACAAAGAGAGAGCGTGTGTGTGCCTGTCACGGGTTGCCATGGTGAGGAAGCACCTTGTTGGAGAGGCAGACTAATTAACAAACGTTACAGTAAACAGTGATTTTGAACAAAACTCCTGCCTCCTTTTCCAGGAGTCTCATTGCCAAAATATGGATATCATAAGAAAGATGAGACTCTGCCGAATGCGGTGATCTAGTTTTTAGGTTTGTGGTGTTAAAAATGTGAGCTACAGAGCAAAATAGAAAACTGGTACCGTCTGCTTTCTTTGAGACATTAGCAGTCAGATTTAACATGGAGTCTAATGGAGCAGTTGGTTCATGTCAAGAATAAAGATTAGAGGAACAATAGTTGGAATGCTGAATCAGCATTGTGTGTGTGTATGTGAAACATTCTGATTCTGTCTCCTCTCCCACTCTTTCAAAATAAAAGCCCCATGGATTAACTGTATATTAACATGGAGCTCGGAACAAGGCTTTTTTGCTCAGATACTTAATGCTCTTACTAATACTGAGAAGACGACGACTACTACTACTACTATTCAGCTATTAGCTTCTTTAGATAATGCAGTCTAGCTTCCAACTCTGCCAGTTATACATTTCAAATAGGTAATTCATCAGTGTAGTTCAATATTTTTGGGCTTTAACATTTTTAAGACAGTTTCACATTTTTTCATGACACCTCTTCCCAATAAACGCCATTTCCTGCTCCAAAACATCGGTTTCAATTTGTACCTTGTGTGTCGAACTGCACTAATTAGCTCATATCAATCACCTGTGTGCCTGCCAGCATCAAAGGTTGCCAAAGAAATTAAACTTCAAAATGACTACACAGTTGCACCAGATTTACAGAGTTAAAGCTGAGGTGCACCCGTCAAACTACTTTTCAAAACTCAAAAAATCCTAGCTCCTACTGCGTCAATAGACAGAAGAACAGAAGGATGACTTGATGAACAGATAATGTGACAATTGTGTCTGTAGTGTAACAAATGTGGCTTTTGTGGAAATCTAGAAATGGGGGAAGGTTTTCTGTGCAAGATCTTTTTAGAGTCAGAATTAACATGGGTCTCTATGGAGCAGACAGTTGGACTTTCAGGCTGCTGTTGCCAAATGTGTAAGTCTGTTGGATTCCATAGTAATATGTCTGCGACCAGGACAAGATTAGCTACATTTTGTCCAAAAATGACGGATTAAGAGTGAAAATTGTGGGATTGGTGGCAAATATTAAATATTTTTCTCCTCTACACTCTAGCGATAGCCTCACGTGCTCTGAGCTGCGCAATACACATCCATTATAAAGTCAGAAAAGGTCTAAAAAGACAGTCAAAAGTTGAAGAAAGATTCGAAGAAAAAATAGTTTGAATGCAGCTGAATCAGCATTCCAACAAAATGTTAAATACCAAACCAAGCAAAAAATCATGATCCACAAATCATTCTACACGGTACACGTTCATAGTAGTTGAAAAGACCGCACAGAGGTAGACAGGATGCTTTCAAAATTGTTTTTAAAAAAAATGTACTTGAACAGAAATGAGCAATATAATAATACATTATGGTCCAGGTAATTATCCTTTATCAAATTAGGACCAAATCACTGACAGATTTACATCACAGCTTCTTGACAGTTTTAGTAATTTACAGAAATCCACAGAGGATTTTTTCCATTTGAAAAAAACAAAAACATAATAGAATTAAATGACTACGCAGGTATGGAGTCAAAAAAGGCACTAGTATCACATGACGTGGTAGAACAAGTAAAGAGAAATAATTGAAATACAAAAAATACAATACAATAATCTGCTATCCATCGAGTAAAGTTCAGTGTCAACATACCCTCATACAAATTCCAAATGACCAAGGCTCACCACAGAGGAAAAGGGAAGACCAAAAAAGCTTAAATGTCCAAGTGTGGCACAAAACAAACATTTTAAAACAAAACATCAAGCCATGAATACTGACACTGAAACATTTTAGTCAGATCCATCTTTTTGAGGAAGGTTTACCAGTGAACATTTCAAAAGTATGCATTCCTGCAGAGCTGAAATAAGTCATCTACATTCTCCTTCAACAAGATATACATTTTCATAGCAATGGAGGCAGCAAACAGCATCTGTTTAGTGTAAAACAAACCTCTGTCTCGTGTCAACTCTAATATAGAACATTAAGGAACTCGTTCCAGTTAGATGCCCACTTCATTTTTGTGAACTCCATAACTGTGTTCGTCAACTGGCACATTTTCTTGCTCTTCTTTGATCAATGGGCTCTCATTGTCCTGACCTGTGGTTCCCATTGAGTATCCCAGGCCCCCTGCTGCTTCAACTGGGACTAAATACACAACCTCAGTGTCCCATTCAGTTTTTATGGTACTTGCAGTGTTTGGACATAGAGCAGATCCGTGTGGTTCTGCCAGCAAACACGGAAGATTCTCATTTTCTGATTTGAGAAAAGAATATTCAAGGGGTCCTGTCGGTTCACCTGGGACTATGTACTCGTCTTCAGCAGTGTGTGACTCTGTTTTGACATCATCATAAAGTGGACAACATTGTTTCTCCGTCTCTGATTCTGGATTCATATTGCCATAACGTGGATCATATTTCTCCTCTTTTATCTGTAGGTTTCCCTGAAGTGGACTGCCACAATCTACATCCACTAGATCCTTCCCCAGATCTGTTGGGAACTCAGAGCTCTCATTATGGAACAGAGTTTTCTCGTTCATTTTGGCACCATCGAGAAAATGCACAAGACGTTCATCTGAATGGTATCTCGCTTGTCGCACGAAATTACCCTGGTTTGTTTTCTTGCCAGGTGCTTCGCTGGAATACCAGTCACGTTTCTTTTTAGCAAACACAAATGGCAGTTTGAAGACCACGTCTGGGTCATTTCGATATTTACGATACTCCTTGATTATGGAGTTGACTTTGGATGCAGTAGCTATTGAAAATTCCCAGCTCCTGTGATGTTGTGAGCTAATATCAAAATTATAGTCAAGATGTCATAGACAATGTGTGGCAAATAGCATCCTGTTTTTGTGATTGCAAATTTATATATCTCAAACACTACAGCTCTCGTCAATTGCTCCAAGTCCAGTTTTTCTTTCTCTCTTGATTTAGATGACACGTCTAGATCCAAACCCATCTCTAAGCAAATAGGAAAACGGCCTAATGATACTTGACTCCGATCAATTTTCAGTTTTTTTCGATACACTTCCCAGTGAGCTCAGAGAATGTTTTGGGATCAGTAAGTTATCTTCATTGCTAGAGTTTTCTGAGACTGTTAGTTCTTCTGCGTCTAGATCAGACTCTCCTAGAGGACAAGTGTAGTAGTTCTCTGGATTTGTCTTAGGCGTTTTCTCCTGTGTTTGCAGTGCCAGCTTTCTTTTTTTGATAGTTTCCTTCAATTCACTCCCATGCATGGCAGCAGCCCGTTTCAGAGCACTTACATGTCCAGTTTGTCTGTGAGACAAACGTTGAATAACGAACACTTCATTGAGCCAGGAGAGCAAGCAATCACTTTGTTTCATCACTCTGTGGAACTGCAATGCAGGATTTACATCTCGCCCCTGCATGTCAATGTCGAAGTTGTGTTGAAGGACATCATTAAGGATCTTGGATTTTATTCCACACAATGTTTTGGCAAAACTAGCTACTTCTCCCATAACCCCGTTTGTCAATACATCCGTGTCAAGCTTATCTTTTGGTTGATCATTGTCCACAAACAGGTTCAAACCCATTTCCTTGCAGAGAGGGTAGCTGTCCATTATCATCTCCTCTATTGCTGAGAAGGTAGAGGACGAATCCTTTGCTGGTTCTTCTGCAGTGCAGTTTCCATCAGCAGAGCCTGCATCAGTCATGGTACGTGGACAAGGATGATGCATGTGACCAGAGTCATCCTGACGATGCTTATGATTTCCGACTTGATAGCATTTGGGGCAATATATCATTCTCAAATGGCTTGGTTCTGGTCTGAAATTTTGGTCAGGGAGTTCAAACTGCATTTTCATTTGACGAACACCACTTTTTCTTACCAATTTCTTACTTTTCATTTTCGCAATTGTTGTCTCTGTAAAGGCAATGCGATTCAGCTCTTTGTTGAAATTCAGATGGAAATTATACTCCAGTATCTCTGTGATGAAATACCTTTGGGCTGATAGTAGGTCTGTGGCAAATGTACCCAGTTCAACCATGATGCCATTGGTGAGCAATTTTGGATCAAGATTTTGTTTCATTCCAGATCCTACATCAAAATCAATGCCTAATTTCTTGCATCTGGAGTAAGAATAAAGTGGACAGTGTTCTTCATGTGGTCTTGAGAGGATTTGCTGAACACGATTGGCCCGCAATTGCCACAGCATTAATTCAAACTCATTTTGGTGTTCTAGGTCAGGGGAAGTGTTAACATCTTGGTCTATGATTGCAGCCTGGGGTGAACCAGCACTAGCTGCATCTGAATTTGGGTTGTTCTGGGAATCCAGTTTCATGTTTGTTAAGGAGCCAATTATTGAGAAATTGATTTTCTTGTGGCCTTTTACATAGGTTGTTAGTTTCCTTTGTTCCAACATAGCAGGAATTTGTGCAACAATACTTCTGGCATGGTCAGAATCTCCACGTTGCAAATCAAGATCAAAATTGTGTTTTAGGATGTCAACACAAATCTGCTCAAATGTTCCACACAACTTTTCTGCAAAGTTTGTCACTTCAGTCATTGCTCCATAGGTCAGTTTGTTGATATCCAGTTTCTTATTTGGTCGAGTATAGTTCACATGTAGTTTCAGATTAATTTCCTTGCAGAAGGGATAAAGATCCACACTCTCTTGTGAAATATGTTTTTTAGTGCCACAGGCGACATCACACTCCTCCATCCTCGATATGCTGCTGAGTTCAGAGTTGGCACTGCTCACACTCTGAGTTGCCATACTTATTGTTGGTATGGGACCATGAAGTTTAAAGACCTCTTTTGAGAACTTGACTATATCTTCACAATCTTTCAGTCGTCTTACTCTATTCATAATTTCACTTGTGAAAATATTTCTCTGGTATTCACTCTCCAGGCTGATGTCAAAGTTGTACTCAAGAATCTCCATGATGAAATTCTGTTGGGATGAATTCATTGCTAGGGCAAATTTAGCAATTTCAAGCAGAACAGAATCAGTCAAAGCGTCAACACTGAAGTTTCGCTTTGGACCAAATCCAACGTTGAACTGAAGGCCAAACTGCTTGGACCTATTGAATGGACCGCACTCTGTTGCAGAGAGGATTTGTTTTACACGGTTAGCACGCATCTTCCACATGTTGTTCTCTGTTCCCATTTCCTCTTCTTCCATGTCACTTTCGTTTGGTGCATTTTTTGGAGTCTGTGTTTGCTCTTCACCTCCACCAAGCCCTCTTTCATCAGGTTGACATGTCAGTGACTTGGCTTTTGCGTTGACAATTGGTAAACTAGATGAGATGTCTGTGGTGGTGAGGAAAGGGGCACGAACACCCAGACAACTTGCTTCTGATTCTCTAGAGATGTCTGAGCTAAGAGAACAACTTTTGAGGTTTTGTAAGTGATCTTGATTGCCAGAGTTTCCCGAGTTTGTGACTTTGCCTGAGTCTAGATCAGACTCTCCTCGAGGACATGTGTAATAGTTCTCTGGTGTCATTTCTTCTCGTTCCATGTCACACACGGATTTTGTCATTTTCTTGCCAGGCGCTTCGCTGGAATACCAGTCACGTTTCTTTTTAGCAAACACAAATGGCAGTTTGAAGACAACGTCTGGGTCTTTTCGATATTTACGGTACTCCTTGATTATGGAGTTGACTTTGGATGCAGTAGCTAATGAAAATTCCCAGCTCCTGTGATGTTGTGAGCTAATATCAAAATTATAGTCAAGGATGTCATAGACAATGTGTGGAAAATAGTATCCTGGTTTTGCTTTTGCAAATTTATATATCTCAAACACTACAGCTCTCGTCAATTGTTCCAAGTCCAGTTTTTCTTTCTCTCTTGATTTAGAGGTCACGTCTAGATCCAAACCCATCTCTAAGCAAATGGGATAACGGCTTACCAATACTTGATTCCGATCAATTTTCTCTGTTTTTTTCAATACACTTACCGGTGTGTCTATTTTCACTTTTGTTTGCAGTGCCAGCTTTCTTTTTTTGATACTTTCCATCACTTCACTTCCATGCAAAGCCGCTGTCGGTTTCTCTTTACTTACAATTTTAGATTGACTGCTAGGTAATGGTTGAATGACAAATACTTCATTGAGCCAGGTGAGAAGGCCATCTTTTTGTTTCATCAGTGTGTTGGATGGCAATACGGTACTTACTTCTTGCACCTGCATGCCAGTGTTGAAGTTATGTTGAAGGATATCATTAATGGTCTTGAGTCTTGTTCCACACAATCTTTTGGCAAAACAAGCCAGTTCACCCATAACCCCATGTGTCAATACATGCGTGTCAAGCTTATCTTTTGGTTGGTCTTTGTCCACACACAGGTTCAAACCTATTTCCTTGCAGAGAGGGTAGCTGTTCATTATCATCTCCTCTATTGCTGAGAAGGTAGAGGACGGATCCTTTGCTGGTTCTTGTGCAGTGCAGTTTCCATCAGTAGAGCCTGTATCAGTCATGGTACGTGGACAAGGATGATGCATGTGACCAGAGTCATCCTGACGATGCTTATGATTTCTGACTTGATCGCATTTAGGGCAGTATATCACTCTCAAATGGCTTGGTTTTGGTCTGCAATTTTGGTCAGGGAGTTCAAACTGCCTTTTCATTCGAGGAATTATTTTTTTTCTTGTAATACTAATTTTTTTAATTTGGTCCATAGTTGTCTTTGTAAAGGCACTGCGATTCAGCTCATTGTGGAAATTCAGATGGAAATTATACTCCAGTATCTCTGTGATGAAATGCTTTTGGGCTGACAGTAGGTCTGTGGCAAATGTACACAGTTCAACCATGATGCCATTGGTTAACAATTTGGGATCAAGATTCTGTTTTACTCCAGATCCTACATCAAAATCGATGCCTAATTTCTTGCATCTGGAGTAAGAATAAAGTGGACAGTGTTCTTCATGTGGTCTTGAGAGGATTTTCTGAATATGATTGGCCCGCAATTGCCACAGCTGTAACTTGAGCTCATTTTGGTGTTCTGTGTCAAGGGAACTGCCTACGTCTTGATTTATGAATGCAGCCTGGGGTGAATCAACACTAGCTGCATCAGAATTTGGGTTGATCTGGGAATACAGTTTCACATTTGTTGAGCTTTGCTTCTTGTAGTATATAAAGGTTATAGGGTTTATAAGATTCCTTTTCACCGGAATAGCTGGAATTTGTGCAACAATACTTCTGGCAAGGTCAGAATCTCCACGTTGCAAATCAAGATCAAAATTGTGTTTTAGGATGTCAACACAAATCTGCTCAAATGTTCCACACAACTTTTCTGCAAAGTTGGTCACTTCAGTCATTGCTCCATAGGTCAGTTTGTTGATATCCAGTTTCTTATTTGGTCGAGTATTGTTCCCATGTAGTTTCAGATTAATTTCCTTGCAGAAGGGATAAAGATCCACACTGTCTTGTGAAATATGTTCTTTAGTGTCAGCCTGTGAATGAGGAGGAAACCCACAGGCGACATCACACTCCTCCATCCTCGATATACTGCTGAGTTCAGAGTTGGCACTGCTCACACTCTGAGTTGCCATACTTATTGATGGTATGGGACCATGAAGTTCAAAGACCTCTTTTGAGAACTTGACTGCATCTGCACAATCTTTCAGTTGTCTTACTCTATTCATAATTTTACTTGTGAAAATATTTCTCTGGTATTCACTCTCCAGGCTGATGTCAAAGTTGTACTCAAGAATCTCCATGATGAAATTCTGTTGGGATGAATTCATTGCTAGGGCAAATTTAGCAATTTCAAGCAGAACAGAATCAGTCAAAGCGTCAACACTGAAGTTTCGCTTTGGACCAAATCCAACGTTGAATTGAAGGCCAAACTTCTTGGACCTATTGAATGGACCGAACTCTGTTGCAGAGAGGATTTGTTTTACACGGTTAGCACGAATCTTCCACATGTTCTCTGTTCCCATTTTCTCTTCTTCCATGTCACTTTCGTTCGGTGCATTTTTTGGAGTCTGTGTTTGCTCTGCACCTCCACCAAGTCCTCTTTCATCAGGCTGGATTGCAAACCGTGGTTTCAGATATGAGTTTACAGTTGGTAAACTAGATGAGGTGTCTGAGCTCAGAGAATGTTTTGGGATTCGTAAGTTATCTTCATTGCCACAGTTTTCTGAGTCTGTGAGTTCTTCTGAGTCTAGATCAGACTCTCCTAGAGGACAAGTGAAGTAGTTCTCTGGATTTGTCTTGGGTGTTTTCTCCTGTGCTTGCAATACCAGCTTTCTTTTTTTGATACTTTCCTTCAATTCAATTCCATGCATGGCAGCTGCCCGTTTCAGAGTACTTACATGTCCAGTTTGTCTGTGAGACAAACGTTGAATAACGAACACTTCATTGAGCCAGGAGAGCAAGCAATCACTTTGTTTCATCACTCTGTGGAACTGCGATGCAGGATTTACATCTCGCCCCTGCATGTCAATGTCGAAGTTGTGTTGAAGGATATCATTAAGGATCTTGAGATTTGTTCCACACAATTTTTTGGCAAAACTAGCCACTTCTCCCATAACCCCGTTTGTCAATACATCCGTGTCAAGCTTATCTTTTGGTTGATCATTGTCCACAAACAGGTTCAAACCCATTTCCTTGCAGAGAGGGTAGCAGTCCATTATCATCTCTATTGCTGAGATGGTAGAGGACGGATCCGTTGCTGGCTTTTGTGCAGTGCAGTTTCCATCAGCAGAGCCTGAATCAGTCATGATACGTGGACAACAATGATGCATGTGACCAGAGTCAGAGTCATCCTGACGATGCTTATGATTTCCGACTTGATAGCATTTGGGGCAATATATCGTTCTCAAATGGCTTGGTACTGGTCTGCAATTTTGGTCAGGGAGTTCAAACTGCCTTTTCTTTTGAGGAACACCACTTTTTTTTACCAATTTCTTACTTTTCATTTTCGCCATTGTTGTCTCTGTAAAGGCACTGCGATTCAGCTCTTTTTTGAAATTCAGATGGAAATTATACTCCAGTATCTCTGTGATGAAATGCCTTTGGGCTGATAGTAGGGCTCTGGCAAATGTACCCAGTTCAACCATGATGCCATTGGTTAGCAATTTTGGATCAAGATTCTGCTTCATTCCAGATCCTACATCGAAATCAATGCCTAATTTCTTGCATCTGGAGTAAGAATAAAGTGGACAGTGTTCTTCATGTGGTCTTAAGAGGATTTGCTGAACACGATTGGCCCGCAATTGCCACAGCATTAATTCAAACTCATTTTGGTGTTGTAGGTCAGGGGAAGTGTTAACATCTTGGTCTATGATTGCAGCCTGGGGTGAACCAGCACTAGCTGCATCTGAATTTGGGTTGTTCTGGGAATCCAGTTTCACCTTTGTTGAGGAGTCATTTATTGAGCAATTGATTTTCTTGTGGCTTTTTATATAGGTCATTAGTTTTCTTTGTTCAAATATAGCAGGCATTTGTGCAACAATATTTCTGGCATGGTCAGAATCTCCACATTGCAAATCAAGATCCAAATTGTGTTTTAGGATGTCAACACAAATCTGCTCAAATGTTCCACACAACTTTTCTGCAAAGTTTGTCACTTCAGTCATTGCGCCATAGGTCAGTTTGTTGATATCCAGTTTCTTATTTGGTCGAGTATTGTTCACATGTAGTTTCAGACTAATTTCCTTGCAGAAGGGATAAAGATCCACACTCTCTTGTGAAATATGTTTTTTAGTGCCACAGGCGACATCACACTCCTCCATCCTCGATATGCTGCTGAGTTCAGAGTTGGCACTGCTCACACTCTGAGTTGCCATACTTATTGTTGGTATGGGACCATGAAGTTTAAAGACCTCTTTTGAGAACTTGACTATATCTTCACAATCTTTCAGTTGTCTTACTATATTCATAATATTACATGTGAAAATATTTCTCCGGTGTTTACTCTTCAGCCTGATGTTAAAGTTGTACTCAAGAATCTCCATGATGAAATTCTGTTGGGATGAATTCATTGCTAGGGCAAATTTAGCAATTTCAAGCAGAACAGAATCAGAAAGAGAGTCAACACTGAAGTTTTGCTTTGGACCAAATCCAACGTTGAATTGAAGGCCAAACCTCTTGGACATAGCGAATGGACCAAAATCTGTTGCAGAGAGGATTTGTTTTACACGGTTAGCACGCATCTTCCACATGTTGTTCTCTATTCCCATTTCCTTTTCTTCCATGTCACTTTCGTTTGGTGCATTTTTTGGAGTCTGTGTTTGCTCTTCACCTCCACCAAGCCCTCTTTCATCAGGTTGACATGTCAGTGACTTGGCATTTGCGTTGACAATTGGTAAACTAAATGAGATGTCTGTGGTGGTGAGGAAAGGCGCACGAACACCCGGACAACTTGCTTCTGATTCTCTAGAGATGTCTGAGCTAAGAGAACAACTTTTGAGGTTTTGTAAGTGATCTTGATTGCCAGAGTTTCCCGAGTTTGTGACTTTGCCTGAGTCTAGATCAGACTCTCCTAGAGGACATGTGTGGTAGTTCTCCGTTTCCATTTCCTCCTGTTCTCTGTCACACACGTTACCAATGTAGGAGTCCAGATCAAACTCTGATAGAGGACAAGTTTGACAATGATCTCCCTCTGCCGTTCGAGTGGTACACAATTCAGTGTGATGAGAGATTATGTTTGTCTCCATGTCTTTAGACTGTCCTCTTTTAGTCGCTTCCTTAAACAGAGTCTGCTGGACTTCCACACTGGACAGTGCTGAGCCTCTGAATCCTTTGAAGGGGTTTGTCTGCAAGGAAAACGGCTCACTTTTAAACTCCGTGCTGATCCCACTACCAGTGGTGATAAGTCCATCTCTTCTCTTTAGTAGGTGTAATATCCTGAACCAAATTTGATTTTTTTCCTGTTGACTCTTGAGATGAAGTTCAAAATTGTGCTCCAGCACACACAGAACAATAACTTTGTAGGATGCAGTCAGTATTTTGGTGAAGTGTACCAATTCTAACATCACGCCCTTTGTCAACAAACCTGGATCTAGACTTTGTTTTGACCCAACATCAAGGTTCAGACCAATTTCTTCACAATAAGGAAACTTAGGGAGAGGAACATCCTCCTTCAGTTCTTCTGCTGACACTTCTCCTGAACACTTAAATTCATCCTTATCATCACTGTGTGCTCCTTCCATCTCTTCCAAGAGACTCTCCGTCTTCATGTATTCTTTGGATGCTGCTTGTGAACATGTGTATTCATCTCCATGTTCACCATCAGCAGTATCATCCATCTCCACCACAAAGCTTTCAGTCTTACGCTCTGCAGATGCCATGTCCAGTCCATTGTTGCTTTTGCGTTCTGGCTTTGATGACGCGTCAAAGAGAGTAAAAACTTCTTCTTTATCTGTAGGAGGTTTCCTGATCAGGTCTTTGACTTTGTGCAGAATTTGAGCAGTAAAAGCAGTCAGTTGTTGCTCATCTTTCAACCCAAGATCAAAATTTTTCTCCAGAATGTTAGTGATAAAATGCCCTTCACCATTGTTTACCATTTTAGCAAAGTCACAGACTTCAAGTATGACACCATTTGTCACTAATTGTAAGTCCATTTTTTTCTGTGTGTTGGATGCTACATTAAAATCCAATCCTATTCTATTGCTGTGATGGAATGGTTCTACACGCCTTGAATGTTCCTTTCCATGCATAATACGCCACTGCCATACTTTGTTGGAATCCATCTTTTTGTGGTCTTCCAGACTGCGGGTGTCCATGTTGTCCATTACAAAGATCTACTCTTCTTTGTCGTCCATGTCTTTCTTTCCTGTATTTAGTTCATGAGGAAAAAAAGGATACATGATCAACAATATATCTTAGCCTGGAGTCATACACAATTTAAATGTATTCAAAAATATCAGACATTTTACACTAACAGGTTCTCAAATGTGAGGATTTGCACCATTGTCCCCATCTTGTTGTGAACTTAATACATTTGGGTTTTGGACTGCTGATCAAAAAACATATGTCATCACGTTGAGTCTCTGGTTACTTGTGATAGGCATTAGGCAATATCGACATTTTCTTGGCTAGACGATAGATCATTCTATCTAAACACTAAAATACTATGGCCGAAAAAAAGTTGCAATTAAGGGACGAGCATTTCTTTAGAGATGAGGTGAAGAGATTTCTCAAGCAGCAATATGCAGGGGCTACAGCTAAAGTTAACAGAGGTTGCATTGAGTTTCAATATGATGCAGGGGCCGGGGCCTGGGCCTGTCCAAAACCGGGAGATTAACAGGCTTTTCAAGCGACAGAAGCTCTGCAAAGCAGCCGGACCAGACTCTGTCTAATCAGCTGTCTCTAGTGTTGACATCTTTAAAACCTCTTTGAGTTTTGTGCGATTGTGGTCGACCTCTCCCATCCTGGACACAAACTTGCGTTATTTGCTGGAGTTATTTGGTTCAGTGTAAAAAAGAAAAACCGGCGACCTTCTTTATGACAGTGTTGTGGAATCTCAGCAAAAAAGGGAATTCTGACTCTCATCTCACCCCATGGACATTGTATGTTAATATTAGAGTAAAGTCTCCCTATCTTCAAATTGAGTTACATTAACGCACATCTTTTGGATTATAATCTTTGTACAATGCAATTACGATCTGTTCTGTAGTGATGTCAGCTCGCTACATACCTCGTAAGACAGGTTTTAGCTTAGCAAGGAGTTCCTCCAACATGTCTTGCCCACACTGCATATCTGCATCTTAGTTGGACATCCCCCAATCAGCGATGGGACGGCGGTGGTATAGTGGTACCCTGAATGAAACAATTTGGAAAAGTTTGTTAACTCATGCCCTCCAAAAATAGACAACAGCAGAGTATAACAACTGTGCAAGAAGTATTCAGATATAGTAATACTACAGTGTAGAACTACAAGTTACAAGTTAAGGTCCTACATTAAAAATCTCATGAGCTAAAAGTACAAAAGTATTAGCATGAACATATTCTTTAAGATTCTAAAATAAAAGTACTCAATCTGCAGTAAGGCCCATTTCAGAATATCATACCACTGAATTATAATTATTGATGCATTAGTATGTATACTAGTGTTGTCACATTACCACAGACAAAAATTGACACAACATTGAGGGCATAAAATCTTTGATTTTTATTAGAATATAACTAGAAAAAGCATTTACTCACAGAAAAGTGCTGAAAAAGACTAGCTGTCTGAAAAATGTTGAAGGCCAAAAGCATTGAACTGCACTGTGTGAAGAATTTAAGTTTAGAAAGCATTCCTAGTATGTTTAATAACACCCCTAGTGGTGGATATCTTTTGTCGATGTTTATTTATAAGTTTTAAGACAAAGGTATTATTATATAAAATGTCATGACATGTTTAATTGTAGGAGTGTTAAACCATAAAAGCATAACCATTGAATATATTAAACTAAAGATATAGTGTTGAGCCGCGAGGGAGAGACAGGGACCTTTTGAGATAGGCTTTTCAGATTCGTAAGCGACCACATGGAGATAAGTTCGAAGAGGCCGACTTCAGGAATGTGAAAAGGTGTGAGCCAGCGGGGGAAGGGTACCTGCTGGCCAAAGGAAGATGACCACAGGACAATGGGCCTTGGGGAAGCGTATTGGATTTCAGCCAATCACAAAGCTGATATTGGACTTTTAACTTTCAGGCGGGGACTTTAAAGTATAAGACATTGATACCGAGGATTTGCTCTTCAGTTCTCGTCGCTGGCCATCTTACAGAAAATCAGGCAGCTGGCCTGTTGGATGGGGGCGCGTTAACTCTGATCCGCGGAACATATTCTATTGATAGTGTACTTCAGTTTGTAATTTTATAGCTTCTGTTTGTTATGAAATATCTTTTGATTTGATTTTAACTTGGACCAGCTGATTTTTGGCCCTGCTCTGCTGACAAAAGATGCAGCAGTAGGAGACATGCGGCCTTCCTTTGTCTAAGAGACAGTTGAGACCCTTGTTTTTTTAACAACTGCTGAAAACCCTTCTAGTAGAAATGTCTAACTGGCAGAGTTGTAAGTTAAACCGCATTATCAAAAGAAGCTAAAAGCTGAATTACAATGCAGGAAAAGCTTGAAGCTAAACAATTTTACTGTCAAAGTAATAACAGTAAAGGTAGTAGTAGTAGTGGTAGAACTAGTAGTAGTATTTGTAGAAGCAGTAATAGCAGCAGTAGTAACAGCAATAGTAGTATTGGTGGTAGCAGTAGCAATAGCAGTAGTAATAGTAGTAGCAATATTGGTGGTAGTAGTAATAGCAATAGTAGTAGTAATAGCAATTGTAGTATTAATAGTAGTAGCAGTAATAGCAGTAGCAATAGTAGTAGTATTGGTAGTAGCAGTAATAGCAGTAGTAGTGAAAATCTCTGAGACCTAAGTGTGTGAGTGAGTGAGTGTGTGAGAGAGAGAAAGAAAGAGAGACAGACAGACAGACAGGTAGAGAGAGAGACAGACGGAGAGACAGGTAGAAAGAGAGAGTGAGAGAGAGGGAGAGAAAGAGAGGAAGAGAAAGACAGATAGGCAGAGGGGAAGACAAACAGAGAGAGACAGACAAAGAGGGAGAGCGAAAAAGAGAGACAAAGAGGGTGAGAGAAAGAGAGAGACAGACAAAGAGAGTGAGATAGATATAGTGAAGCATTCAATGTGAAGCATTCAATCAAATTAGGAACATTTACTTTGACAAATTCAACTCTGTAATTTCAGATTATAAAACATGTAATAACAACTCAAAATTAAAAATACTCCTAGGAGAAGGAGATAGGAAGTATCTAGCTGCCCAATATGTCCTAACATGTCACAACATGAGGGACAGTGAGTGACACACACACACACACACACACACACACACACACACACACACACACACACACACACACACACACACACACACACACACACACTGTATGTATGTAATTAATAATCAATCTAGATGTTATATTAATGTTATTGTGTATTAATATTATTGTATGTTTAATTTTGTTGATGCTTTGGCAATACTGTTTCTAAACTTTCATGCCAATAAAGCTATTGAAATTGAAAATTGAAATTGGTAGAGAGAGAGACAAACAGACAGACAGAGGGGAAGACAAACAGAGAGAGAAAAAAGAGGGAAAGAAAGAGAGCGAGAGACAAAGAGGGAGAGAGAAAGAGAGAGACAGACAAAGAGAGTGTGAGACAGAGAGGTAGAGAGACAAACAGAAAGACAGAGGGAGTGTGTGTGCGTGCCACTGGTTGCCATGGTGAGGAAGCACCTGGTTGGAGAGGCAGACTAATTAAGAAACGTTACAGTAAACAGTGATTAAGAACAACACTCCTACCTCCTTTTCTAGGAGTCTGATTGCCAAAATATGTAAATACCATGAAAAAGATAAGTTTAGTTTTTAGGTTTGTTGCGTCAAAAATGTGAGCTACAGAGCAAAATAGAAAACTGGTACCATCTGCTTTCTTTGAGACATTAGCAGTCAGAATTAACATGGAGTCTAATGGAGAAGTTGGTTGGAGTTAAAGATAGAAGAACAATAGTTGGAATGCTGATTCAGCATTGTGTGTGTGTGTGTGTGTGTGTGTGTCAAAAATTCTGATTCCGTCTTCTCTCCCCCTCTCTCCCCCACCCTTTCAAAATAAAAGCCGCATGGATTAACTGCATACTCATAAGAGGTGAAAAAAGTGACAAGCCCGAAACCCTGTGGGGATGGGGGATGGCATGCTCACCCGGGAGAATTGTATTTTAAATATGAGCTTTAAAATGTAGCATTCTGGTGTACTCTGAGAAGAAAATTAAGTGATAAGACAATATTTACTTCAAGCAAAAAACGAATTTATTATTCAGTTATTAGTATTTCAGCTGTAGTTGAACAGCTGTACAGTTAGCTCTTTTTTTTCCAATCAGTATTATTATCATCCTTTATTTAGACAAAATCCATTGAGACAGAGGTCTTGTTTTCAAAATGTTTAGTCATATAAAAACAAAGATAGCAAGAGTAGCGAGACTCATCGCCGATACAAAAAAAAAATGATAGTTTTCATTGAATCCTGTTACTGTATGGCTTAATATTTATGGACTTCTACCGTTACTGTATGGCTTAATAATAATGGACTTCTACCATTACTGTATGGCTTAATAATAATGGACTTCTACCATTACTGTAAAGCTGTTAGAATTGTGGCCTATCTTCTATTTGCAATTAATATGCATTCAATCCAGTTCAATTATTTAAATGAAAATTATAATTTACTCTGGCTAAGGTAGTTTATCAAGAGTAAAATAATAGCTGCAATCTATACACACCTCTGCATTAGCAACCCGCTGAAATGAAGGTACAGGCACCTCTCTAGCCCGAGAAAGTTTAGCGCACAGAGTGTTTAACAATGCACTTATCAGGAACAAATATAATGGTGTTGCACATCAGATTTAACAGTGGAGCCTGGGCTACAATAATATGTAAGCCGTTTTTACATGCTCTAAACACAACTCAAACGGCTAACTAAAAGATTTACCAAAATATAATATTCATATTTCGCCAGGAGTGAGCTCACCCAGCACATTCCAGAACCTAGCGATTGAAGCTACGCGCTAGCAAACAAACTAAGATGACAAAAAGCGAGCAGACAATCCACAGATTCCATACATATCCTTCACATTTCTCTCCACAAAAGAGTCACCGAGATTTGAGCCGACAAACACCAGCAACACAAATCACTTTATGGTCAGTAAATTCTACTTACCGGAATATGTTCCTTGTGTATCCTGTGTCTCATTGAAATCATTCTGGAACTTAAGGGGGGCCGTTCAGACCAGGGGTGACGAGTTGACTTTCAGCGTATCGGATTCTACACTTCACAGTAGACTGCGCCTTGTTGATTCTGATTGGCTAACAGTGCTGTCAATCTTTTCCTCGTGGGTATAAAACATGGTCCACAGTTCCTTCTTCTTCACAAAATTCACATTTTCCATTATTATGCTTTCCAATAACATAGAGGGAACTGTTAAGACCAGTATGGCCATTCCTTAGTCTTGTCATAACCATCTCCTCTTTTCTAGTTTGTCCACTAGATCCTGCACTCCCAACCAATGGTTTATTTTTAAACAGATATCTTCCGTTGCTCCCTTTATTCCATTCATTCTGACGTATCTTTTTGATTTGTCCCTTAATCACCACTTTAGCTTCTGACTTACTTATATTTACATTAACATTATGTCTTCCACTCTTCAAAGCCCTTTTTGCTGATTTATCCGCCTTCTCCTTCCAACATGGACCCACACAAAATTAACAGCCACCCTCATTTGATGGATTCTGGAAAGTGATTGTAATATTTCAAACAGTAAATCCTCTCTGCTTCTGGAGTGGCAACATTTCAAACTCGTTAGCACTGCACATGAGTCTGATGCAATTACTACTCTCTCTGGCCTGATGTCCTCTACCCACTGTAAGGCAATAACTATGGCCATCATCTCACATGTAAACACAGACGACTCATCGCTGAGTCTTTTCCTACACTCCAAATGGAATTCTGGGATTACTGCTGCTGCTGCTGTTCTACCAGTTTTAGAGTACATCCACACTACTACGTTTTCGTTTGGAAACGCATATGTTTTGCTACGGTTACACTGAGCGTCCACACTACGCCGGCGTTTTGGAGCACCGTAAACGGAGGAGTTTAGATACGATCCCGAAGCCGGATAACTTTGGAAACTCCGGGTAGCGTATTAGTGTGGACGGACGGAAACGCATACGTTTGGAAACGATGACGTAACACCCGCGATCGACTACCAGGTTAACTGACAACTGATTACAGGCATTGCTGACCTTGTTGTCTTTACTAGCAGCTGTTGTCCAGTTAAAGTCTGCATGTCTGCAGAGGAAACAGCTGTTATTGTAGTGATCGGTGAGTGGAGAGAGAGAGAGAGAGAGAGAGAGAGAGAGAGAGAGAGAGAGAGAGAGAGAGAGAGAGAGAGAGAGACCCGCAGCGCTGTAACTAACGTTAAGTCTGAAAAATAAAACGTATTAAACTTTCCACGAACTGTATCTGTTTGAGTTTATAGAGGAAGATTTGAGAGAAGATCTTAAGTATCAAACACATACTTACGATCATTAAAGACTACTTTATTACTCTGGTTGCTTAGTTACAAAATACGACAATCTACTTCCTGTTTACATCAGCGCATGCCCAGTGAACGTGAAGAGTCACGTGATATTTGTTTCCAGGTGTGTAATATGGACGGAGATCACTTCGGAAACGATGGCTGAAACGCCGTGTGGATGGAGATCGTTTTCGTTTGAAAACTCCGTTTCCAAACGAAAACAGAGTAATGTGGATGTAGCCTTAGGGTCTTTAGATCCATCTGTATTTAATTGTGGTAACTGATGTATGACTTGAAGATCTTACAGTTTCCCCCATGTTCATCTCTCATCAGTTCAAGAAGGCCGAGATCAATTTCAGGCTGTGGCAGTAACCAAGGAGGAATAGCTGGCAGAACCACAGTTAGAGAATAACTTCTATCCATTAAACCTAATTCACTAGCCTTCTCCTTAACAATCCAACCAAAGCTCTTTGTTTGCCCAACATGGCTCAATTAAACTTATTGTTGGATGGTTGTTATGTCCTTGTAAACTGACCCAATATGTCATCATGATCTGTATTCTTCTCAACTCCAATGGCATTTCCCCCAATTCTACCTGCAATGCCAGCACAGATGTTGTTTTACATGTTTTAAAAGACCCCACTACACATTCTTTATACTTGTATTACATCCAGTTTTCCCAACAAGGTTTTAGACGCCGACCTATATGCCACTGACTTCAAAAGTCATTTCAGGCTCTCAACAGGACAAGTGGAGGTATCTTATATACAGTGTTTCAAGGCTAAATATAATCACTGATATTTGTCAGTTTCAGTCTCTTCTTTGCTAACTAGGACCTTATGACTACAATGGGACCACACTATATGAACAGACAGCAAACCATAAGACCTGTTTGTAACAGTGTTTTCGCGTGTCTGTGGACTAACCAGGAGTCATATAGGGGTGTGGCAGACAGATTCAACATTTCAAAATCTACACTTTCAACACATCTCCATCACGTCTGTTCCCTGGTCACTACACATGTGTCTCATCACATGTTGTGGCCTACAGGGGAAGCACGTCACACGTCCCAGTTACACTTTGAAACAGCTAGATTTCCAAATACAGTCTGTGCTGTCAATGGTTGTCACATTCCCATTGTTAGACCACATTGCAACAATCCCATAGCCTATTATAACAGCAAACAATTTTATTCCATCATCGTTAATCAATGGACACATTCAGTGCTCTGACTGAAAAATGTTGACATCAAGTTGGATGTAGGCTTTCTCAATAAATATATTCATTTACAGATGCTAAATAAATAACCTTATATTATTATTATCAGCCACATCATTGCACAAAATGAGACTATTGGCCAACAATCTAGCGTTAAGTATTACAATTAATTACACAAAAAATTAGGATTTTCTACAAAACGTGTTTGTTGTCAAATCTAAGAGCCAATCAGCTCTTTGATCCGAAGACAGCCAGAAGTTTCCCATCATGCCCTGGGGTCCCGCAGTCGGTGGAGAGGAAATGCAGCGCCTGGTTCTAAAATCTGCGGGCGCCCCGCTCTCGTGAGGTTATCGTTGCCCACGTTTTCACGACGTCACAGCAAGTCGGACGCAAATCTACCCGGCATGCATTGGCTGATGTCGAACGAGCCTAGTGACGAACGTTAGAAGTCGACAAAGTTCCGCATGCAGTGGACGTTAGCCTTAACCCTGCAAGTCTGAACTTTAACGGTACATAACGTAACTTAGACGTTAACGGAGGGAAATGAAGACTGTGTAGAAATCTTACCGCGGATTGGCCAAGACTCGACACTTCACATCAAAGATCTTTTATTGCGAAGATAAACAGTTGACCCCCCCCAGAAAACAAACTCTACGGATCTACACGATTCACGTGGATGGCATATTTTGATAGAAAACGTCGAAAAGCGACAAGTTTGCAGGTATTAATTCTACTCTTCAGACCCTGAGAGTAGAGTCTTCCTCCCTCAAAATGTGATTTTTTTTTAACGTTACAAAACACCGACATTCTGTGCAGCGACAAAGCGGGAAAAACACAAGGATGCTCCACTATGATTTCACGACTCAAAGGCGTTACTCTTTCGACCGTATATATTTCATATACGAAAATAATCAGTTTAGTACACACAACATTAGGGGGAAAAGAAACAGCCCCAGCAGCCATGATACAGTTTTGAGAAAAGCGCAACCATGATCGAAATAGGACGAAATAAACGAGAGAATGCGTACCAAATGTAGGCTGAACAATCGCCGGATCTTCTTCTTCTTTGTTAAGTACTCGCACTACTCCCATGTGATGTCTTCATGTACAAAGTAAGGCTTCACTCTCTCAACTGAAGAAGAAACACTGGGGAGACTCGGTCCGAATCCCTTACAGGAAGTGACGAAGGACGATATCTGTGCAGGGATTTCAAAATAAAAGTGTCTAAAAACTGCGTGTCAGCAATTAAAACGGGATTTTTACAGAAATACAACAGAAATATAGAAATACATCAGCGATGTCTTTTTTTCCACCAAAAACAGTTTTATACAGCATTTTATATATCCATTAAAACAAATCAGCAAAAACACAGCTGTCTTATATTAAATAACCATTTTACAAACTTAGATTGTTAAACAAAATCAGGGGTATTCAATTAAAACTCAGAGGTTTTTACTAAAATTTCCTCCCAGAAAAGGTCCAAACCTATATCTAAATTGTGTCTTCCTATATCACTCTATTAAATACAACTAAAAAACGACTACATTTTCACATCATTTCAACAATATTTGACAATTTGGAAACTATGATACTGTTAAAATAAAGACGCAATTCACTTGTATGGCGCTTATGATAAACAAATAGCTATATCTGTACTGATTAGTTTGTGCAAAATGAAATGAAGGTGCACATATCGATGAAAGGAAAACAAGACTATATTTTCTGTTTAAAGTCAGTGCCTCTTTAAGAAAAAGATAAGATAGAGAGGTTTTCATTGTCATTGTAGTGATACAACGAAATTTCGTTTGGTAGCTCTCAGCAGCAAACAGTAGCAATAACAACAATATACAATATACAAGATTATTTCTGGTGCTTTCTGGTGAAGGCTTTCTTCACCAGGTGGGAGGTGTTAAGGGCCCATGTCAGATCCTTTGTGATGTGGAGTCCCAGGAATTTGATGTTACTTACACTCTCCACCTCCTCACCGTTTATGTGGAGAGGGGGAGGTGTGGTCTTCCTGGTTCTCCTGAAATCCACGATGATCTCTTTGGTTTTCATAGTGTTGAGGACCAGATTATTATCAGTACAGTACGCCACTCAACCAGATGTTGTACTTCCTCTCTGTAGTGCGCCTCCTTGTTCAGTCCTACTATAGTGGTGTCATCAGCGAACTTCACTATAGTGTTAGAGGAGTGGGTGGGGGTGCAGTCATGGGTGTAAAGGGTGAAGAGGGCCGGACTGAGCACACAGCCCTGCGGAGCTCCTGTGTTCAGGATGAGGGTGGAGGATGAGTGGTTGCCCATTCTGACGGTTTGTGGTCTGTTTGTGAGGAAGTCCATAATCCATGAGCAGAACAAGGGCAGAACAGAGCTTTAGAGTAACCCCTTTTCTCTTGACTTTAATGTTCATAGACAAGAAAGCTGAACCAATCAGCTACGGTGGTCAGAAAAAAACAACAACAATGCATTGTAAATATTAGCCGGTTTATTCTCATTATTTATCAGACATTGGTCACAGGTCCAGATCTACTGGGATATAACAGTACTCCATTTGGTGAAGCCCAGAAGAGGCATTCCTAATTAATGTAGATATTTCCTTCCTTTGTAGAAAATTAACTCAAACTGAACAGGCTATTTATTTCAGAAAACACCCAGACACACTTTTTAGCCAATTACTCCTTAAGGAAACTTAAATATGTCATCCATACAAAATCAGAAAACAAAAACACAGAATCCAACAAATTAGGTCTGAATTAGCGTTAGCATGAGACGCCAAGTTGACATTTTGACACCTTACATTTTATGTACAGTAAATCATTTATGAGTTATGTTTATATGTTTGTCTGGGTGGAAAGACCCTTGAGATAAAACTGCACACTGCTGCTTGGTTGCATAAAGACTTGTATCCTGTTGGTGCAACGTGAAAATCAATGTATTTGCCTTTATTCTCTACGTATCAGTGCAGCCCACAGTGCTGTGCTAGTTGGGGGTTCTGTTCAGAAGGCTCTGAAAAGCTGGTTCGGCATGTAACCCAGGTGGAGGAAGGAAGACTGGGCTTCTCTCTCGAGGGTCGCCAGCTCCTGGACCGTCGGGGCCAGAGCTTCCACGTGGCCCTTGTAGTTACCACCTTGGCAAGAGCAACAGGGGAATTAACAGCCAACACACGGTAATTATACAGTACTTTGTTGGAATCCATCTTTTTGTGGTCTTCCAGACTGCGGGTATCCATGTTGTCCATTACAAAGATCTATTCTTCTTTGTCGTCCATGTCTTTCTTTCCTGTATTTAGTTCATGAGGGAAAAAAGGATACATGATCAACAATATATCTTAGCCTGGAGTCATACACAATTTAAATGTATTCATAAATATCAGACATTTTACACTAACAGGTTCTCAAATGTGAGGATTTGCACTTTTGTCACCATCTTGTTGTGAACTTAATACATTTGGGTTTTGGACTGCTGATCAAAAAACATATGTCATCACTTTGAGTTTCTGGTTACTTGTGATAGGCATTAGGCAATATCGACATTTTCTTGGCTAGACAATTGATCATTCTATCTAAACACTAAAATACTATGACCGAAAAAAGTTGCAATTAAGGGACGAGCATTTCTTTCGAGATGAGGTGAAGAGATTTCTCAAGCATCAATATACAGGGGCTACAGCTAAAGTTAACAGAAGTTGCATTGAGTTTCAATATGATGCAGGGGCCGGGGCCTGGGCCTGTCCAAAACCGGGAGATTAACAGGCTTTTCAAGCGACAGAAGCTCTGTAAAGCAGCCGGACCAGACTCTGTCTAATCAGCTGTCTCTAGTGTTGACATCTTTAAAACCTCTTTGAGTTTTGTGCGATTGTGGCCGACCTCTCCCATCCTGGACACAAACTTGCGTTATTTGCTGGAGTTATTTGGTTCAGTGTAAAAAAGAAAAACCGGTGACCTTCTTTATGATAGTGTTGTGGAATCTCAGCGAAAAAGGGAATTCTGACTCTCATCTCACCCCATGGACATTGTATGTTAATATTAGAGTAAAGTCTCCCTATGTTCAAATTGAGTTACATTAACACACATCTTTTGGATTATAATCTTTGTACAATGCAAATAGGATCTGTTCTGTAGTGATGTCAGCTTGCTACATACCTCGTAAGACAGGTTTTAGCTTAGCAAGGAGTTCCTCCAACATGTCTTGCCCACAGTGCATATCTGCATCTTAGTTGGACATCCCCCAATCAGCGATGGGACGGCGGTGGTATAGTGGTACCCTGAATGAAACAATTTGGAAAAGTTTGTTAACTCATGCCCTCCAAAAATAGACACAACAGCAGAGTATAACAGCGGTGCAAGAATTATTCAGATATAGTAATACTACAGTGTAGAAATACAAGTACATGGTCCTGCATTAAAAATCTCATGAGGTAAAAGTACACAAGTATTAGCATGAACATATTCTTTAAGTTTCTAAAATAAAAGTACTCAATCTGCAGAAAGGCCCATTTCAGAATATCATATCACTGAATTATAATTATTGATGCATTCGCGTGTATACTAGTGTTGTCACAGTACCACAGGGAAAAATTGACACAACATTGAGGGCATAAAATCTTAGATTTTTATTAGAATATAACATAAAAATGTTGAAGGCCATAAGCATTGAACTGCACTGCTGAAAACCCTTCTAGTAGAAATGTCTAACTGGCAGAGTTGTAAATTAAACCTAAAGAAGCTTATCTAAAGAAGCTAAAAGCTGAAATACAATGCAGGAAAAGCTTGAAGCTAAACAATTTTACTGTCAAAGTAATAACAGTAAAGGTAGTAGTAGTAGTGGTAGAACTAGTAGTAGTATTTGTAGAAGCAGTAATAGCAGCAGTAGTAACAACAATAGTAGTATTGGCGGTAGCAGTAGCAATAGCAGTTGTAGTAGTAATAGTAGTAGCAGTAGCAATAGTAGTAGTATTGGTGGTAGTAGTAATAGCAATAGTAGTAGTAGTAATAGCAATTGTAGTATTAATAGTAGTAGCAGCAATAGCAGTAGCAATAGTAGTAGTATTGGTAGTAGCAGTAATAGCAGTAGTAGTGAAAATCTCTGAGACCTGAGTGTGAGTGAGTGAGAGAGAAAGAAAGAGAGACAGACGGAGAGACAGGTAGAGAGAGAGAGAGTGAGACAGAGAGGGAGAGAAAGAGAGGGAGAGAAACAGACAGATAGACAGAGGGGAAGGCAAACAGAGAGAGAGAGAGAGAGAGAGAGAGACAGACAAAGAGGGAGAGAGAAAGACAGAAAGACAGAAAAAGAGGGTGAGAGAAAGAGAGAGACAGAGAGGTAGAGAGAGAGACAAACAGACAGACAGAGGGGAAGACAAACAGAGAGAGAGAAAAAAAAGAGGGAGAGAAAGAGAGCGAGAGACAAAGAGGGAGAGAGAAAGAGAGAGAGACAGACAAAGAGAGCGTGAGACAGAGAGGTAGAGAGAGAGGGCATGCTCACCCAGGAGAATTGTATTTTAAATATGAGCTTTAAAATGTAGCATTCTGGTGTACTCTGAGAAGAAAATTAAGTGATAAGACAATATTTACTTCAAGCAAAAAAATAATTTATTATTCAGTTATTAGTATTTCAGCTGTAGTTGAACAGCTGTATAGTTAGCTCTTTTTTTTCAATCAGTATTATTATCATCCTTTATTTAGACAAAATCCATTGAGACAGAGGTCTCGTTTTCAAAATGTTTAGTCATATAAAAACAAAGATAGCAAGAGTTGCGAGACCCATCGCCTATACAAAAAAAAGTGATAGTTTTCATTGAATCCTGTTACTGTATGGCTTAATAATAACGGACTTCTACCGTTACTGTATAGCTTAATAATAATGGACTTCTACCGTTACTGTATGGCTTAATAATAATGGACTTCTACCATTACTGTATGGCTTAATATTATTGGACTTCCACTGTTACTGCTGTTAGAATTGTGGCCTGTCTTCTATTTGCAATTAATATGCATTCAATCCAGTTCAATTATTTGAATTTTGAAGAGACTCCTCTTATTAATCATAAGAAAGAGGAGACTCTGCCGAATGCGGTGATCTAGTTTTTAGGTTTGTGGTGTTAAAAATGTGAGCTACAGAGCAAAATAGAAAACTGGTACCGTCTGCTTTCTTTGAGACATTAGCAGTCAGATTTAACATGGAGTCTAATGGAGCAGTTGGTTTGAGTTCATGTCAAGAATAAAGATTAGAGGAACAATAGTTGGAATGCTGAATCAGCATTGTGTGTGTGTGTGTGTGTGAAACATTCTGATTCTGTCTCCTCTCCCCCTCTTTCAAAATAAAAGCCCCATGGATTAACTGTATATTAACATGGAGCTCAGAACAAGGTTTTTCGCTCAGATATGTAATGCTCTTACTAATACTGAGGAGAAGACGACTACTACTACTACTACTACTACTACTACTATTCAGCTATTAGCTTCTTGAGATAATGCAGTCCGGCTTCCAACTCTGCCAGTTATACATTTCAAATAGGTATTTCATCAGTGTAGTTCAATATTTTTGGCCATTAACATTTTTAAGAGTTTCACATTTTTTCATGACACCTCTTCCCAATAAACGCCATTTCCTGCTCCAAAATATGAGTTTCAATTAGTACCTTGTGTGTCAAACTGCACTAATTAGCTCATATCAATCACCTGTGTGCCTGCCAGCATCAAAGGTTGCCACAGCAATGTAACTTCAAAAAGACTACACAGTTGCACCAGATTTACACAGTTAAAGCTGAGGTGCACCCGTCAAACTACTTTTCAAAACTCAAAAAAATCCTAGCTCCTATTGCGTCGATATCAGACAGAAGAATGACTTGATGAACAGATAATGTGACAATTGTGTCTGTAGTGTAACAAATGTGGCTTTTGTGGAAATCTAGAAATGGGAGAAGGTTTTCTGTGCAAGATCTTTTTAGAGTCAGAATTAACATGGGTCTCTATGGAGCAGATAGTTGGACTTTCAGGCTGCTGTTGCCAAATGTGTAAGTCTGTTGGATTCCATAGTAATATGTCTGCGACCAGGACAAGATTAGCTACATTTTGTCCAAAAATGATGGATGAAGAGTGAAAATTGTGGGATTGGTGGCAAATATTAAATATTTTTCTCCTCTACACTCTAGCGATAGCCTCACGTGTTCTGAGCTGCGCAATACACATCAATTATAAAGTCAGAAAAGGTCTAAAAAGATAGTCAAAAGTTGAAGAAAGATTCAAAGAAAAAATTGTTTGAATGCAGCTGAATCAGCATTCCAACAAAAGGTTAAATACCAAACCAAGCAAATAATCATGATCCACAAATCTATACGGTACACGTTCATAGTAGTTGAAAAGACCACACAGAGGTAGTCAGGATGCTTTCAAAGTTGTTTTTATAAAAATGTACATGAACAGAAATGACCACTATAATGAATACATTATGGTCCAGGTAATCATCCTTTATCACTGACAGATTTACATCACAGCTTCTAGACAGTTTTAGTAATTTACAGAAATCCACATAGGATTTTTTCCATTTGAAAAAAACATAATAGAATTAAATGACTAAGCAGGTATGGAGTCAGAAAAGGCACTAGTATCACATGACGTGGTAGAACAAGTAAAGAAAAATATTGAAATACAAAAAATGCAATACAATAATCTGCTATCCATCGAGTAAAGTTCAGTGTCAACATACCCTCATACAAATTCCAAATGACCAAGGCTCACCACAGAGGAAAAGGAAAGACCAAAAAAGCTTAAATGTCCAAGTGTGGCACAAAACAAACATTTTAAAACATAACGTCAAGCCATAAATACTGACACTGAAACATTTTAGTCAGATCCATCTTTTTGAGGAAGGTTTACCAGTGAACATTTCAAAAGTATGCATTCCTGCAGAACTGAAATAAGTCATCATCTACATTCTCCTTCAACAAGATATACATTTTCATAGCAATGAAGGCAGCAAACAGCATCTGTTTAGTGTAAAACAAACCTCTGTCTTGTGTCAACTCTAATATAGAACATTAAGGAACTCGTTCCTGTTAGATGCCCACTTCATTTTTGTGAACTCCATAACTGTGTTCGTCAACTGGCACATTTTCTTGCTCTTCTTTGATCAATGGGCTCTCATTGTCCTGACCTGTGGTTCCCATTGAGTATCCCAGGCCCCCTGCTGCTTCAACTGGGACTAAATACACAACCTCAGTGTCCCATTCAGTTTTTATGGTACTCGCAGTGTTTGGACATACAGCAGATCTGTGTGGTTCAGCCAGCAAACACGGAAGATTCTCATTTTCTGATTTGAGAAATGTATATCCAAGGGGTCCTGTCGGTTCACCTGGGACTATGTACTCGTCTTCGGCAGTGTGCGACTCTGTTTTGACATCATCATAAAGTGGACAACATTGTTTCTCCGTGTCTGATTCTGGATTCATATTGCCATAACGTGGATCATATTTCTCTTCTTTTATCTGTAGGTTTCCCTGAAGAGGACTGCCACAATCTACATCCACTAGATCCTTCCCCAGATCTGTTGGGAACTCAGAGCTCTCATTATGGAACAGAGTTTTCTCGTTAATTTTAACACCATCGAGAAAATGCACAAGACGTTCATCTGAATGGTATCTCATTTGTCGCACAAAATTACCCTGGTTTGTTTTCTTGCCAGGTGCTTCGCTGGAATACCAGTCACGTTTCTTTTTAGCAAACACAAATGGCAGTTTGAAGACCACGTCTGGGTCATTTCGATATTTACAATACTCCTTGATGATGGAGTTGACTTTGGATGCAGTAGCTATTGAAAATTCCCAGCTCCTGTGATGTTGTGAGCTAATATCAAAATTATAGTCAAGGATGTCATAGACAATGTGTGGAAAATAGTATCCTGGTTTTGCTTTTGCAAATTTATATATTTCAAACACTACAGCTCTCGTCAATTGTTCCAAGTCCAGTTTTTCTTTCTCTCTTGATTTAGAGGTCACGTCTAGATCCAAACCCATCTCTAAGCAAATGGGATAACGGCTTACCGATACTTGATTCCGATCAATTTTCTCTGTTTTTTTCAATACACTTACCGGTGTGTCTATTTTCACTTTTGTTTGCAGTGCCAGCTTTCTTTTTTTGATACTTTCCATCACTTCACTTCCATGCAAAGCCGCTGTCGGTTTCTCTTTACTTACAATTTTAGATTGACTGCTAGGTAATGGTTGAATGACAAATACTTCATTGAGCCAGGTGAGAAGGCCATCTTTTTGTTTCATCCGTGTGTTGGATGGCAATACGGTACTTACTTCTTGCACCTGCATGCCAGTGTTGAAGTTATGTTGAAGGATATCATTAATGGTCTTGAGTCTTGTTCCACACAATCTTTTGGCAAAACAAGCCAGTTCACCCATAACCCCATGTGTCAATACATGCGTGTCAAGCTTATCTTTTGGTTGGTCTTTGTCCACACACAGGTTCAAACCTATTTCCTTGCAGAGAGGGTAGCTGTCCATTATCATCTCCTCTATTGCTGAGAAGGTAGAGGACGGATCCTTTGCTGGTTCTTCTGCAGTGCAGTTACCATCAGCAGAGCCTGTATCAGTCATGGTACGTGGACAAGGATGATGCATGTGACCAGAGTCATCCTGACGATGCTTATGATTTCGGACTTGATCGCATTTGGGGCAGTATATCACTCTCAAATGGCTTGGTTCTGGTCTGCAATTTGGGTCAGGGAGTTCAAACTGCCTTTTCATTCGAGGAATTATTTTTTTTCTTGTAATACTAATTTTTTTAATTTGGTCCATAGTTGTCTTTGTAAAGGCACTGCGATTCAGCTCATTGTGGAAATTCAGATGAAAATTATACTCCAGTATCTCTGTGATGAAATGCTTTTGGGCCGATAGTAGGTCTGTGGCAAATGTACACAGTTCAACCATGATGCCATTGGTTAGCAATTTGGGATCAAGATTCTGTTTTACTCCAGAGCCTACATCGAAATCAATGCCTAATTTCTTGCAACTGGAGTAAGAATAAAGTGGACAGTGTTCTTCATGTGGTCTTGAGAGGATTTTCTGAATATGATTGGCCCGCAATTGCCACAGCTGTAACTTGAGCTCATTTTGGTGTTCTATGTCAAGGGAACTGCCTACGTCTTGATTTATGAATGCAGCCTGGGGTAAATCAGCACTAGCTGCATCAGAATTTGGGTTGATCTGGGAATACAGTTTCACATTTGTTGAGCTTTGCTTCTTGTAGCATAAAAAGGTTATAGGGTTTATAAGATTCCTTTTCACCGGTATAGCTGGAATTTGTGCAACAATACTTCTGGCATGGTCAGAATCTCCACGTTGCAAATCAAGATCAAAATTGTCTTTTAGGATGTCAACACAAATCTGCTCAAATGTTCCACACAACTTTTCTGCAAAGTTGGTCACTTCAGTCATTGCTCCATAGGTCAGTTTGTTGATATCCAGTTTGTTATTTGGTCGAGTATTGTTCCCATGTAGTTTCAGACTAATTTCCTTGCAGAAGGGATAAAGATCCACACTCCCTTGTGAAATATGTTCCTTAGTGTCAGCCTGTGAATGAGGAGGAAACCCACAGGCAACATCACACTCCTCCATCCTCGATATACTGCTGAGTTCAGAGTTGGCACTGTCCATACTCTGAGTTGCCATACTTATTGATGGTATGGGACCATGAAGTTCAAAGACTTCTTTTGAGAACTTGACTGCATCTTCACAATCTTTCAGTCGTCTTACTCTATTCATAATTTCACTTGTGAAAATATTTCTCTGGTATTCACTCTCCAGGCTGATGTCAAAGTTGTACTCAAGAATCTCCATGATGAAATTCTGTTGGGATGAATTCATTGCTAGGGCAAATTTAGCAATTTCAAGCAGAACCGAATCAGTCAAAGCGTCAACACTGAAGTTTCGCTTTGGACCAAATCCAACGTTGAACTGAAGGCCAAACTGCTTGGACCTATTGAATGGACCGAACTCTGTTGCAGAGAGGATTTGTTTTACACGGTTAGCACGCATCTTCCACATGTTGTTCTCTGTTCCCATTTCCTCTTCTTCCATGTCATATTCATTTGGTGTTTCTTTTAGAGTCTGTGTTTGCTCTTCACCTCCACCAAGTCCTCTTTCATCAAGCTGGATTGCAAACCGTGGTTTCAGATATGAGTTTACAGTTGGTAAACTAGATGAGGTGTCTGAGCTCAGAGAATGTTTTGGGATTCGTAAGTTATCTTCATTGCCACAGTTTTCTGAGTCTGTGAGTTCTTCTGAGTCTAGATCAGACTCTCCTAGAGGACAAGTGAAGTAGTTCTCTGGATTTGTCTTGGGTGTTTTCTCCTGTGCTTGCAATACCAGCTTTCTTTTTTTGATACTTTCCTTCAATTCAATTCCATGCATGGCAGCTGCCCGTTTCAGAGTACTTACATGTCCAGTTTGTCTGTGAAACAAACGTTGAACAACGAACACTTCATTGAGCCAGGAGAGCAAGCAATCACTTTGTTTCATCACTCTGTGGAACTGCGATGCAAGATTTACATCTCGCCCCTGCATGTCAATGTCGAAGTTGTGTTGAAGGATATCATTAAGGATCTTGAGATTTGTTCCACACAATTTTTTGGCAAAACTAGCCACTTCTCCCATAACCCCGTTTGTCAATACATCCGTGTCAAGCTTATCTTTTGGTTGATCATTGTCCACAAACAGGTTCAAACCTATTTCCTTGCAGAGAGGGTAGCTGTCCATTATCATCTCTATTGCTGAGATGGTAGAGGACGGATCCGTTGTTGGCTTTTGTGCAGTGCAGTTTCCATCAGCAGAGCCTAAATCAGTCATGATACGTGGACAACAATGATGCATGTGACCAGAGTCATCCTGACGATGCTTATGATTTCCGACTTGATAGCATTTGGGGCAATATATCATTCTCAAATGGCTTGGTACTGGTCTGCAATTTTGGTCAGGGAGTTCAAACAGCCTTTTCTTTTGAGGAACACCACTTTTTTTTACCAATTTCTTACTTTTCATTTTCGCCATTGTTGTCTCTGTAAAGGCACTGCGATTCAACTCTTTTTTGAAATTCAGATGGAAATTATACTCCAGTATCTCTGTGATGAAATGCCTTTGGGCTGATAGTAGGGCTCTGGCAAATGTACCCAGTTCAACCATGATGCCATTGGTTAGCAATTTTGGATCAAGATTCTGCTTCATTCCAGATCCTACATCGAAATCAATGCCTAATTTCTTGCATCTGGAGTAAGAATAAAGTGGACAGTGTTCTTCATGTGGTCTTAAGAGGATTTGCTGAACACGATTGGCCCGCAATTGCCACAGCATTAATTCAAACTCATTTTGGTGTTCTAGGTCAGCGGAAGTGTTAACATCTTGGTCTATGATTGCAGCCTGGGGTGAACCAGCACTAGCTGCATCTGAATTTGGGTTGTTCTGGGAATCCAGTTTCACCTTTGTTGAGGAGTCATTTATTGAGCAATTGATTTTCTTGTGGCTTTTTATATAGGTCATTAGTTTTCTTTGTTCCAATATAGCAGGCATTTGTGCAACAATATTTCTGGCATGGTCAGAATCTCCACATTGCAAATCAAGATCCAAATTGTGTTTTAGGATGTCAACACAAATCTGCTCAAATGTTCCACACAACTTTTCTGCAAAGTTTGTCACTTCAGTCATTGCGCCATAGGTCAGTTTGTTGATATTCAGTTTCTTATTTAGTCGAGTATTGTTCACATGTAGTTTCAGACTAATTTCCTTGCAGAAGGGATAAAGATCCACACTCTCTTGTGAAATATGTTTTTTAGTGCCACAGGCGACATCACACTCCTCCATCCTCGATATGCTGCTGAGTTCAGAGTTGGCACTGCTCACACTCTGAGTTGCCATACTTATTGTTGGTATGGGACCATGAAGTTTAAAGACCTCTTTTGAGAACTTGACTATATCTTCACAATCTTTCAGTTGTCTTACTATATTCATAATTTTACATGTGAAAATATTTCTCTGGTATTCACTCTTCAGCCTGATGTTAAAGTTGTACTCAAGAATCTCCATGATGAAATTCTGTTGGGATGAATTCATTGCTAGGGCAAATTTAGCAATTTCAACCAGAACAGAATCAGAAAGAGAGTCAACACTGAAGTTTTGCTTTGGACCAAATCCAACGTTGAATTGAAGGCCAAACCTCTTGGACATAGCGAATGGACCAAACTCTGTTGCAGAGAGGATTTGTTTTACACGGTTAGCACGCATCTTCCACATGTTGTTCTTTTTTCCCATTTCCTTTTCTTCCATGTCACTTTCGTTTGGTGCATTTTTTGGAGTCTGTGTTTGCTCTTCACCTCCACCAAGCCCTCTTTCATCAGGTTGACATGTCAGTGACTTGGCATTTGCGTTGACAATTGGTAAACTAGATGAGATGTCTGTGGTGGTGAGGAAAGGCGCACGAACACCCAGACAACTTGCTTCTGATTCTCTAGAGATGTCTGAGCTAAGAGAACAACTTTTGAGGTTTTGTAAGTGATCTTGATTGCCAGAGTTTCCCGAGTTTGTGACTTTGCCTGAGTCTAGATCAGACTCTCTTAGAGGACATGTGTGGTAGTTCTGCGTTTCCATTTCCTCCTGTTCTCTGTCACACACGTTACCAATGTAGGAGTCCAGATCAAACTCTGATAGAGGACAAGTTTGACAATGATCTCCCTCTGCCGTTCGAGTGGTACACAATTCAGTGTGATGAGAGATTATGTTTGTCTCCATGTCTTTAGACTGTCCTCTTTTAGTCGCTTCCTTAAACAGAGTCTGCTGGACTTCCACACTGGACAGTGCTGAGCCTCTGGATCCTTTGAAGGGGTTTGTCTGCAAGGAAAACGGCTCACTTTTAAACTCCGTGCTGATCCCACTACCAGTGGTGATAAGTCCATCTCTTCTCTTTAGTAGGTGTAATATCCTGAACCAAATTTGATTTTTTTCCTGTTGACTCTTGAGATCAAGTTCAAAATTGTGCTCCAGCACACACAGAACAATAACTTTGTAGGATGCAGTCAGTATTTTGGTGAAGTGTACCAATTCCAACATCACGCCCTTTGTCAACAAACCTGGATCTAGACTTTGTTTTGACCCAACATCAAGGTTCAGACCAATTTCTTCACAATAAGGAAACTTAGGGAGAGGAACATCCTCCTTCAGTTCTTCTGCTGACACTTCTCCTGAACACTTAAATTCATCCTTATCATCACTGTGTGCTCCTTCCATCTCTTCCAAGAGACTCTCCGTCTTCATGTATTCTTTGGATGCTGCTTGTGAACATGTGTATTCATCTCCATGTTCACCATCAGCAGTATCATCCATCTCCACCACAAAGCTTTCAGTCTTACGCTCTGCAGATGCCATGTCCAGTCCATTGTTGCTTTTGCATTCTGGCTTTGATGACGCGTCAAAGAGAGTAAAAACTTCTTCTTTATCTGTAGGAGGTTTCCTGATCAGGTCTTTGACTTTGTGCAGAATTTGAGCAGTAAAAGCAGTCAGTTGTTGCTCATCTTTCAACCCAAGATCAAAATTTTTCTCCAGAATGTTAGTGATAAAATGCCCTTCACCATTGTTTACCATTTTAGCAAAGTCACAGACTTCAAGTATGACACCATTTGTCACTAATTGTAAGTCCATTTTTTTCTGTGTGTTGGATGCTACATTAAAATCCAATCCTATTCTATTGCTGTGATGGAATGGTTCTACACGCCTTGAATGTTCCTTTCCATGCATAATACGCCACTGCCATACTTTGTCGGAATCCATCTTTTTGTGGTCTTCCAGACTGCGGGTGTCCATGTTGTCCATTACAAAGATCTATTCTTCTTTGTCGTCCATGTCTTTCTTTCCTGTATTTAGTTCATGAGGAAAAAAAGGATACATGATCAACAATATATCTTCGCCTGGAGTCATACGCAATTTAAATGTATTCATTATGACATTATTAACAGACTAAAATATCAGACATTTTACACTAACAGGTTCTCAAATGTGAGGATTTGCACCATTGTCCCCATCTTGTTGTGAACTTAATACATTTGGGTTTTGGACTGCTGATCAAAAAACATATGTCATCACTTTGAGTCTCTGGTTACTTGTGATAGGCATTAGGCAATATCGACATTTTCTTGGCTAGACGATTGATCATTCTATCTAAACACTAAAATACTATGGCCGAAAAAAGTTGCAATTAAGGGACGAGCATTTCTTTAGAGATGAGGTGAAGAGATTTCTCAAGCATCAATATACAGGGGCTACAGCTAAAGTTAACAGAGGTTGCATTGAGTTTCAATATGATGCAGGGGCCGGGGCCTGGGCCTGTCCAAAACCGGGAGATTAACAGGCTTTTCAAGTGACAGAAGCTCTGCAAAGCAGCCGGACCAGACTCTGTCTAATCAGCTGTCTCTAGTGTTGACATCTTTAAAACCTCTTTGAGTTTTGTGCGATTGTGGCCGACCTCTCCCATCCTGGACACAAACTTGCGTTATTTGCTGGAGTTATTTGGTTCAGTGTAAAAAAGAAAAAACAGCTACTGTGTAAAAGGGAATTTGGACTCTCATCTCACCCCATGGACACTACATGTTAATATTAGAGTAAAGTCTCCCTATCCTTCAAAGTGAGTTACATTAACCACATTTTATGGATTATAATCTTTGTACAATTCAATTACAATCTGTTCTGTAGTGATGTCAGCTCGCTACATACCTCGTAAGACAGGTTTTAGCTTAGCAAGGAGTTCCTCCAACATGTCTTGCCCAAACTGCATATCTGCATCTTAGTTGGACATCCCCCAATCAGCGATGGGACGGCGGTGGTATAGTGGTACCCTGAATGAAACAATTTGGAAAAGTGTGTTAACTCATGCCCTCCAAAAATAGACACAACAGCAGAGTATAACAGCGGTGCAAGAAGTATTCAGATATAGTAATACTACCGTGTAGAAATACAAGTTACAAGTTAAGGTCCTACATTAAAAATCTCATGAGCTAAAAGTACAAAAGTATTAGCATGAACATATTCTTTAAGTTTCTAAAATAAAAGTACTCAATCTGCAGAAAGGCCCATTTCAGAATATCATATCACTGAATTATAATTATTGATGCATTAGCGTGTATACTAGTGTTGTCACATTACCACAGGGAAAAATTGACACAACAGTGAGGGCATAAAATCTTAGATTTTTATTAGAATATAACTAGAAAAAGCATTTACTCACAGAAAAGTGCTGAAAAAGACTAGCTGTCTGAAAAATGTTGAAGGCCAAAAGCATTGAGCTGCACTGCTGAAAACCCTTCTAGTAGAAATGTCTAACTGGCAGAGTTGGAAGTTAAACCGCATTATCTAAAGAAGCTAAAAGCTGAATTACAATGCAGGAAAAGCTTGAAGCTAAACGATTTTACTGTCAAAGTAATAACAGTAAAGGTAGTAGTAGTAGTGGTAGAACTAGTAGTAGTATTTGTAGAAGCAGTAATAGCAGTAGCAATAGTAGTAGTAATGGTAGTAGCAGTAGCAATACTAGTAGTATTGGTGGTAGCAGTAATAGCAATAGTAGTATTGGTGGTATCAGTAATAGCAGTAGAAGTGAAAATCTCTGAGACCTGAGTGACTGAGAGAGAGAAAGAAAGAAAGAAAAAAAGACAGACAGACAGACAGACAGACGGAGAGAGAGAGAGAGACAGACAGACATTGTGATAGAAAATTTAGTTGTGCTAGTACATTTCTACTGTGATTTAGTTTATGTGCCTTACTCACGAACAAAATTATACATGTGACATATGATTGTGTAAGGAGAGTGGTAACAGGACCATGTGGAGTATCTCAGGCCTTTTGCTTTGATAAGAGGGAGCAACCAAATGGGGGTTGCAGTTTAACCAGAGAATGTTGAGGTGTGAAGATTCTCAGAGATAGGCAAGGGTAATAAAGACACATGTCTTTGTGTGACAAGGCTCAGAAGATGAAGGGGATGACTGGAGGGTTCAATGGGGAGCTTGAAACTGTTGATCAATTGTATCTAATGTAAATACCTGAGGTTCCCCTCTACTGTGTGTGGAGATGTTTAAGAGTAGGAGACAAACTGAACTCTTTGCTCATCCTCTGCAGACTGCGCTGCAGTCTGTATGACGGTGGAGCCTTCTCTGGCCAGAGAATAAATACTTTTTAGACAAACTTCTTTCCTCAATGTTTCTTGTTTCAGTATTCAGTGTTTATTGGACTCACTCGGTACTATTGAATAGTTTTTCTTCCACCACACAGACAGACGGAGAGAGAGAGACAAACAGACAGACAGAGAGACAGGTGGAGAGAGAGAGAGACAGACAGGTGGAAAGAGACAGACAGACAGGTAGAGAGTGAGACAGAGAGGTAGACAGACAAAGAGAGAGTGAGTGAGTGAGAGAGCGAGAGAGAAAGTTAGACAGGTAGAGAGAGTGAGACAGACAGACAAAGAGAAAGGGAGAGAAAGAGAGACAGAACAACACTCCTACCTCCTTTTCCAGGAGTCTGATTGCCAAAATATGTAAATATCATGAGAAAGATAAGACTCTGCCGAACACGGGGAGGTTGTTTTTAGGTTTGTTGCGTCAAAAATGTGAGCTACAGAGCAAAATAGAAAACTGGTACCGTCTGCTTTCTTTGAGACATTAGCAGTCAGAATTAACATGGAGTCTAATGGAGAAGTTGGTTGGAGTTAAAGATAGAAGAACAATAGTTGGAATGCTGATTCAGCATTGTGTGTGTGTGTGTGTGTGTGTGTGTGTGTCAAACATTCTGATTCCGTCTGCTCCCCCCACCTACTCCCACCCTTTCAAAATAGAAGACCCATGGATTAACTGAATACTCATAGGAGGTGAAAAAGGTGACACACCCGAAACCCTGTGTGTGTGTGTGTGTGTGTGTGTGTGTGTGTGTGTGTGTGTGTGTGTGTGTGTGTGTGTGTGTGTGTGTGTGTGGGGGGGGGGCATGCTCCCCCCAGGAGAATTGTATTTTAAATATGAGCTTTAAAATGTAGCATTCTGGTGTACTCTGAGAAGAAAATATTTACTTTAAGCAAAAAACTAATTCATTATTCAGTTATTAGTATTTCAGCTGTAGTTGAACAGCTGTATAGTTAGCTTTTTTCAATCAATATTATTATTATTATCAACCTTTATTTAGACAAAATCCATTGAGACAGAGGTCTCGTTTTAAAGATGTGTAGTCATATAAAAACAAAGACAGCAAGAGTAGCAAGACTCATCGCCAATACAAAAAAAAGTGATAGTCTTCATTGAATCCTGTTACTGTATGGCTTAATATTTATGGAGTTCTACCGTTACTGTAAAGCTGTTAGAATTGTGGCCTATCTTCTACTTACAATTAATATGCATTCAATCCAGTTCAATTATTTAAATGAAAATTATAATTTACTCTGGCTAAGGTAGTTTATCAAGAGTAAAATAATAGCTGCAATCTATACACACCTCTGCATTAGCAACCCGCTGAAATGAAGGTACAGGCACCTCTCTAGCCCGAGCGTCCCCCAATTGGGGGACTCTCTAGAAAGTTTAGCGCACAGAGTGTTTAACAATGCACTTATCAGGAACAAATATAATGATGTTGCACATCAGATTAAACAGCGGAGCCTGGGCTACAATAATATGTAAGCCATTTTTACATGCTCTAAACACAACTCAAACAGCCAACTAAAAGAATGACCAAAATATCATATTCATATTTCGCCAGGAGTGAGCTCACCCAGCACATTCCAGAACCTAGCGATTGAAGCTACGTGCTAGCAAACAAACCAAGACGACAAAAAGCGAGCAGACAATCCACAGATTCCATACATATCCTTCACATTTCTCTCCACAAAAGAGTCACCGAGATATGAGCCAACAAACACCAGCAACACAAATCACTTTATGGCTCTATGGTAAGCAAATTCTACTTACCTTTTGAATTTTAGACGAAGAAAAAAAAAATGTATTTCTCCGGCATTTCGACCCAGAATATGTTCCTTGTGTATCCTGTGTCTCATTGAAATCATTCCGAAACTTTAGGCGGGCCGTTCAGACCAGGGGTGATGAGTTTACTTTTAGTGTATCGGATTCTACGCGTCATGGTAGATGGCGCCTTGTTGATTCTGATTGGCTAACAGTGCTGTCAATCTTTTCCTCGTGGGTATAGCTCAACTCTATTGGCTCTAACGCATCGAAAGAGGGGTTGCTGAGATACAGCACTGCGTAGTGGGGGAGGCTCTGAAATCGAACAAAAACTCCAGTCGGCAGAGAGACACAGACAGGGTTCAGAGAGGATTCTGGCCTTCAAATAAAGCCAAAACTGCTGTATTTGGATGTATTGCACACCATTAGTGATATACAAGTGATATATATAGTTTGGGACATGACAAAATTAAAATGGACATGGTGCCAAAATGACCATTTTGGAGACCTCACCTGAACTCGCTGTACTAAAAGCTCTCTAATTTTGTTGTGCTTCACTTTATCAAAATCAAACTTTGCAGAGAGACTGTTCACATATTGTGCTATGATTTGGGAGAGGTTTAGACCAGCAGCTGCATCATTACAAAGAAATAATAATCCTGAAAGCGCTTTTTTTTTGGTGAACCTGAAACTTTTCAATTTGTGCTGTGTGCCATCTTCATTTACTCTTAATCAGAACAATATATACTGATATTTACACATCTGTACAAATCTCACAAGTGTTCCCTTTATCATAACACCAACATCATTCAAATAGACCTTGTGGTTTCAGAGACATACTCTTTTTACTATGGGTATGCAATTTTTGAGCAGAGGCCTAACAAATAGGGCCTCTCTCATTACTTCAGGGCCCTTTGGAGCAACTGCACGTGGGACCGGAAGTACACTGGCTGTGGTCATTACAGTGAACAGTGTGATGAGAGAGCATGTGAGCCCTTGTTGCTGTAGTTTATCTTTTTGGAGCAGAGGCTGCATTTAGCATACCCTGCCTTATCAATTTATTTAAAATACTGGGACAGTGGGAAGCTGTACGGTTCTCCCTTCACGTCTGTTTAGACCTCCACCTTTATCCAGGCCCAGCACCTTTCCTCTAGTCTCACTCCAATCTGAGAAACGCTGACTGGCCAGTTGACCCTCCCCCAGAAAACAAACTCTACGGATCTACACGATTCACGCGGATGACATATTTTGATAGAAAACGGCGAAAAGCGACAAGTTTGCAGGTATTAACTTTACTCTTCAGACCCTGAGAGTAGAGTCTTCCTCCCTCAAAATGTGATTTTTTTTTAACGTTACAAAACACCGACATTCTGTGCAGCGACAAAGCGGGAAAAACACAAGGAGGCTCCACTATGATTTCACCACTCAAACGCGTTGCTCTTTTGATCGAATATATTTCATATACGAAAATAATCATTGTTTAGTACACACAACATTAGGGGGAAAAGAAACAGCCCCATCAGCCATGATACAGTTTAGAGAAAAGCACAACCATGATCAAAATAGGACGAAATAAACGAGTGAATGCGTACCAAATGTAGGCTGAACAATCGCCGGATCTTCTTCTTCTTTGTTAAGTACTCGCACTAATCCCATGTGATGTCTTCATGTACAAAGTAAGGCTTCACTCTCTCAACTGAAGAAGAAGAAACATTGGGAAGACTCGGTCCGGAACTTTGACAGGAAGTGACGAAGAACGATCCGCGAAAGGATTTCAAAATAAAAGTATCAAAAAACTGCGTGTCAGCGATTAAAACGGGATTTTTACAAAAATACAACAGAAATATAGAAATACATCAGCGATGTCTTTTTTTCCACCAAAAACAGATTTATACAGAATTTTATACATCCTTTAAAACAAATCAGCAAAAACACGGCTGTCTTATATTAAATAACTATTTCACAAACTTAAATTCTTAAAACACAGAATCAGGGGTATTCAATTAAAACTCAGAGGTTTTTCCAAAAATTTCCTCCCAGAAAAGGTCCAAACCTATATCTAAATTGCGTCTTCCTATATCACTCTATTAAATAAAACTAAAAAACAACTATCATTTCAACAATATTTGACAATTTGGAAACTATGACACTGTTAAAATAAAGACGCAATTCAACTTGTATGGCGCTTATGATAAACAAATAGCTATATCTGTACTGATTAGTTTGTGCAAAATGAAATGAAGGTGCACATATCGATGAAAGGAAAACAAGACTGTATCTTCTGTTTAAAGTCAGTGCCTCTTTAAGAAAAAGGGCAGAACAGAGCTTTAGAGTAACCCCTTTTCTCTTGACTTTAATGTTCATAGACAAGAAAGCTGAACCAATCAGCTACGGTGGTCAGAAAAAAACAACAACAATACAGTGTAAATATTAGCCGGTTTATTCTCATTATTTATCAGACATTGGTCACAGGTCCAGATCTACTGGGATATAACAGTACTCCATTTGGTGAAGCCCAGAAGAGGCATTCCTAATTAATGTATATATTTCCTTCCTTTGTAGAAAATTAACTCAAACTGAACAGGCTATTTATTTCAGAAAACACCCAGACACACTTTTTTGCCAATTACTCCTTAAGGAAACTTAAATATGTCATCCATACAAAATCAGAAAACAAAAACACAGAATCCAACAAATTAGGTCTGAATTAGCGTTAGTATGAGACGCCAAGTTGGCATTTTGACACCTTACAATATACATTTTATGTACAGTAAATCATTTATGAGTTATGTTTATATGTTTGTCTGGGTGGAAAGACCCGTGAGATAAAACTGCACACTGCTGCTTGGTTGCATAAAGACTTGTATCCTGTTGGTGCAACGTGAAAATCGATGTATTTGCCTTTATTCTCTATGTATCAGTGCAGCCCACAGTGCTGTGCTAGTTGGGGGTTCTGTTCAGAAGGCTCTGAAAAGCTGGTTCGGCATGTAACCCAGGTGGAGGAAGGAAGACTGGGCTTCTCTCTCGAGGGTCGCCAGCTCCTGGACCGTCGGGGCCAGAGCTTCCACGTGGCCCTTGTAGTTACCACCTTGGCAAGAGCAACAGGGGAATTAACAGCCAACACACACGGTAATTATACAGTCCCTGACAAAAGTCTTGTCACTTATTCATTTTTTAGAAACAACAGCTTATAACCTGACTTTTAATTAATCCATTGGTTTTAGAAATGGCTCATATGAAAGCTAAAACCCTCCCAAATTATGTTTAATATACTAAAATAAATTTGCTTCACTGAAGACACTGAACACAGAAAAGTCAGATTTTGGCAAGACAAAAGTTTTGTCGCCTACAGAGGATAATGTGAAAATTGAACAAATAATTTACTTCAAATACAAAAATATGTTGCATAACATCAGTGAATTAAGTAGTGGTGCTGTGAGATCCATATTTAATATCTTGTATGACTTCCATGAGCTTGAAGGACTGCATCCATGCAGTTCAACAATGATTCATACAATTTATTGATGAAGTCATCAGGAATAGCAAAGAAAGCAGTCTTACATGCCTCCCAGAGTTCATCAAGATTCTTTGGTTTCGTCTTCCATGCTTCCTCTTTCATTCTACCCCAGACATGCTGAATGATGTTCATGTCTGGTGACTGGGCTGGCCAGTCCTGGAGCACCTTGATCTTCTTCGCCTTGAGGAACTTTGATGTAGAGATGGAAGTATGCGATGGAGCACCATCCTGCTGCAAAATTTGACCCCTTTTATGGTTGGGAATGTAAGAGGTAGCTAATACTTCTTCTATCATCTTGTTGTGAACTTAATACATTTGGGTTTTGGACTGCTGATCAAAAAACATATGTCATCACGTTGAGTCTCTGGTTACTTGTGATAGGCATTAGGCAATATCGACATTTTCTTGGCTAGACGATTGATCATTCTATATAAACACTAAAATACTATGGCCGAAAAAAAGTTGCAATTAAGGGACGAGCATTTCTTTAGAGATGAGATGAAGAGATTTCTCAAGCATCAATATACAGGGGCTACAGCTAAAGTTAACAGAAGTTGCATTGAGTTTCAATATGATGCAGGGGCCGGGGCCTGGGCCTGTCCAAAACCGGGAGATTAACAGGCTTTTAAGTGACAGAAGCTCTGCAAAGCAGCCGGACCAGACTCTGTCTAATCAGCTGTCTCTAGTGTTGACATCTTTAAAACCTCTTTGAGTTTTGTGCGATTGTGGCCGACCTCTCCCATCCTGGACACAAACTTGCGTTATTTGCTGGAGTTATTTGGTTCAGTGTAAAAAAGAAAAACCGGCGACCTTCTTTATGACAGTGTTGTGGAAACATCAGTGAAAAAGGGAATTCTGACTCTCATCTCACCTCATGGACATTGTATGTTAATATTAGAGTAAAGTCTCCCTATCTTCAAATTGAGTTACATTAACACACATCTTTTGGATTATAATCTTTGTACAATGCAATTACGATCTGTTCTGTCGTGATGTCAGCTCGCTACATACCTCGTAAGACATCCCCCAATCAGCGATGGGACGGCGATGGTATAGTGGTACCCTGAATGAAACAATTTGGAAAAGTTTGTTAACTCATGCCCTCCAAAAATAGACAACAGCAGAGTATAACAGCGGTGCAAGAAGTATTCAGATATAGTAATACTACAGTGTAGAAATACAAGTACATGGTCCTGCATTAAAAATCTCATGAGGTAAAAGTAAACAAGTATTAGCATGAACATATTCTTTAAGTTTCTAAAATAAAAGTACTCAATCTGCAGAAAGGCCCATTTCAGAATATCATATCACTGAATTATAATTATTGATGCATTAGCGTGTATACTAGTGTTGTCACATTACCACAGGGAAAAATGTTATTTCTAGTAGAAATGTCTAACTGGCAGAGTTGTAAGTTAAACCGCATTATCTAAAGAAGCTAAAAGCTGAATTACAATGCAGGAAAAGCTTGAAGCTAAACAATGTTACTGTCAAAGTAATAACAGTAACGGTAGTAGTAGTAGTGGTAGAACTAGTAGTAGTATTTGTAGAAGCAGTAATAGCAGCAGTAGTAACAACAATAGTAGTATTGGTGGTAGCAGTAGCAATAGCAATAGCAGTAGTAGTAGTAGTAATAGTAGTAAATAGATAGATAGATAGATAGATAGATAGTAACTTTAGTGATCCCGCGAGGGGAAATTATTTCGTTACAAGCAGCAATAGGTTCCAGAGCAGCAATAGGTTACAGGTATAAAAATCTTAATATTATATATAAAGAAAAAAGAAAAAGAAAAATACACGTCACAATACACAATATATACAATTATAATAGAGTAAAGATGTTATATAATATATGAACACTATATACACAGTGAATAGAATAACAGAATAATATTAAATCAACTAAATAAACAGTAGTGCAGAGGTTTAACGATTTGATTTGGCCCAAGGTGATTTGTTATAGAGTCTTATAGCAGAAGGCAGGAATGTTCTCCTGTATCTGTCCTTATGACAGCGGAGCTGGATCATTCTGTTGGAGAAAGTGCTCTGCTGTCCCTGCAGTAGGTGGTGGAGAGGGTGGTCCTGGTTATCCAATATGGATAATAGTTTCCTCAGTGTCCTCCTCTCCACCACCTGTTCCAGACTGTCCTGTTTGCAGCCGATGATGGAGCCGGCCTTCTTAATCAGTTTATTAAAACTGATTAAGCCTGTTGTTGTCTCCGGCTCCAATGCTGCTCCCCCAGCAGACTACAGCAAAGTGAAGTGCACTGGCCACAACAGACTGATAGAACATCTCCAACATCTTGCTGCACACGTTGAAGGATCCAAGTTTCCTCAAGAAAAAGAGTCGACTCATCCCCTTCTTGTACACAGCGTTGATGTTGGCCTTCCAGTTCAGTCTGCTGTCGATGGAGACACCCAGGTACTTGTACTCCTTCACCATGTCCACGTCCTCTCCCAGAACTCTCAGCGGCTGTGGAGCCGTCGTCCTCCTCCCGAAGTCGACCACCATCTCTCTGGTCTTGGCCACGTTCAGAAGCAGGTGATTTCTACCGGCCCACTCCACAAAGTCATCCACTACTGCCCTGTACTCCTCCTCCCGTCCGTCCCTTATACACCCAACCACTGCAGAGTCATCAGAGAACTTCTGCAGATGGCATGACCCCGAGTTGTACTGGAAGTCAGTGGTGTACAAGGTGAACAGGAAGGGAGACAGAACAGTTCCCTGTGGGGCTCCAGTATCACTGACCACCGTGTCAGACAGCACACGGCCCAGTCGGACAAACTGTGGTCTGCCTGTGAGGTAGTCAGTGATCCAGGAGACAGTGGACGCTTTAACCCCCACCTCCCGCAGCTTCTCACTCAGCAGCACTGGTTGGATGGTGTTAAATGCACTGGAGAAGTCAAAGAAAGTGATTCTCACAGAGCCACCGGTTACATCCAGGTGCGACTGAGCTCGTTGCAGCAGGTAGATGATGGCGTCGTCCACTCCCACATGAGGCTGGTATGCAAATTGCAGAGGGTCCAGTGATGATTTCACCTGCGGTCGGAGGTGGGCCAAGACCAGCCTCTCCAGCACCTTCATTACATGGGATGTGAGGGCAACTGGTCGGTAGTCATTGAGGCCAGATGGTGTCGTCTTCTTAGGTACAGGAACCAGGCATGACGTCTTCCACAGCCCCGGGACTTCCTCCTGCTTCAGGCTCAGGTTGTAGAGGTGTTGCAGGACATCAGACAGCTGGATGGCGCAGGTCTTCAGGACCCTGGGGCTGATGCCATCAGGTCCCTCAGCCTTTCCTTGGTGGAGTCTCTCCAGCTGTCTCCTAACCTGGCCAGTCGTCACAGAGAGGGGGGGAGGGTGGTCATGGTGTCGGTGGTGGAAGAGCCCTTTGAAGTAGAGGGCTCATTGTCCGTGCCGCTCACCAGGGTGGACAGAGGGGGGAGGGGAGGAGGCAGCCGAGGTGTTTGTGAGGTGAGGTGTGTGGAGGAGACAGATGAGGGTTGTGAGCTAAATCTATTGAAGAAACAGTTTAGCTCGTTGGCCCTCTCCAGGGAGCCCCCTGGTTGTCTCCCTCCAACCTTGAAGCCAGTAATCAGCTTCATCCCGGTCCACACCTCCCTCACATTGTTCTGCTGGAGTTTGGCCTCCAGCTTCCTCCTGTAGGTGTCCTATATATAATAGTAGTAGTAGTAATAGCAATTGTAGTATTAATAGTAGTAGCAGTAATAGCAGTAGCAATAGTAGTAGTATTGGTGGTAGCAGTAATAGCAGTAGTAGTGAAAATCTCTAAGACCTGAGTGTGTGAGTGTGTGAGTGTGAGTGAGTGAGAGAGAAAGAAAGAAAGACAGACGGAGAGACAGGTAGAGAGAGAGAGAGAGTGAGACAGAGAGGGAGAGAAAGAGAGGAAGAGAAACAGACAGATAGACAGAAGGGAAGGCAAACAGAGAGAGAGAGACAGACAAAGAGGGAGAGCAAAAAAGAGAGACAAAGAGGGAGAGAGAAAGAGAGAGAGAGACAGACAAAGAGGGAGGGAGAAAGCGAGAGAGACAGACAAAGAGGGTGAGAGAAAGAGAGAGACAGACAAAGAGAGAGTGAGATAGAGAGGTAGAGAGAGAGACACACAGACAGACAGAGGGGAAGACAAACAGAGAGAGAGAGAAAAAAAGAGGGAGAGAAAGAGAGCGAGAGACAAAGAGGGAGAGAGAAAGAGAGAGAGACAAACAAAGAGAGCGTGAGACAGAGAGGTAGAGAGAGACAAACAGACAGACAGCGAGTGTGTGTGCGTGCCACTGGTTGCCATGGTGAGGAAGCACCTGGTTGGAGAGGCAGACTAATTAAGAAACGTTACAGTAAACAGTGATTAAGATCAACACTTCTACCTCCTTTTCTAGGAGTCTGATTGCCAAAATATGTAAATACCATGAAAAAGATAAGTTTAGTTTTTAGGTTTGTTGCGTCAAAAATGTGAGCTACAGAGCAAAATAGAAAACTGGTACCGTTTGCTTTCTTTGAGACATTAGCAGTCAGAATTAACATGGAGTCTAATGGAGAAGTTGGTTGGAGTTAAAGATAGAAGAACAATAGTTGGAATGCTGATTCAGCATTGTGTGTGTGTGTGTGTGTGTGTGTGTGTGTGTGTCAAAAATTCTGATTCCGTCTTCTCTCCCCCTCTCTCCCCCACCCTTTCAAAATAAAAGCCGCATGGATTAACTCATACCCGAAACCCCCATCCCCAACTGTGGGGACAGTTGGGGATGGGGCTGTTAAGACAATATTTACTTCAAGCAAAAAACAAATGTATTATTCAGTTATTAGTATTTCAGCTGTAGTTGAACAGCTGTATAGTTAGCTCTTTTTTTTCCAATCAGTATTATTATCAACCTTTATTTAAACAAAATCCATTGAGAGAGAGGTCTCGTTTTCAAAATGTTTAGTCATATAAAAACAAAGATAGCAAGAGTAGCGAGACTCATCGCCTATACAAAAAAAAGTGATAATTTTCATTGAATCCTGTTACTGTATGGCTTAATAATAATGGACTTCTACCATTACTGTATGGCTTAATATTAATGGACTTCTACCGTTACTGTATGGCTTAATATTAATGGACTTCTACCGTTACTGTATGGCTTAATAATAATAGACTTCTACCGTTACTGTATGGCTTAATAATAATGGACTTCTACCATTACTGTATGGCTTATTATTGGACTTCCACTGTTACTGTAAAGCTGTTAGAATTGTGGCCTATCTTCTATTTGCAATTAATATGCATTCAATCCAGTTCAATTATTTGAATTTTGAAGAGTCTCCTCTTATTAATCATAAGAAAGAGGAGACTCTGCCGAATGCGGTGATCTAGTTTTTAGGTTTGTGGTGTTAAAAATGTGAGCTACAGAGCAAAATAGAAAACTGGTACCGTCTGCTTTCTTTGAGACATTAGCAGTCAGATTTAACATGGAGTCTAATGGAGCAGTTGGTTTGAGTTCACGTCAAGAATAAAGATTAGAGGAACAATAGTTGGAATGCTGAATCAGCATTGTGTGTGTGTGTGTGTGTGAAACATTCTGATTCTGTCTCCTCTCCCCCTCTTTCAAAATAAAAGCCCCATGGATTAACTGTACAAACATGTATTATGTTAGTACAGTTAGTACATATATTAACATGGAGCTCAGAACAAGGTTTTTCGCTCAGATACGTAATGCTCTTACTAATACTGAGGAGAAGACGACTACTACTACTACTACTACTACTACTACTACTACTACTACTATTCAGCTATTAGCTTCTTTAGATAATGCAGTCTAGCTTCCAACTCTGCCAGTTATACATTTCAAATAGGTATTTCATCAGTGTAGTTCAATATTTTTGGCCTTTAACATTTTTTCATGACACCTCTTCCCAATAAATGCCATTTCCTGCTCCAAAATATGGGTTTCAATTAGTACCTTGTGTGTCGAACTGCACTAATTAGCTTATATCAATCACCTGTGTGCCTGCCAGCATCAAAGGTTGCCACAGCGATGTAACTTCAAAAAGACTACACAGTTGCACCAGATTTACAAAGTTAAAGCTGAGGTGCATCCGTCAAACTACTTTTCAAAACTAAAAAAATCCTAGCTCCTATTGCGTTGATATCAGACAGAAGAACAGAAGGATGACTTGATGAACAGATAATGTGACAATTGTGTCTGTAATGTAACAAATGTGGCTTTTGTGGAAATCTAGAAATGGGGGAAGGTTTTCTGTGCAAGATCTTTTTAGAGTCAGAATTAACATGGGTCTCTATGGAGCAGATAGTTGGACTTTCAGGCTGCTGTTGCCAAATGTGTAAGTCTGTTGGATTCCATAGTAATATGTCTGCGACCAGGACAAGATTAGCTACATGTTGTCCAATAATGATGGATGAAGAGTGAAAATTGTGGGATTGGTGGCAAATATTAAATATTTTTCTCCTCTACACTCTAGCGATAGCCTCACGCGCTCTGAGCTGCACAATACACATCCATTATAAAGTCAGAAAAGGTCTAAAAAGATAGTCAAAAGTTGAAGAAAGATTCAAAGAAAAAATAGTTTGAATGCAGCTGAATCAGCATTCCAACAAAATGTTAAATACCAAACCAAGCAAATAATCATGATCCACAAATCTATACGGTACACGTTCATAGTAGTTGAAAAGACCACACAGAGGTAGTCAGGATGCTTTCAAAGTTGTTTTTATAAAAATGTACATGAACAGAAATGACCACTATAATAATGCATTATGGTCCAGGTAATTATCCTTTATCACTGACAGATTTACATCACAGCTTCTTGACAGTTTTAGTAATTTACAGAAATCCACAGAGGATTTTTTCCATTTGAAAAAAACAAAAACATAATAGAATTAAATGACTAAGCAGGTATGGAGTCAGAAAAGGCACGAGTACCATATGATGTGGTAGAACAAGTAAAGAAAAATAACTGAAATAACAACAAACAATGCAAAACAATAATCTGCTATCCATCAAGTAAAGTTCAGTGTCAACATACCCTCATACAAATTCCAAATGACCAAGGCTCACCACAGAGGAAAAGGGAAGACAAAAAAAGCTTAAATGTCCAAGTGTGGCACAAAACAAACATTTTAAAACAAAACGTCAAGCCATGAATACTGACACTGAAACATTTTAGTCAGATCCATCTTTTTGAGGAAGGTTTACCAGTGAACATTTCAAAAGTATGCATTCCTGCAGAACTGAAATAAGTCATCTACATTCTCCTTCAACAAGATATACATTTTCATAGCAATGAAGGCAGCAAACAGCATCTGTTTAGTGTAAAACAAACCTCTGTCTTGTGTCAACTCTAATATAGAACATTAAGGAACTCGTTCCTGTTAGATGTCCACTTCATTTTTGTGAACTCCATAACTGTGTTCGTCAACTGGCACATTTGCTTGCTCTTCTTTGATCAATGGGCTCTCATTGTCCTGACCTGTGGTTCCCATTGAGTATCCCAGGCCCCCTGCTGCTTCAACTGGGACTAAATACACAACCTCAGTGTCCCATTCAGTTTTTATAGTACTCGCAGTGTTTGGACATACAGCAGATCCGTGTGGTTCAGCCGGCAAACACTGAAGATTCTCATTTTCTGATTTGAGAAATGTATATCCAAGGGGTCCTGTCGGTTCACCTGGGACTATGTACTCATCTTCGGCAGTGTGCGACTCTGTTTTGACATCATCATAAAGTGGACAACATTGTTTCTCCGTGTCTGGTTCTGGATTCATATTGCCATAACGTGGATCATATTTCTCTTCTTTTATCTGTAGGTTTCCCTGAAGAGGACTGCCACAATCTACATCCACTAGATCCTTTCCCAGATCTGTTGGGAACTCAGGGACTAAATACACAACCTCAGTGTCCCATTCAGTTTTTATGGTACTCACAGTGTTTGGACATACAGCAGATCCGTGTGGTTCAGCCAGCAAACACGGAAGATTCTCATTTTCTGATTTGAGAAATGTATATCCAAAGGGTCCTGTCGGTTCACCTGGGACTATGTACTCGTCTTCGGCAGTGTGCGACTCTGTTTTGACATCATCATAAAGTGGACAACATTGTTTCTCCGTGTCTGATTCTGGATACATATTGCCATAACGTGGATCATATTTCTCCTCTTTTATCTGTAGGTTTCCCTGAAGAGGACTGCCACAACCTACATCTACTAGATCCTTCCCCAGATCTGTTGGGAACTCAGAGCTCTCATTATGGAGCAGAGTTTTCTCGTTAATTTTAGCACCATCGAGAAAATGCACAAGACGTTCATCTGAATGGTATCTCATTTGTCGCACAAAATTACCCTGGTTTGTTTTCTTGCCAGGTGCTTTGCTGGAATGCCAGTCACATTTATTTTTAGCAAACACAAATGGCAGTTTGAAGACCACGTCTGGGTCTTTTCGATATTTACGATACTCCTTGATGATGGAGTTGACTTTGGATGCAGTAGCTATTGAAAATTCCCAGCTCCTGTGATGTTGTGAGCTAATATCAAAATTATAGTCAAGGATGTCATAGACAATGTGTGGAAAATAGTATCCTGGTTTTGCTTTTGCAAATTTATATATCTCAAACACTACAGCTCTCGTCAATTGCTCCAAGTCCAGTTTTTCTTTCTCTCTTGATTTAGAGGTCACGTCTAGATCCAAACCCATCTCTAAGCAAATGGGATAACGGCTTACCGATACTTGATTCCGATCAATTTTCTCTGTTTTTTTCAATACACTTACCGGTGTGTCTATTTTCACTTTTGTTTGCAGTGCCAGCTTTCTTTTTTTGATACTTTCCATCACTTCACTTCCATGCAAAGCCGCTGTCGGTTTCTCTTTACTTACAATTTTAGATTGACTGCTAGGTAATGGTTGAATGACAAATACTTCATTGAGCCAGGTAAGAAGGCCATCTTTTTGTTTCATCCGTGTGTTGGATGGCAATACGGTACTTACTTCTTGCACCTGCATGCCAGTGTTGAAGTTATGTTGAAGGATATCATTAATGGTCTTGAGTCTTGTTCCACACAATCTTTTGGCAAAACAAGTCAGTTCACCCATAACCCCATGTGTCAATACATGCGGGTCAAGCTTATCTTTTGGTTGGTCTTTGTCCACACACAGGTTCAAACCTATTTCCTTGCAGAGAGGGTAGCTGTCCATTATCATCTCCTCTATTACTGAGAAGGTAGAGGACGGATCCTTTGCTGGTTCTTGTGCAGTGCAGTTTCCATCAGCAGAGCCTGTATCAGTCATGGTACGTGGACAAGGATGATGCATGTGACCAGAGTCATCCTGACGATGCTTATGATTTCTGACTTGATCGCATTTGGGGCAACATATCACTCTCCAAAGGCTTGGTTCTGGTCTGCAATTTTGGTCAGGGAGTTCAAACTGCATTTTCATTCGAGGAATTCTGTTTTTTCTTATGGTATTAATTTTTCTAATTTGGTCCATAGTTGTCTTTGTAAAGGCACTGCGATTCAGCTCATTGTGGAAATTCAGATGGAAATTATACTCCAGTATCTCTGTGATGAAATATCTTTGGGCTGATAGTAGGTCTGTGGCAAATGTACCAAGTTCAACCATGATGCCATTGGTTAGCAATTTGGGATCAAGATTCTGTTTTACTCCAGATCCTACATCAAAATCGATGCCTAATTTCTTGCATCTGGAGTAAGAATAAAGTGGACAGTGTTCTTCATGTGGTCTTGAGAGAATTTTCTGAATATGATTGGCCCGCAATTGCCACAGCTGTAACTTGAGCTCATTTTGGTGTTCTATGTCAAGGGAACTGCCTACGTCTTGGTCTATGATTGCAGCCTGGGGTGAATCAGCACTAGCTGCATCTGAATTTGGGTTGATCTGGGAATCCAGTTTCACATTTGTTGAGCTTTGCTTCTTGTAGCATAAAAAGCCTGAAAAGGTTATAGGGTTTATAAGATTCCTTTTCACCGGTATAGCAGGAATTCGTGCAACAATACTTCTGGCATGGTCAGAATCTCCACGTTGCAAATCAAGATCCAAATTGTGTTTTAGGATGTCAACACAAATCTGCTCAAATGTTCCACACAACTTTTCTGCAAAGTTGGTCACTTCAGTCATTGCTCCATAGGTCAGTTTGTTGATATCCAGTTTCTTATTTGGTCGAGTATTGTTCACATGTAGTTTCAGACTAATTTCCTTGCAGAAGGGATAAAGATCCACACTCTCTTGTGAAATATGTTCCTTAGTGTCAGACTGTGAATGAGGAGGAAACCCGCAGGCGACATCACACTCCTCCATCTTCGATATGCTGTTGAGTTCTGAGTTGGCACTGCCCATACTCTGAGTTGCCATACTTATTGATGGTATGGGACCATGAAGTTCAAAGACCTCTTTTGAGAACTTGACTGCATCTTCACAATCTTTCAGTCGTCTTACTCTATTCATAATTTCACTTGTGAACATATTTCTCTGGTATTCACTCTCCAGGCTGATGTCAAAGTTGTACTCAAGAATCTCCATGATGAAATTCTGTTGGGATGAATTCATTGCTAGGGCAAATTTAGCAATTTCAAGCAGAACAGAATCAGTCAAAGCGTCAACACTGAAGTTTCGCTTTGGACCAAATCCAACGTTGAACTGAAGGCCAAACTGCTTGGACCTATTGAATGGACCGAACTCTGTTGCAGAGAGGATTTGTTTTACACGGTTAGCACGCATCTTCCACATGTTGTTCTCTGTTCCCATTTCCTCTTCTTCCATGTCATTTTCATTTGGTGTTTCTTTTAGAGTCTGTGTTTGCTCTTCACCTCCACCAAGTCCTCTTTCATCAGGCTGGCTTGCAAACCGTGGTTTCAGATTTGAGTTTACAGTTGGTAAACTAGATGAGGTGTCTGAGCTCAGAGAATGTTTTGGGATCCGTAAGTTATCTTCATTGCTAGAGTTTTCTGAATCTGTGAGTTCTTCTGAGTCTAGATCAGACTCTCCTAGAGGACAAGTGTAGTAGTTCTCTGGAATTGTCTTAGGCGTTTTCTCCTGTGTTTGCAGTGCCAGCTTTCTTTTTTTGATAGTTTCCTTCAATTCACTTCTATGCATGGCAGCCCATTCCATTTTCCTTACACTTCGATATTGTTTCTTAGACGAAAGTTGAACAAATACTTCATTGAGCCAGGAGAGCAAGCAATCACTGTTTCTCCTCACTCTGCGGAACTGCAATGCAGGATTTACATCTTGACGTTGCACAATGTTGAAGTTGTGTTGAAGGATATCATTAAGGATCTTGCTTTTTATTCCACACAATTCTTTGGCAAAATTAACCACTTCCCCCATAACCCCATTTGTCAATACATGCGTGTCAAGCTTATCTTTTGGTTGGTCTTTGTCCACACACAGGTTCAAACCTATTTCCTTGCAGAGAGGGTAGCTGTCCATTATCATCTCCTCTATTGCTGAGAAGGTAGAGGACGGATCCTTTGCTGGTTCTTGTGCAGTGCAGTTTCCATCAGCAAAGCCTGCGTCAGTCATAGTACGTGGACAAGGATGATGCATGTGACCAGAGTCAGAGTCATCCTGACGATGCTTAAGATTTCTAACTTGATAGCATTTGGGGCAATATATCGCTCTCAAATGGCCTGGTTCTGGTATGCACCTTGTGTCAGGGAGTTTAAACTGCCTTTTCATTTGAGGAGCAACAGATTTCTGTAACAATTTCCTACTTCTCATTTTCGCCATTGTTGTCTCTGTAAAGGCACTACGATTCAGCTCATTGTTGAAATTCAGATGGAAATTATACTCCAGTACCTCTGTGATGAAATGCTTTTGGGCTGATAGCAGGGCTGTGGCAAATGTACCAATTTCAACCATGATGCCATTGGTTAGTAATTTGGGATCAAGATTCTGTTTCATTCCAGATCCTACATCAAAATCAATGCCTAATTTCTTGCATCTGGAGTAAGAATAAAGTGGACAGTGTTCTTCATGTGGTCTTGAGAGGATTTGCTGAACACAATTGGCCCGCAATTGCCAAAGCTTTAATTCAAACTCATTTTGGTGTTCTATGTCAGGGGAACTGTTAACATCTTGGTCTATGATTGCAGCTTGGGGTGAATCAGCACTAGCTGCATCTGAATTTGGGTTGTTCTGGGAATCCAGTTTCACGTTTGTTGAAGAGTCATTTATTGAGTAATAGTTTTTCTTGAACTTTTGAAAATATGTTGTTAGTTTCCTTTGTTCCAACGTAGCAGGAATTCGAGCAACAATACTTCTGGCATGGTCAGAATCTCCACGTTGCAAATCAAGATCCAAATTGTGTTTTAGGATGTCAACACAAATCTGCTCAAATGTTCCACACAACTTTTCTGCTAAGTTTGTCACTTCAGTCATTGCTCCATAGGTCAGTTTGTTGATATCCATTTTCTTAATTGGTCGAGTATAGTTCACATGTAGCTTCAGACTAATTTCCTTGCAGAAGGGATAAAGATCCACACTCTCTTGTGAAATATGTTCCTTAGTGTCAGCCTGTGAATGAGGAGGAAACCCACAGGCGACATCACACTCCTCCATCCTCGATATGCTGCTGAGTTCTGAGTTGGCACTGCTCACACTCTGAGTTGCCATACTTATTGATGGTATGGGACCATGAAGTTCAAAGACCTCTTTTGAGAACTTGACTGCATCTTCACAACCTTTCAGTCGTGTTACTCTATTCATAATTTCACTTGTGAAAACATTTCTCTGGTGTTCACTCTCCAGGCTGATGTCAAAGTTGTACTCAAGAATCTCCATAATGAAATTCTGTTGGGATGAATTCATTGCTAGGGCAAATTTAGCAAGTTCAAGCAGAATAGAATCAGGAAGAGAGTCAACACTGAAGTTTTGCTTTGGACCAAATCCAACGTTGAATTGAAGGCCAAACCTCTTGGACATTGCGAATGGACCGAACTCTGTTGCAGAGAGGATTTGTTTTACACGGTTAGCACGCATCTTCCACATGTTGTTCTCTGTTCCCATTTCCTGTTGTTCAATATCACATTCAGTTGGTGCATCTTTTGGAAACTGTGTTTGCTCTTCATCTTCACCAAGCCCTCTCTCATCAGGCTGGCTTGCAAACCATGGGTTCAGATTTGAGTTTAGGGTTGGTAAACTAGATGAGGTGTCTGAGCTCAGAGAACGTTGTGGGATCCGTAAGTTATCTTCATTGCCACAGTTTTCTGAGTCTGTGAGTTCTTCTGAGTCTACATCAGACTCTCCTAGAGGACAAGTGAAGTAGTTCTCTGGAATTGTCTTAGGCGTTTTCTCCTGTGTCTGCAGTGCCAGCTTTCTTTTTTTGATAGTTTCCTTCAATTCACTTCCATGCATGGCAGCTGCCCGTTTCAGTTTTACATGTCCAGTTTGTCTGTGAGACAAACGTTGAATAACGAACACTTCATTGAGCCAGGAGAGCAAGCAATCACTTTGTTTCATCACTCCGCGGCACTGCAATGCAGGATTTACATCTCGCCCCTGCATGTCAATGTCGAAGTTGTGTTGAAGGATATCATTGAGGATCTTGTGCTTTATTCCACACAATTTTTTGGCAAAACTAGCCACTTCCCCCATAACCCTGTTTGTCAATAGATGCGTGTCAAGCTTATCTTTTGGTTGGTCTTTGTCCACAAACAGCTTCAAACCCATTTCCTTGCAGAGAGGGTAGCTGTCCATTATCTCCTCTATTGCTGAGAAGGTAGAGGACGGATCCGTTGTTGGATTTTGTGCAGTGCAGTTTCCATCAGCAGAGCCTGCATCAGTCATGATATGTGGACGAGGATGATGCATGTGACCAGAGTCAGAGTCATCCTGACGATGCTTAAGATTTCTAACTTGATCGCATTTGGGGCAATACATCGCTCTAAAATGGCCTGGTTTTGGTCTGCAATTTGGGTCAGGGAGTTTAAACTGCCTTTTTATTGGACGAACACCATCTTTATGTAAAGATTCCGTACATTTAATTTTCCACATTATTGTGTTTGTAAAGGTACTGCGATTCAGCTCATTGTTGAAATTCAGATGGAAATTATACTCCAGTATCTCTGTGATGAAATATCTTTGGGCTGATAGTAGGGCTGTGGCAAATGTGTGAAGTTCAACCATGATGCCATTGGTTAGCAATTTTGGACCAAGATTCTGTTTTACTCCAGATCCTACATCAAAATCAATGCCTAATTTCTTGCATCTGGAGTAAGAATAAAGTGGACAGTGTTCTTCATGAGGTCTTGAGAGGATTTTCTGAACACGATTGGCCCGCAATTGCCACAGCTTTAATTCAAACTCATTTTGGTGTTCTAGGTCAGGGGAACTGTTAACATCTTGGTCTATGATTGCAGCCTGGGGTGAATCAGCACTAGCTGCATCTGAATTTGGGTTGTTCTGGGAATACAGTTTCACGTTTGTTGAGGAGCCATTTATTGAGCAATTGATTTTCTTGTGGCCTTTTACATAGGTTGTTAGTTTCCTTTGATCCAATATAGCAGGAATTCGTGCAACAATACTTCTGGCATGGTCAGAATCTCCACGTTGCAAATCAAGATCCAAATTGTGTTTTAGGATGTCAACACAAATCTGCTCAAATGTTCCACACAACTTTTCTGCAAAGTTTGTCACTTCAGTCATTGCTCCATAGGTCAGTTTGTTGATATCCAGTTTCTTATTTGGTCGAGTATAGTTCACATGTAGTTTCAGACTAATTTCCTTGCAGAAGGGATAAAGATCCACACTCTCTTGTGAAATATGTTTTTTAGTGCCACAGGCGACATCACACTCCTCCATCCTCGATATGCTGCTGAGTTCAGAGTTGGCACTGCTCACACTCTGAGTTGCCATATCTATTGATGGTATGGGACCATGAAGTTTAAAGACGTCTTTTGAGAATTTAACTGCATCTTCACAATCTTTCAGTTGTCTTACTTTATTCATAATTTCACTTGTGAAAATATTTCTCTGGTGTTCACTCTCCAGGCTGATGTCAAAGTTGTACTCAAGAATCTCCATGATGAAATTCTGTTGGGATGAATTCATTGCTAGGGCAAATTTAGCAAGTTCAAGCAGAATAGAATCAGGAAGAGAGTCAACACTGAAGTTTTGCTTTGGACCAAATCCAACATTGAATTGAAGGCCAAACTTCTTGGACACAGTGAATGGACCAAACTCTGTTGCAGAGAGGATTTGTTTTACACGGTTAGCACGAATCTTCCACATGTTGTTCTCTGTTCGTTTTGGGATTTGTAAGTTATCTTCATTGCCACAGTTTTCTGAGTCTGTGAGTTCTTCTGAGTCTAGATCAGACTCTCCTAGAGGACATGTGTAGTAATTCTCCGTTTCCATTTCCTCCTGTTCTCTGTCACACTCATTACCAATGTAGGAGTCCAGATCAAACTCTGATAGAGGACAAGTTTGACAATGATCTCCCTCTGCCGTTCGAGTGGTACACAATTCAGTGTGATGAGAGATTATGTTTGTCTCCATGTCTTTAGACTGTCCTCTTTTAGTCGCTTCCTTAAACAGAGTCTGCTGGACTTCCACACTGGACAGTGCTGAGCCTCTGGATCCTTTGAAGGGGTTTGTCTGCAAGGAAAACGGCTCACTTTTAAACTCCGTGCTGATCCCACTACCAGTGGTGATAAGTCCATCTCTTCTCTTTAGTAGGTGTAATATCTTGAACCAAATTTGATTTTTTTCCTGTTGACTCTTGAGATCAAGTTCAAAATTGTGCTCCAGCACACACAGAACAATAACTTTGTAGGATGCAGTCAGTATTTTGGTGAAGTGTACCAATTCTAACATCACGCCCTTTGTCAACAAACCTGGATCTAGACTTTGTTTTAACCCAACATCAAGGTTCAGACCAATTTCTTCACAATAAGGAAACTTAGGGAGAGGAACATCCTCCTTCAGTTCTTCTGCTGACACTTCTCCTGAACACTTAAATTCATCCTTATCATCACTGTGTGCTCCTTCCATCTCTTCCAAGAGACTCTCCGTCTTCATGTATTCTTTGGATGCTGCTTGTGAACATGTGTATTCATCTCCATGTTCACCATCATCCATCTCCACCACAAAGCTTTCAGTCTTACGCTCTGCAGATGCCATGTCCAGTCCATTGTTGCTTTTGCGTTCTGGCTTTGATGACGCGTCAAAGAGAGTAAAAACTTCTTCTTTATCTGTAGGAGGTTTCCTGATCAGGTCTTTGACTTTGTGCAGAATTTGAGCAGTAAAAGCAGTCAGTTGTTGCTCATCTTTCAACCCAAGATCAAAATTTTTCTCCAGAATGTTAGTGATAAAATGCCCTTCACCATTGTTTATCATTTTAGCAAAGTCACAGACTTCAAGTATGACACCATTTGTCACTAATTGTAAGTCCATTTTTTTCTGTGTGTTGGATGCTACATTAAAATCCAATCCTATTCTATTGCTGTGATGGAATGGTTCTACACGCCTTGAATGTTCCTTTCCATGCATAATACGCCACTGCCATACTTTGTTGGAATCCATCTTTTTGTGGTCTTCCAGACTGCGGGTGTCCATGTTGTCCATTACAAAGATCTATTCTTCTTTGTCGTCCATGTCTTTCTTTCCTGTATTTAGTTCATGAGGAAAAAAAGGATACATGATCAACAATATATCTTCGCCTGGAGTCATACACAATTTAAATGTATTCATTATGACATTATTAAGGCAATATCGACATTTTCTTGGCTAGACGATTGATCATTCTATCTAAACACTAAAATACTATGGCCGAAAAAAAGTTGCAATTAAGGGACGAGCATTTCTTTAGAGATGAGGTGAAGAGATTTCTCAAGCATTAATATACAGGGGCTACAGCTAAAGTTAACAGAGGTTGCATTGAGTTTCAATATGATGCAGGGGCCAGGGCCTGTCCAAAACCGGGAGATTAACAGGCTTTTCAAGTGACAGAAGCTCTGCAAAGCAGCCGGACCAGACTCTGTCTAATCAGCTGTCTCTAGTGTTGACATCTTTAAAACCTCTTTGAGTTTTGTGCGATTGTGGCTGACCTCTCCCATCCTGGACACAAACTTGCGTTATTTGCTGGAGTTATTTGGTTCAGTGTAAAAAAGAAAAAACAGCTACTGTGTAAAAGGGAATTCGGACTCTCATCTCACCCCATGGACACTACATGTTAATATTAGAGTAAAGTCTCCCTATCCTTCAAAGTGAGTTACATTAACCACATTTTATGGATTATAATCTTTGTACAATTCAATTACGATCTGTTCTGTAGTGATGTCAGCTCGCTACATACCTCGTAAGACAGGTTTTAGCTTAGCAAGGAGTTCCTCCAACATGTCTTGCCCACACTGCATATCTGCATCTTAGTTGGACATCCCCCAATCAGCGATGGGACGACGGTGGTATAGTGGTACCCTGAATGCAACAATTTGGAAAAGTGTGTTAACTCATGCCCTCCAAAAATAGACACAACAGCAGAGTATAAAAGCGGTGCAAGAAGTATTCAGATATAGTAATACTACAGTGTAGAAATACAAGTTACAAGTTAAGGTCCTACATTTAAAAATCTCATGAGCTAAAAGTACAAAAGTATTAGCATGAACATATTCTTTAAGATTCCAAAATAAAAGTACTCAATCTGCAGAAAGGCCCATTTCAGAATATCATATCACTGAATTATAATTATTGATGCATTAGCGTGTATACTAGTGTTGTCACATTACCACAGGGAAAAATTGACACAACAGTGAGGGCATAAAATCTTAGATTTTTATTAGAATATAACTAGAAAAAGCATTTACTCACAGAAAAGTGCTGAAAAAGACTAGCTGTCTGAAAAATGTTGAAGGCCAAAAGCATTGAGCTGCACTGCTGAAAACCCTTCTAGTAGAAATGTCTAACTGGCAGAGTTGGAAGTTAAACCGCATTATCTAAAGAAGCTAAAAGCTGAATTACAATGCAGGAAAAGCTTGAAGCTAAACGATTTTACTGTCAAAGTAATAACAGTAAAGGTAGTAGTAGTAGTGGTAGAACTAGTAGTAGTATTTGTAGAAGCAGTAATAGCAGTAGCAATAGCAATAGTAGTAGTAATGGTAGTAGCAGTAGCAATACTAGTAGTATTGGTGGTAGCAGTAATAGCAATAGTAGTATTGGTGGTATCAGTAATAGCAGTAGAAGTGAAAATCTCTGAGACCTGAGTGACTGAGTGAGAGAGAAAGAAAGAAAGAAAAAAAGACAGACACAGACAGACAGACAGACGGAGAGAGAGAGACAGACAGACATTGTGAGAGAAAATTTAGTTGTGCTAGTACATTTCTGCTGTGATTTAGTTTATGTGCCTTACTCACGAACAAAATTATACATGTGACATATGATTGTGTAAGGAGAGTGGTAACAGGACCATGTGGAGTATCTCAGGCCTTTTGCTTTGATAAGAGGGAGCAACCAAATGGGGGTTGCAGTTTAACCAGAGAATGTTGAGGTGTGAAGATTCTCAGAGATAGGCAAGGGTAATAAAGACACATGTCTTTGTGTGACAAGGCTCAGAAGATGAAGGGGATGACTGGAGGGTTCAATGGGGAGCTTGAAACTGTTGATCAATTGTATCTAATGTAAATACCTGAGGTTCCCCTCTACTGTGTGTGGAGATGTTTAAGAGTAGGAGACAAACTGAACTCTTTGCTCATCCTCTGCAGACTGCGCTGCAGTCTGTATGACGGTGGAGCCTTCTCTGGCCAGAGAATAAATACTTTTTAGACAAACTTCTTTCCTCAATGTTTCTTGTTTCAGTATTCAGTGTTTATTGGACTCACTCGGTACTATTGAATAGTTTTTCTTCCACCACACAGACAGACGGAGAGAGAGAGACAAACAGAGACAGAGAGACAGGTGGAGAGAGAGAGAGACAGACAGGTAGAGAGTGAGACAGAGAGGTAGACAGACAAAGAGAGAGTGAGTGAGTGAGCGAGAGAGAAAGTTAGACAGGTAGAGAGAGTGAGACAGACAGACAAAGAGAAAGGGAGAGAAAGAGAGACAGAACAACACTCCTACCTCCTTTTCCAGGAGTCTGATTGCCAAAATATGTAAATACCATGAAAAAGATAAGTTTAGTTTTTAGGTTTGTTGCGTCAAAAATGTGAGCTACAGAGCAAAATAGAAAACTGGTACCGTCTGCTTTCTTTGAGACATTAGCAGTCAGAATTAACATGGAGTCTAATGGAGAAGTTGGTTGGAGTTAAAGATAGAAGAACAATAGTTGGAATGCTGATTCAGCATTGTGTGTGTGTGTGTGTGTGTGTGTGTGTGTGTGTGTGTGTGTGTCAAACATTCTGATTCCGTCTGCTCCCCCCCCCTACTCCCACCCTTTCAAAATAGAAGACCCATGGATTAACTGAATACTCATAGGAGGTGAAAAAGGTGACACACCCGAAACCCTGTGTGTGTGTGTGTGTGTGTGTGTGTGTGTGTGTGTCAAACATTCTGATTCCGTCTGCTCCCCCCACCTACTCCCACCCTTTCAAAATAGAAGACCCATGGATTAACTGAATACTCATAGGAGGTGAAAAAGGTGATACACCTGAAACCCTGTGGGGGGTGTGTGTGGGGGCATGCTCCCCCCAGGAGAATTGTATTGTAGCATTCTGGTGTACTCTGAGAAGAAAATATTTACTTTAAGCAAAACACTAATTTATTATTCAGTTATTAGTATTTCAGCTGTAGTTGAACAGCTGTATAGTTAGCTTTTTTCAATCAATATTATTATTATTATCAACCTTTATTTAGACAAAATCCATTGAGACAGAGGTCTTGTTTTAAAGATGTGTAGTCATATAAAAACAAAGACAGCAAGAGTAGCAAGACTCATCGCCAATACAAAAAAAGTGATAGTCTTCATTGAATCCTGTTACTGTATGGCTTAATATTTATGGAGTTCTACCGTTACTGTAAAGCTGTTAGAATTGTGGCCTATCTTCTACTTACAATTAATATGCATTCAATCCAGTTCAATTATTTAAATGAAAATTATAATTTACTCTGGCTAAGGTAGTTTATCAAGAGTAAAATAATAGCTGCAATCTATACACACCTCTGCATTAGCAACCCGCTGAAATGAAGGTACAGGCACCTCTCTAGCCCGAGCGTCCCCCAATTGGGGGACTCTCTAGAAAGTTTAGCGCACAGAGTGTTTAACAATGCACTTATCAGGAACAAATATAATGATGTTGCACATCAGATTAAACAGCGGAGCTTGGGCTACAATAATATGTAAGCCATTTTTACATGCTCTAAACACAACTCAAACAGCCAACTAAAAGAATGACCAAAATATCATATTCATATTTCGCCAGGAGTGAGCTCACCCAGCACATTCCAGAACCTAGCGATTGAAGCTACGTGCTAGCAAACAAACCAAGACGACAAAAAGCGAGCAGACAATCCACAGATTCCATACATATCCTTCACATTTCTCTCCACAAAAGAGTCACCGAGATATGAGCCAACAAACACCAGCAACACAAATCACTTTATGGCTCTATGGTAAGCAAATTCTACTTACCTTTTGAATTTTAGACGAAATTTTTTTTTTTTATTTCTCCGGCCGGCATTTCGACCCAGAATATGTTCCTTGTGTATCCTGTGTCTCATTGAAATCATTCCGAAACTTTAGGCGGGCCGTTCAGACCAGGGGTGATGAGTTTACTTTTAGTGTATCGGATTCTACGCTTCATGGTAGATGGCGCCTTGTTGATTCTGATTGGCTAACAGTGCTGTCAATCTTTTCCTCGTGGGTATAGCTCAACTCTATTGGCTCTAACGCATCGAAAGAGGGGTTGCTGAGATACAGCACTGCGTAGTGGGGGAGGCTCTGAAATCGAACAAAAACTCCAGTCGGCAGAGAGACACAGACAGGGTTCAGAGAGGATTCTGGCCTTCAAATAAAGCCAAAACTGCTGTATTTGGATGTATTGCACACCATTAGTGATATACAAGTGATATATATAGTTTGGTACATGACAAAATTAAAATGGACATGGTGCCAAAATGACCATTTTGGAGACCTCACCTGAACTCGCTGTACTAAAAGCTCTCTAATTTTGTTGTGCTTCACTTTATCAAAATCAAACTTTGCAGAGAGACTGTTCACATATTGTGCTATGATTTGGGAGAGGTTTAGACCAGCTTTAGACCAGCAGCTTACAAAGAAATAATAATCCTGAAAGCGCTTTTTATTTTTTTTTCGTGAACCTGAAACTTTTCAATTTGTGCTGTGTGCCATCTTCATTTACTCTTAATCAGAACAATATATACTGATATTTACACATCTGTACAAATCTCACAAGTGTTCCCTTTATCATAACACCAACATCATTCAAATAGACCTTGTGGTTTCAGAGACATACTCTTTTTACTATGGGTATGCAATTTTTGAGCAGAGGCCTAACAAATAGGGCCTCTCTCATTACTTCAGGGCCCTTTGGAGCAACTGCACGTGGGACCGGAAGTACACTGGCTGTGGTCATTACAGTGGACAGTGTGATGAGAGAGCATGTGAGCCCTTGTTGCTGTAGTTTATCTTTTTGGAGCAGAGGCTGCATTTAGCATACCCTGCCTTATCAATTTATTTAAAATACTGGGACAGTGGGAAGCTGTACGGTTCTCCCTTCACGTCTGTTTAGACCTCCACCTTTATCCAGGCCCAGCACCTTTCCTCTAGTCTCACTCCAATCTGAGAAACGCTGACTGGCCAGTTGACCCTCCCCCAGAAAACAAACTCTACGGATCTACACGATTCACGCGGATGACATATTTTGATAGAAAACGGCGAAAAGCGACAAGTTTGCAGGTATTAACTTTACTCTTCAGACCCTGAGAGTAGAGTCTTCCTCCCTCAAAATGTGATTTTTTCGACCGTATACATTTCATATACGAAAATAATCATTGTTTAGTACACACAACATGAAACAGCCCCATCAGCCATGATACAGTTTAGAGAAAAGCGCAACCATGATCAAAATAGGACGAAATAAACGAGTGAATGCGTACCAAATGTAGGCTGAACAATCGCCGGATCTTCTTCTTCTTTGTTAAGTACTCGCACTAATCCCATGTGATGTCTTCATGTACAAAGTAAGGTTTCACGTCTCTCAACTGAAGAAGAAGAAACATTGGGAAGACTCGGTCCGGAACCTTGACAGGAAGTGACGAAGAACGATCCGCGCAGGGATTTTAAAATAAAAGTATCAAAAAACTGCGTGCCAGCGATTAAAACGGGATTTTTACAAAAATACAACAGAAATATAGAAATACATCAGCGATGTCTTTTTTTCCACCAAAAACAGATTTATACAGAATTTTATACATCCTTTAAAACAAATCAGCAAAAACACGGCTGTCTTATATTAAATAACTATTTCACAAACTTAAATTCAGGGGTATTCAATTAAAACTCAGAGGTTTTTACTAAAATTTCCTCCCAGAAAAGGTCCAAACCTATATCTAAATTGCGTCTTCCTATATCACTCTATTAAATAAAACTAAAAAAACGACTACATTTTCACATAATTTCAACAATATTTGACAATTTGGAAACTATGACACTGTTAAAATAAAGGCGCAATTCAACTTGTATGGCGCTTATGATAAACAAATAGCTATATCTGTACTGATTAGTTTGCGCAAAATGAAATGAAGGTGCACATATCGATGAAAGGAAAACAAGACTGTATCTTCTGTTTAAAGTCAGTGCCTCTTTAAGAAAAAGGGCAGAACAGAGCTTTAGAGTAACCCCTTTTCTCTTGACTTTAATGTTCATAGACAAGAAAGCTGAACCAATCAGCTACGGTGGTCAGAAAAAAACAACAACAATACATTGTAAATATTAGCCGGTTTATTCTCATTATTTATCAGACATTGGTCACAGGTCCAGATCTACTGGGATATAACAGTACTCCATTTGGTGAAGCCCAGAAGAGGCATTCCTAATTAATGTAGATATTTCCTTCCTTTGTAGAAAATTAACTCAAACTGAACAGGCTATTTATTTCAGAAAACACCCAGACACACTTTTTTGCCAATTACTCCTTAAGGAAACTTAAATGTCATTTAACCATACAAAATCAGAAAACAAAAACACAGAATCCAACAAATTAGGTCTGAATTAGCGTTAGCATGAGACGCCAAGTTGGCATTTTGACACCTTACAATATACATTTTATGTACAGTAAATCATTTATGAGTTATGTTTATATGTTTGTCTGGGTGGAAAGACCCTTGAGATAAAACTGCACACTGCTGCTTGGTTGCATAAAGACTTGTATCCTGTTGGTGCAACGTGAAAATCGATGTATTTGCCTTTATTCTCTATGTATCAGTGCAGCCCACAGTGCTGTGCTAGTTGGGGGTTCTGTTCAGAAGGCTCTGAAAAGCTGGTTCGGCATGTAACCCAGGTGGAGGAAGGAAGACTGGGCTTCTCTCTCGAGGGTCGCCAGCTCCTGGACCGTCGGGGCCAGAGCTTCCACGTGGCCCTTGTAGTTACCACCTTGGCAAGAGCAACAGGGGAATTAACAGCCAACACACACGGTAATTATAGATATTTTGATGAGCTAAATGTGTACTAGATTGTTTACTATTCACAATGCCAGTGTGACTACAACATGCTCGTACACAGGGGTCCCTGTAGAGCACACGTACCTCCCAAAGCCTTGCGCTGACCATAGGTGACCTTTCCATCGAAATCATCGACGGGTACTTTGATGTCTGGCTCACACTGGGTGATGGTGCACTTTAGATGCTCCTCGACATCTGACAGGAGCTGTGGTGAGAGGGAATAAAAAAAAGGACAGAAGTAGAACTTGTTATGTCCTATAGTGTCATATGTGTGAAGTTCAAATGTGTGGCAAACTCTACTTGCTGCGTGAGCCTGATTTAAGTCCTTGTCTTTGTTCACCTCTTTCTCGTTGTACCAGATGGTGCAACCTCCGTCCTCCTTCAGCCGGGTGTTGTAGCAGCCTCTGCCTCGGTTCGCGCAAACGTGGTACCACACCTGCACAAATAGAAACATTTTTATTTGACCTATTTTTGTAAAATACTCAAAATTAATTAACAGCATATTTTCTATAATCCACCCAACCTTCTCCTTCTCCATTGCAACCAAGGAGATGGCCAGTCCCATTCTGCGAGTTAAAAAGGAAATGAGATTTCTTAAGTCAATAATATAATTCTGTCTTTTCCGTCATATTGCGATGAGACATTTTTAAGATATATTCTGTAACAGTTGCAATCTAGATGAACTTTGATTATTAAAACATAATCATGTGGTGATGTAAGAAAATACAACTTTCCCTCGACACACAAATCAAAGAAAGTTCACGCTTACCTCTCGGCTCGTCCAACTCTTCCAATACGATGGACGTAGTTCTGCTTCTCGTCTGGCAGGGTGACGTTAATCACTGGAGAAAAACAAGATGGAAAGTGGACTTGTATATAAAACATACAGCAAAGCAATCTTTTGTAATGAACACTGTATTTAATCAGCATTTGAAAAGGTATGTAAGAATCTAAGTTGTAAACCGAACACATTTACCAAAAGGAACTCCGTGGACGTCGATTCCTCTGGCAGCTACGTCTGTGCAGACCAACAGCCTCACTTCTTTTTTCTGAGAATGCAAGAAGATCTTCGAACATCGCTAGACTGGTTGTAATTCGAGAAAGGGCAATTAATAAGTTCATGTCCTTTTACCTTGAAGCGCTCCAAGTTAGTTTTCCTCTCGTTCGGCTTACGATCCCCATGCAGACAGACACAGGAGAGCTGGTGGCTTTTACTGTCTGGACCTAAACAAAAAAAAAAGACACCAATTATACTTTGACATGGAGTCAAACATGGATTACGTCATCATTACTTAGAAGAGTGAACGTGTGTCCGGTAATGCCTCCTACCTCCTCCTTGCTGGATGAAGTACTGCTCCATGTTGTCACAGTCGATCTTGGTGCGGCAGAAGATGATGGCCTGGTCCATCTTGTGCTCTTTGATGGCCCTCACCGTGTACTCGCCCTTCAGCATCTTGATGGCTTCCGACCACATTTCTAAAAAAAAAAAAAAAAACGCACACGTACACTTTTTGTTGTTTCACAATCACGACTCCTGAAAGGAAATGACTAAACTACATCCGTGTGGTCGTTCATGTGACGAACATTGACACATGGGACCATGTTAAACACATCACACTCGAGGGACGGTCCAAACTGTGCTTCCTTTCTGCTCTCACCTGCAGAATTGGCTCCTGGTCTGGTGTTATCTTTGGCGTGGACTTCATCGGTCTATCCAAAACAAATCGAAAGGAGAAAAGCTTTGTCAGCACATTAATCTAAAATGGAGAGAAACAACAACGTGCGAGCTTAAAAAAAATTTGTTGAATCTTGAATGTCTCCGGGACAACGCGAGGGACTCACCCGGATGTGGTTCTTGCCGAGGCGCTCCCAGAGGCGATCGTTCTTCGGATTGACAGGCACTACAACGTGGTGGACACTCTCGGGGACAGAGTCCTCCCCCTTCAGGTCCACCCAAGTGGGAAAGTGCATGATACGCTCAGACAGCTTCTTCACGTCAAACGAGTGCAGCGTGGCTGAACACACGATCACCTGGAAGAGAGGACATCAAGTGATGCACATGGACAGAACTGACATAGTTCAAATGGACTTCCCCCCCCTGTCTTATGGCAATAAAACATATTTTATCTTTGCACCACGACTGCATTGACTTTCATCTGAGGGTGTTGTTTAGTGCCGACATTTCATTTATTGTCACACGCGCATTTTACCTGCAGTCTTTTGCCGTCAGAAGTGACCTGAGGGATTTGGTTATGGACCCTGTTGATAAAGTCTGTGTAGCCTGCGGACAGTAGGCCGTCCTGAGGGACACAGAGAACAGATCCAGGTGGTGAGGGACTTCAGGGACTGTTATAGAAAGCACTCACGACAGTATTCGTACTTTGTAGGACCGGGAAATACTCTTGATGTGTTGTACATACACACTCATCCAGGACTAGGAAGCGGACTTGGGACAGACTGAGCTTCCCAGTGGATATGAGGTCGTCCAGTCTTCCTGGTGTTCCCACCACAATGTCAATCTAATTATAAGATGACAAAAAAAAAAAGCAACAGACAGGAGAGGAGAACATGGCAAAGTAATGACGTCTGTTATTTAAAACTGTTCAAACTCTGTTTTTAAATATTAAATGTTTGTTTGGAGGCGGTACATGTCACCTACCCCCTGTTCCAGAGCAGCCAGCTGGTCTTTGGCAGCCACGCCACCAATCACCAGCAGGTTCCTGTAGAGACAAATATACCCACGTCAACGTCAACGATGAAGCCCTGGCTCCATCTTCTGGTATAAAACAAGAATTACAAAAAGGATGCAATGCAACGACTTCACTGCAGGGTGGATGTTGATGTGGCTCGGTGTCGCAGGTTTTCAAAAGTACCTAAATGTGGATTTTCTGCACAATTCACCGTTTCCCTATATTCGTGCCGACCAACGTCGACACCGGCTCTGTGGAGTCGTACCTGAGTTTGGGGTTGTCCACGTATTTTCCACACTGCTTGACATTGTTGAGGGTTTGTTCGGCCAATTCTTTCGACGGCTCCAGGATCAGTGCTTTGGGGGCGTTGGACGACGCTTTCGCCTGACTCACTTTGGCACTGCCTGCACCAACACAGAGCGAAGACAGTTGTTCCACGTTGGAATACACCAGTGACACGGTCTTAGTGGTGAGCGATGCATAGGTGTGTCAGCAATGGTAACAATGTAACTTGTAACTTTAGTAGCTTGGAAAATATTGTGAGAAGAACTAAAGCATTACCTGGACTGACATAAAAGTATCTCTGGTTCTATGTAAGTGTATGACATATATATATACACATATATCACACGATCACATCTGGTTTGTTTTCTTGCTGCACCTGAAATGAGGTTGCATCCACACACCTGCTTGAGAAGATTTGACTGTGTGGCCCTCTGAGGCCTGATCCAAAGCAACGAACCCACTCCTAGGGGCATTTTTAAAGTCTTCTCCTCCAAAGTTGAACTTCAGCTCCGCATTCTGGCAAACCGATCAGGAAAAGAGACATTTGTACGGTACAAATCTGACACCCGTTTGTTTGTTTTCTACCGTTATTTTTGATGTGGTACCTTGAGCACACAGGAGGCAAAGAAGGGCTGAGTCTGCACATTTTGTGGTATCTCAAAAGCCACACCCAGGTCATTGCCTGAAAGTAGAAAACAGAGAGACGGGGGACAAGGAACATGAGTAATGTTGCCATTTAACACCGAGCTCAGATGTTTTACATAACCATAATAATGAGAGTGAGACAGCACCATTTTTAGAGAAGGAAATCTGGCCCTTGTCTAGGTCCAAGTAGCATCCAATAGTGTCATGCATGGTAAACTCCTGCAAAGAGGCCAGATAACAAAGAGAAAAACATGTTTGAAAAATGATCCTCACAATCGTTTACATATATATATAAATATTCCCTGATTAAGTGTCACCTCTCCATAGCTGTCAAACTGCTTGTTGTTGGATTTCTTCCCAGTCCCACCAAAACCAAAACCATACTTATCAGTGCCTGGAAAGAAAGAAAAGAGTTTCTGAGAATTAGGTTGTTTTTCCTCTTTAGACCGTTTATGTTAGCTGTTGTATGTTCTAATCTACAGCACGGAGATTGCGAAGTGGAGCGTACCCAAGTCCAGGGCTGCCTGGCTGGTGGACCAGCCGATGCGACACAAACCCTGGTCATGGCAGGTCACCTCATAGTAGTACTTCCCTGGACACGCAAAGACAAATAAACAATTGCATAAAATGATCCTTTCCTTTGCAAGTCTATCAAAGAAATATTTGGCTCCCTGTGAAAAGCATGTATGTTGTCTTGAAATCCTTTATATTGTATTGAGGTACTAGTGTGCATTACACACCTTTGGTGACCCCTTTAGTAGAGCGACAGCCGTGCCACTCTTTAAACTCCCTGCTCTGGCAGCACAGACCATCTGCACCAATCGCTGTAGAGACAAAAAAAAGAAGAAGTGACAATGAGGAGAGGTGATGGAGAACAAAACTGGAATGTGGCATTACATGCTTATCTTTATCCTCTTACCAAAGGCTGCACTGCGGTCATAAGGGTTCATCTGCCAACTGTTGAAAACTGAACAACAACAGAGTAGGTTAACCATCTGCAGAGCACAAACCACTGCTTTCACATAATAGTTTGTATTATTAGACCAGAGCTCTGTACAATGTTATGACCACGTTTTAGCGGGACTATCAAACACACAGATATTAAAGTGGGCTCACTAGCTCCTCCAGTCTTGATGGAGGCTTTGCCCCTCTTGCCCTCCTGCTGATCCTTCAGGGTCTCATACACGACCTGGATCACTGGGATACTGAAGGCCTGAGGACAAGGATTACACTTATTCTTTAGTATGTCACTTGGCCTGATGCTCTTAATGCAAACTGCAGAGGTACAGCAGCATTTTAAACAGAGTGGCTGTCATGTACTTACCCCTGTTTTACCGCTACCAGTCTCTGCTGCCTAAAAAAAAAGAAGGAAAAATAGATGTAAAACTTGCTGTGCACAAACTTTCTGTCTGAGACAACCAGAAAGAAAAAAGGGAAACCTACCATGAGTACATCTCCTCCACCGAGAATAAGGGGGATAGACTCTGCCTGGATGTCAGTAGGTAGACTGAAATCCAACGGTTGAAATAGATCAGTTCATTGTCAACTGTAACAGGCAACAGCAATATGGACATACATGACAATATGGACATGGTTTTCTCTGAGGTTTGTAGAGGGACTTACAGCCAGTCCAGCTCCTCCACAGCCTGCGCGATTTCAGGCATAACGCCCATTTCTGTTGGACAAAAGACATATTTTAAATAAGTTCGTACGTCCACGTAGCTTTTAAAAGCTGTTTGGAGTCGAAGTGAAATACGAATGCAGCGTCAACATCATGAAGTTCATATATACTCTTACCAGAAAACGCTGCCATTATTGCTCCTGCGAGGTGCAATTTCACCGGATGTAACGTGTTCAGAATTGTCGGCTCGGTGCAACTCATTTAGTGGACTAGCCGAGCAGCCTTGTGTCATTGGTTCCGGTTAAGGAACGAGTTCGTAATATAGGTTAAATATTTTACTACACGCATTGCTTTTTGGGGTGAGCTACATAAGCACATATTTATGCTAGCATCATACCATAATAGGCAAAGTCAAGCTATAAAACAGCTTCTCTTGAGTGTTTAAGGTACATTTTCCAAACGCGGTTTCCTTGATGTATTTTGTCCAGTGCTACTCGCCGTAGATTGTTTTTTTTGACAGCCTGTTCAAGTAAACATGGCTGAAGAAAGTCTGATTGAAGGCGAAGATGAAAACATTTTATACGACTTACTTGTCATTACGGAATGGCCGCCAGAGACGGACACTCAGGTCAGTCCGACTTCCATTTCTCCACGTTTTCAGTTGAGTACGTAGGTGTTTGGTCGAACATTTAGTTGTATAAATGCCCACATCTATCTCTAATCAGCTGCAAGGGGTCAGCCGCTCAAAGCCACGTAGCATACACACACACAGCTACATTTCTAGCTAAGTCCTCATATTCTCATCTCACATTGACATTCACTGTAGTAGCATTTTCCATCGCGATTTATTGTGCTATTAGGAAGTTAACGTCAAGTTTCGTCAGCAAGGCAACATTCATATGTTGCTCCATTTAGCTAGCTAAAGCCCAAAAGTATGAGGCTGTATTGCATTCATTAAAGTTAACAAATACTTCATGATGACCACGATTGATAAGCTCACGTGTCACTTTCTAACATCTGCAGTTGCGAGGCAGCAAGGAGCACAACACCTCGCTTATTGCAAAAGCAGTGACGGGTAAGTTCAGTTTGTTTTTTTTGTTGCCTAACGTTAGTCGTGATGCCCTGCATGACGGAAGGGGGGGGGGGGGCACTTTACTTCATCACAAAGTGTATATATATTCAGCACGTGGCCGTGAGTTGACATACCCGTCATGCAACGCTCCAACCTTTACGCACAGTGTAGGATTGGTACCCAGCAGGGATGACAGTTGCTGGAAAGTAGACCGGCGTTGCTGTGGGAGTAACTGTGTTTGTGACGTGTTTTGTGAGTGTTGGAGGATAAACAACATCTACATGTCGACCCAAATCTGTAATAAAGAAAGGATGCATGCCTGTAGGCATCTTATCAAAGACTGCTCAGTCTGCAACATATCGAATTATGTAATGCATGGTATATCAGATAAGCAAGTTCGCTTAGCGCCTCGGGATCCCCCAGTCAGAGCTGGCTGATGTGGCCCGGGAAAGGGAAGTTTGGGGTCCCCTGCTGGAGCTGTTGCCCCCGCGACCCGATCCCGGATAAGCGGACGAAGATGAATGAATGAAAGTTCGCTTAGTCAAGATTATATTTGCACAACTGCTCTGATACCGGAGTGTGTTTATAGCAAATAGAACAACACATCCTACAGTAGGAGGGCCTGGAAGGTTCTATAGTTGTGTATAGTTAGACTCTCTTTGCCTGGTTCGGTATTAAAGAGACTGATTTCCAGGTCTTATGTGTTCTGATCATAATATAGGATGCAACAAGATACGAGGATCAATATATATATATATATATATATATATATATATATATATATATATATATATATATATATCAAAATATGTGATAGTATCGTTATTATTTTTACTAACTGTGATGTATTTCTTACAGGGCCATTCCGCTTAATCTTGCACTACTTGTGGTACAGGTAAGTTCATCACTATTGTGCTGGCAGGTATCTCCGTCAGTGTTTTTGTAATAGATTGACATAAAAGCTGTGATTTATGATCGATCTGTGTTAATCTATCAACTCTGTTTTTAATGCTGGATAATGGATACGGTGCACGCTATGACAGCAGTACTAACGCCGAGCAACTTAGAAATAAAAGAGATCCAACCCTTTTAAATTACGACGTTCTAAATAATCACATTTAACCTTGTTCAATTCAATTAGAGTCATATTTTTTTTATTTTACCTGGCCTTTTTTTGGCCATACTGGTTTCACAACTTTATTATTATTATTATTATTTATAAAGTGGTATTTGATGTATGAAGTATTTGTATATGATGTATGACATGTTACATCATATGAGGGCATTGATTATTCACATTCTATCTTTTATTTGGATGTCTTGAATCCTTCCCTAACTTAGATTCAAAGTTTATATGTAACATTTGCCGCAGACGTGAGTAGGACGACACTTGTACAGCGACCCTGCCAGCATACTTGATCTGCACTTCCTGAAATCTACTGCACAAACGTCTGAGACACACAATCCTGTGTTGAAGATGTATATTAGTTTCACCCTGCTCTTACTGCCCTTCCTGTTAATAGATGGCTGGATGTGGCCTGCAGTAGATTCTGTAACGTTGCAGCAGCGAGGCCTGCTCATCTTCTCAGCAGGTGGTTAGCTAGCACCATCAATAACCTCGTTAAATATTTAAGAAGTCCTCGAGCCATGCTTGTCTCTTAGCTCTCTCTTTCCTTCTTGTGGAGTAGAAAGGAACAGGGATTGTATTAGAAATGTCCAAACGGACCAAGCAGACATCTTCATTTTCAACAGAAGCTTCTGGCAATTCTGCAGAAGTTCAAAATCAGAATAGTGAAAATACAAAAATACAATGACAATGAACTTTTAAAAGCATATTTTGACGGTAAGTAAGATAGTTAATTTATCAAATGGACAATTGAACAACAAATTGAAACAATCCAAGAACACCATTGCAGTTTGTAAACTCTCCACAACTGGGAAAAGACCCCATTTGTTTGACAGATCATTAAGTGGTCATTAAATGATCACCAAATTAAATGAATAAATAAAATGGATTTCATGACCATTCAATTTTTAATTTAATAAAATTCTAATTACATGCTATTTTGTTTAATTCGTTTGATTTGCTAGTTTTACATTTATTTAAATTTAATTTAATTATAATTGAATACAATTTAAATTAGATTTTAATGAAATGTAATTAATTTTTAATGTAATGCATTTTTTATTTATTTTTTGTGCAACCTAACCTTTGTAAAATTTTATTTGATGCAACATTTTTAATTTACCATAATTTAAAATATATATATATATATATATATATATATATATATATATATATATATATATATATATATATATATATATTTTAAATTATTAGATTAGATTAGATAGATAGATAGATAGATAGATAGATAGATAGATAGATAGATAGATAGATAGATTGGCTTTATTTCAGACTCAGGGTCCAGAGAGACAAGTACATAAAATTACATACACAAACAGTAAAAGTACATCGGCCTAGCAATGCCTTACAAAGAGACAGCTGTACCAATGTCTCCACAGCTGGGACTGGTAGCGTGTGCTACTAAACCTTATGTTGGTTAAAACAACTATGATCTCATTTTCAGAGTCATTAATTCGACAAATGAATTTAAACATGAGATTTCTTAAAACAGTGTGGAAAGTATTGACTCTTGCAGCCACAAACATTCCACTAGCACTGCTCCATCTCGGTCTCTTCAGCAGTGTCCTCATGGCGTCATTAGAAGCTACTTGAAGTCTCTGTAAGCTCTTCTTTCTGTAGTTTGACCACAAGTGTGCAGTGTAGAGTGGTGTACAATATGCTCTGAACAGAGACATCTTCACTCCATCTGTACACAGACCAAACTTGCGTAAGAGACTGTTTGCTTGTGCATACATCACACGACATTGCCTAGAAATGTCCTCATCATCGGTCATGTGTTCTGTTATAAAAATGACCAAGATATTTTACTTCATCACAGACACCAAGATTTTTGTCAGACAAATTTAAACATTTGTCCTCTTTGGTTGGACAGCTCAAGATAGCACTCTTACTGGCGTTGTATTTGATGTCATGTTTGACACCACACACAGTACATATAGTAAGGAGCTGCTGTAGACCAGCGCTAGATGGACTAAAAATCACCAGATCATCTGCATACATGATATGGTTAACCAGAGTATTTCCAATCATGCACCCAGTATTACAGGCTTTCAGTTGCTTGGACAGATCATCAATATATAGATTAAAAAGAATTGGGGACAAAATCCCCCCTTGTCGGACACCATTGCTAAGCTTTGGAGGCATCGATAAAACACATCAGAACTGATGAGTTTTGACCTCTGTATTTGTTGACAATTTCCTTTAAGGCATATATACACAAGGCGGTGCCATGTTTGGCTTTAAAGCCGAACTGGTTATCTGTGGAGGTGATGAAGTCATATATTCTGTCCAGCAGGATTCGTTGTAGGACTTTTGACAGTACGCTGGCCAAAGCAATGGGCCTGTAATCATCTAGGCTACATACTTTACCAGCTTTGTTTTTAATGACTGGCACTAAGAGAACAGACAGCAGTGAGTCTGGTAACAAGCCGTGAATCCTGAAGCCAGTAAAACAAATAGCGAGGAGAGGAGCTAACCTGGGACCAGCATATTTAAGGTGTTCAGCAGTAATGTGGTCTAAACCACTTGCTTTGCCTTCAGACAGCTTATGTATAGCTCGGTGCACCTCATATGACGTGATTGACATTGACTCATTACTCTCTAAATTGTCCACCTCATACACATCACTTTTGATACAGTTGAATAAGGTGCTATAATGCTGTAATTCCATCAACAGCGCATGGTAAAGATGTTTTACAGTTAAGAGCGCTCACTTCTTTCCAAAAATCAACAACGTTGATGTTTTAATGTAACTTAATCTAATTTTAAGTGTAGTTGAATTGAATTTAGTTTAATTTAATTATGTCTTTGATTTAACTAATTGTTTTATGTAATTGAATTGATGTAGTTTAATTGAAATGATTTTATTTAAATTTTTAACTGAATTTTATTCAATTATTATTTTCTTTGAATTTTATTTGAATTTAATTAAATTACATTTTTCTAAGCTAATTTAATCAAATCTAGCTCCTGTTCATACTATTTTATTTTACATTCTCTGACACCCGACCAGGCCACAACCCCCCGGTTCTGACGTGTCTTAAACATTCTGCTGTACTGCTTCTCTCATCTCTGGAGATCTCTGTCACTCAGTTCAAGTTGCTCCGTGAAAAGTTCTTAATAGGAAAGTAAACTTTCTTTCAGCCTCATTTAGATGGACTCCTAGTAAGTCACAACACATAGTTGAAACCGTTAAGCAGCTTATAATGTGTTCATCTTCTGACTGCTCCGTTTGTTTGATTCTGTAAACCCTCAGCCCCTCCAGCTCCTCTCTGCCTCCTGGTCTGGTCCGCCTGGCCAACAAGCAGATCAACTGGCAGCTGGTGCTTGCAAGGTGCTACACACACACACACACACACACACACACACACACACACACACACACACACACACACACACACACACACACACACACACACACACACACACACACACACACACACACACACACTCAAATACCTGCTACTTTGTTGCTGACGTGCAGTAAGCCTTCCCCTCCTCTGGTTTCCTCTCCCTTGTGCGCAGCCCCTCGACCAGTCATTTAATTGTTCTCATTACAGCAGACAAACCAAATAGAAAGGCTGTTTTTTAATTGACTATCGATCCCACGATGTAAGACGGCGTTAAGCGCGGTCAAACGATGCTGCGGATGTCCATTACTTTGATGCGCTTGATCCTTCCATTTCGTTTCTGTCTCCCCTTGAATTCTTCTACCTCATTTAATTCCCTTTGAAACTATCTGCGCTCTGTTTAATGCTCACGATTATTATTGTTTCTCCTCACTTTAAGCCATCCACCATGGACCCTTATTCAAGTCTTAATCTCCCATCCAAACCGGCCCGCTAGACACACACGCTCTTATTGTCCTAAATCACCCGAGATGGTCTTCATTTCATTCCCCACTTTTTAAAATATCAGTCATAATGTCTGCTCCTCTTGTCTCCTCTCTCGTTTCTTTCTTTCTCTTCTTCATTCCTGACCATTCTCTCGTTCTCTCCACAGTAATGGCAAACTGTTGGCCGTGGTTCAGGACCAGTGTGTGGAGATTAGGTAATTATTGAACTCCCGCTATTTGAGGCACTCTGTCTGTGTTTGCCGAGTGATAGAGAGCCTTTTTAATGAATGTGGTCTCCGCTTGTATCTAAAGAATGAACATTTTGTTTTCAAGCATCAATGCAATCAGTCAAAGTAAAACAATATTTCAATCCTGCACATATTTTGTGTCAAAGTGAAAATACCAGTGCTGCCTAAATGTTTTCATTTGTGTGTGTGTGTGTGTGTGTGTGTGTGTGTGGGTGTGGGCATACACACGCATGAGTATGTTTGTGCTCATTTTGAGTGGTCGTAATTATTTTCAGACACAAATCCAATTTCCCCCCCCACCCCCCACCCCCCCTATGCACAGAGAAAATGTGCTCACTCAGCAGTGCGCTCTATTGACACAACGCAATGCTTTAAATGGAGCAAAATTGAAATGAAAATCAATAGCAATGAAGCAAGTATGCAAAATAACGTCTCGCTCTCCAGAGGCTGACGAGAGGCAAGTAGAACCGATGTGAAGCTTTTGGCCCCAAAAAGAAGACTCGTTGACTCTGATGTGTAATTGGACGTAATGCTCATGCCAGCACCGCTAAGCCAGAGCACGTCTCCTTCATCGTTCTCGTTCACTACGCTACAGAATTGTGTTGCGGGGGTTGCCCCGCTGTAATCGAAGGCAATCAAGTCTCTCCTCTCGCGCCTCAGCCTGATGCCGTGGGTTTCTCCTGTGTCCTTTGTTCGCACCACTGTTGTTTAATCACAGCGTGTTTTATGGCCTCGCTTTATGGCATTTGTTGGTGCGAGTGGGTGTTAAGTCAGCTCAAGGCCCGATCCATTGAGCTCTGTTAAAGAGTCTGTCTGCTGCCTAGTCTCAAGGCCCTTAGCGTGATCCATTGAGCTACTTCAGTTGGCAGGCGATCAGTGGCGATTACAACCTACCTTGCAACCCGGTCATATAAGGCTAACGGTGTGTGTATGGTTGCACCCCCGGGTGCAGTGTACTGCTTTTTTTTCATTTTTTTTTCACCTCTCCTGTGTTTGCTCCTCAGATCCGTGAGAGATGACTTCGGCTCGGTTATCGGCAAGTGCCAGGGTAAGATCCTCTGATCGCACGCTGTGGTTCACGACATGTTTTTAACCTGCAGTCTTCATTCCCCGTCGCTGCAGTTTTGAGCGTCTGAGTCCGTGTTTGCTCACGATTTTGTTTCAAAGAGAAACAACGACCATGGTGGCTAATGGGAAACGTGTGCGAGAGGGAGACCGTGAGCGGCAACACGGATAATCACCCTCTCGTAGCGGCTGATAAAAATAAATCGCCTCCATTGTTTGATTAGCTGTTAAAACGGCCTGCGGCGGTGGTTTTAATTGCTCTAAACATGAGGAGGGCCCAAACTTTCTACGAGTTTAGACATTTCTAAATGCGTAATACAGGAAAGTGAGGACACCCACTGAGATGTTTGACATCTTTCTAATTGAAAGTAAAGCTGCACTAAACTGCTGAGCATTTAAGCATCTTTCAGCTCATTGTTTTGGTTTGAATCGTTTGGTTCACCTTTTTCATCAATCCTGTTTCCAGTAGTGGAAGGCTGATAAACCAAGCTGTACAGCAGCACCGAACGCTAGACAGCCGACGTTAGTAGTGAATAAGCTGGTGAACACAGTCGAGCAGATGAGCCAGATGTTTCCTGCAGGTGTTGGTGGAGACCAAAACGGAGCTCAAAGCAGCTTAAAGCAAAGCAGACTTACGTTCATCAGGTAGACCGAAACATGACTCCACATGATTGACAGTGTTGCTCCGTGACTGCTGAATATGTACATCTTAGGTGACATGGTAACCATAACGACTGTATAAGGTCAGATGCACCACTTTGGAGCCACTGTGTGTAGAATTTACACTTTTTTTACACCTCATAATGGTGGCAACAGAAAAAGACACTTTGGCACACGGCAATGCAACAACCAATGTCCCACAGATCCAACCGGAGGACTCAAGATGAATTGGCTGAAAACAACAACTAGACTGCAGCAACCTTCACCAGGATTGTTTCATATGTCTACAATAGAAACAACAAAAAGTCATCAGTCATTTGAACAAAGCTATTATCCCACAGTCTACATATAGTGGGTCACAACAAAAAACAATGTTTTCTTTTTCAATTCCACTTTTTTATTCACATCTGCTGCGCACACACACACACACACACACACACACACACTCTCTCTCTCTCTCTCTCTCTCTCTCTCTCTCTCTCTCTCTCTCTCTCTCTCTCTCACACACACACAGCTCTACTCACACTACTCATATCTCCTCCACTGCTTGCTTTGTTCCTTTTCTTTCATTTTTCTCCTCATTTCCACCATCTTGTCTGTCTTTGTCACACTATATCTGCTGTACATTTCTTTTCCGTCATTGTGGGCCGTCGTTCTAATGGCTCATAGTGTGGATAACAGTAGCCCCCGGGCCTGTGTAAACCCAGCCTCCCTCCTCCTCTTTTTCATTCCATTTCATCTCTCTGTTTCATTTTACTTTTACTTCATTTCATTTCACGGAGATTTGTCCTAATGGATTTCTCTGTGATCCTGCCTTTTTAATGGCATTTGCTTTTAATGGAGGAGCATGCACGCGTTTTTTTTGTGCGTATGCATCCCCGTGCGTGAGCGCGTCCGGTTTATCCACACCTGTGTATCGCTCACTCTCTGCCCCCCCCCACACACACACCTCACACACACACACACACACACACCTCACTATCTGCTCCTGTTACAGTGCAGTTGTCTCCCGCCCCCGTACATAATTCATAAGTGTTGAGCTCTGATAAATGCATCCGTGAGGCTTTAGATAGAAGGCTTCTGTCGGGGTCGTTGGATGTAATTCTCCCCAACTTTCCGCCCCCACCGTCGCTATATGGTGGAGAAAAAAAAAAAAAAATCCAGACAGTAGCATCCAATTTTCCAGCTCTCCAAAAAAGCCATCTATGTGGAAATGGAGCTTTAGAACAACATACTGTATACAATTCATAATGGGAGCGAGATAGGAAGGGAAGGCAGCGTGAGAGTGAAATGAAAAAAAAAAAAGATTGAAAGAACAAGAAGAGAGCAGAGGAGACGCTTGGTACCTATGACTCTCATAAGTGCTCCATGTTTTTGTCTGCTCCTCCTCAGCCGAGAGTCTCGAAGGTGTGTTAAATCGCCTACTTCCTGAGGTGCTCTCTGATACTTAGGCCTTAAAATTTGGGGAGCTATTATTTCTCTCAGTGGGTGCCGGATTCATTGTTTCCTCTCCTCTCCTCTCCTCTCCTCTCCTCTCCTCTCTTTGCCCGCCTCGCCTCCCACTTCTCCCCCTTTTGTTCTTCATTTAAAATTCTAGTCATACAATATCCGACGCCTCCATTCGTTTGCTGTATTGCCCACCAGGGGTTGCGGCAGCGTTCCTCAGCCAAGAAATTCAATACAATAAACGCCAATAGCGCCGTTATGTGATATCAACAAAAACATAACTTCCTTTTCATAACTTTATTGCTTAGCAGAACACAGGCGCCCGTGGTGGCGCATTACGTTTCACACTGTTCTGCTATGCAGATGTCTGAGCTGAAGGTTGTTATCAAGTTCTATACTTAAATGTTGTAATGGGCTCAGCAGTCTGGTACCCAAACACGCGGAGACTGTGCACACAAAGTCATACCCTGGTTCCCCTCGTAGCGCTTAATGTTCCGTGATGTACGCCGGTATTCTAAACAGAAGTGGAATCGGAGAACCTGCCAGACTGCCCGAGCTCCTCTATCAGAGGGGAAGTATGACAGAGGAGCCTTGAGAAAGTGCCAGCAGGCAGAGATGTGCTCTATCACAGCGATATGGTTACAGTCACAGCACTGCTGAGGCAGCAGATGGGTAAAACAGTAGCCTATACTTCAAATAAAAGCTGGATTTATGATCTCTGTTCTCCTCCCCCATCCTCTCTGCCTCTCCTTCCCTCTCTCCACCTTTCATCCCCCTCTCATCGCGGGCGCGTCTTTGAGAGACAATTATTGAGACGCATTACTCCTGCTATCCCTCATAGATGAACTGGATAGGTCCTTAGACACATTGTGTTGATGTATAGGCATTAGCCCTGTCCTCCTCCTCCTCCTCCTCCTCCTCCTCCTCCTCCCATCTGTGTGTTCGTCGCTGGCACAACCATGGAGCACCGGGGGATTATTCCCAGAGAGTTTCTCCTCATCTGGTTTAATAAGAACTCCTCGGCTCCCCGTTATCACTCTTTCTATGTATTTTTTGTGTGAGAGCTTTCTTTCAAGTCTTCTTCTCCTTTTTCATCCGCCGCAGTGCCAAAGGACCCAAACCCCCAGTGGCGGAGGGTGGCGTGGAGCCACGACTGCACCCTGCTAGCCTACGCCGACAGCACCGGCACCGTGCGCCTGTTCGACCTCATGGGCAGCGAACTCTTCGTCATCCCGCCGGTAACCGTGCCAGTCCCCTCCTCTTTGACGTCATCGAACCCCCCCTTCCCCCCCTCTTCCCCCCCTTCAAGCTGTCTTTCATGTCTGAAACATTTCCTTTTTTTCCCCTTGTGCATGCATTGACTCTAATAACAAGCGATCAGGCGTAGCATATGGAAACTCTGCGTTCACTTGGCTTCTTTTCAGAGTTATCTCCATATTTTTCACAGATGATTAACTCAGCCACTATATGTTGTGTGTCGTATGAATTATTAATGCCTAAACTTTGCTCGATCATATTATTGAAAAGTACTGTACAGCCTGATTTGGTTTTTGTTTTTGAAATTAAATCATCGGATTTAGTTTAAGCTTCTTAGCCTAGCTAAGTGGCAATATGCTCCGGCAGATTTTTACTGTGTAACTTTACAGCGACACAGTTCTGAGGATTCAGACATCCATAAGCTCGGCTTGTTGGGCCGTGTTCCCTTCTTCTTACCGGGCACTTTGAGCTGTCTGTCACCTTTTTTTTTGAAGAAAACCGTCTCGCTGTCAGACACCCCTGTGTGTACTCCCTTTGTCTGTCATGCCTGCTCTCTCCCTTCACCGTCTGAAGCTTTCTCTCTCTCTCTCTTTTCTTCTTCCCTCTGTGCTCATAGTGTTCCACTCTTTCCCACTTCATCCTCATCGCCTCCTCTCTTTCATTTTTCACACGCTCCCTCGATCGTCCTCTCCTTCCCTCTTCCTCGAGCGTTTCTCTCATCCTTGCCCCCCTCAGTAGCTCTCCTCGCTCTGCTGCCCCCCCCCCCCCACACACACACACACACACACACTTTAATGCCCTCTGTGTGCTGCATGCTATCGCTCCTCCATTTCTATCCATCATTCGCCCCGTCCCTCTATCCGCCCCGTCAGAGACGATGAGCGCAGACACTCGTCCCTCTACCCTGAGACTATCCAAGTCGGCGATCTTCATCCCTTTAGTGCAACTCTGCTTTGTCATAATCTACAGTATGTGTGTCAGCACCCCCCCCTCCCCCCCCGGCTGTTCCTCTTGTTTGTCACTGTTAAGTGCACACACCGGTGACTTGCTGCTATTTCTGGAGGAGAGAGAGAAAGGAAAAAAAAGATTCAATCTGACAGAAAGTATGCATGTATAAAAGAAATTTAAATGTGCTTCTCTACCTTCCCCCCCCGTCTCTCTTTCACTTTGTCTGTCTCTTATCTTTTGTTCACCGCCTTCCCTGTCCCAGCGTTTTCTTCCCTAATCCTTTTTTCTGTCTGTTTTCTGTTCTTTAACAATTGCCGCTGATGTGGAGTATCTGTGTTGTTTGTCATTGTAAAAACTTGGCAGGGGGGGGGGCCACAGACTGAGAGATAATTATACACGTTTCTACTTCTTTTGATTTCATCGACACATCGGTAACTTCCCCGCTGCTGTTGACTCTTCGTTTTCACCTCCCCCCCGTCCCCCCGTCCCCGTCTTGTACCAGGCGCTGAGTTTTCCCGGGGATTTCAGTTGTGCAGTGGCGGGCCTGATCTTCCTGGAGTACACAGCCAGCGCCCAGTGGTCCGCCGAGCTGCTTGTTATCACATGCGGCGGCGGACTCAAGAGTTACCTCGTCAGGTGAGTGAGAAAACTGCTTCAGTAACGCACTCAAAGTCCTCAAAGCACCTTCTGGTTTCTCTCGTCCAGCATTATTTCAGATTAAAACCCCACAAATATCTCTGACTGTCTAATTTCACATGTAAACCTCTCGAAATCTGAAACATAACGGTCTGCGGCTAACCGTACGTAGCTCCTTGTTGATGAACTTCAACTCTGTCAGTATTTCAGCCATTTTAAACATTCAAACTGCAAAGTCTCAGCAGCAAACCACACTTCACTTCTTGTCTAGCTGTCCCATATCTGGAGATATTCTGAGCTTCCTTTATTATCATGTGATTTAAATGTACTGTACACTCTAACCTTGTATAGGGTATTGCACCCTATTTGTGGTCAGTTAATGCTCTATGCTTGTCTATATGGAAACGTTGGGGCCAGTGATGCCTCTCTTTGCAAACCAATTCCTTTGCTTGCCAATCCAAATGCACATTTGGGATTATTTGATTAATGACTCTCTCCACCTTGCGCAAAACCTGCAAGAGTCCGCGCGTGCGCTTTTCCTCGTGGCTGCCCCGCTACTTCCCTTCTCGATTTAGCATTATTTAATACGCCATTATTTCCGAGATTTCCCATTTCACTCAGTATGATTGCTGCTGTCACAGCAAGCCTCGGTGCACTGACACTCCAACACACGGGACGAGATTGTGCGTTGAATTTCGATCAGACGATGTCCTGCACACACAACTTCCCTTCGGTTCTGTGTGCACAGTGGTGTTTGCAGAGAACTGGGAGGGGGGGGGAAAACGCGGATTTATTTTCCTATTACAGGCAGATAAATGGTGTTCGCTGCCTTTGAAGGCACCAGGGTGTCACTGTGTGTGTGTGTGTGTGTGTGTGTGTGTGTGTGTGTGTGTGTGTGTGTGTGTGTGTGTGTGTGTGTGTGTGTCAGGAGGTAATTAAGATGTGGGAGACATTTGCTCCAGATTCACTCTCAAAGTGCTGGCTTGCTTTTAAACGTTCATTTTCAGAACGGATCTCATACTCATGCCCTCCTCTTCATACGACTGCATTCCAATATTGTCGCTCAAACACTTTGAATTAGAATTTCAGAATTATAGCTCAGCCTTGACAGTAAGTCATTTCTCTTTCTTGCTCTGCGCCAGCACTTCTGTGTGTGTGTGTGTGTGTGTGTGTGTGTTCGCTCACACACATAAACACAAACACTTTACTGTGGCATAAACACCTAAACGTCTGGAGGAAGTTGAACTGTTTTGTGCCCCCCCCCCCCTTCTCCCTGTACGGTCTACATTGCACTGCATTACACGTTTCCCCCGATGAGATGTGCCCGCACAAATTGCACGGCATCTCATCTAGCACCAATCTAATTTAGATTGCCCACTTAAATTAGATTATATATTTTGCCATGTCTCATTTTAATTGCAGCTGGGATTTAAATTGCTCTGTCATCGTCCCCGAAACAGCTTTGCCGCACCATTAACATTTTGCATACGAGTGTTGATGTTTTGATTGTTTATGTGCCGGAGTGTAATTATAGGTGACTCGTCCTGTGTCTTATTCCTCTCTCAGTGTGGGAACCAATCAGAACTTCCACGAGAACCACAGCTTCAGTTTCTCCGCCCACTACTCCCACGGCATCACCTCGGCTATCTACCACCCTGGCCACCGGTAAGTGAGCTCCAACACCCTATCAACCTTAAGTGCTTGTCGAATGTAGTTAGATATTTTTGTAAAAATGAGCATTTTTACCAGCATTTGACTTTGAATCCATCAGTGGCAGCATAATCACTGCCTGTAGCATTCGCTTGACACCCTCGGTGATTTTATTTTCTCTTGTGGCCTCCACAGTTCGAGACCTACTCCTATTACAGCAGTGTTTCGTCAAGTGTTGTTCATGCATTTGTATTCAAACATCTACAGACGCCCCTAATAAATGCTTTTGAATCGATTTTAAACCCACGGCAGATGATGCTACGTGACGCCTTGTACATCTTCAATATTTGGATTTGAAAGTAGCCGTATAATTTCAAACGCTTTCATCATTTGATATCTCGGGAGGGTGGTGGGGGGGGGGGGGGGGGGGCAATTCGAGTAAACACCAGCATGTCTTCAATATGCTCGTAAATATGTATCGTATCGATCACTCTGCTAGAATTTACTGTGAATCTTACCATGAAAAAAAAGACAGGTTGTACAGTTAAAACACATATGAAGAAGAGGAACTCATCATGAAATATGTACCATAAATATCAGTTGATGAAAAGGGACATTCTTGCATAAGATGTTATATTATGGAATGGGGCCATTTGGCTTCCTCAGGACTAAATGAAGCACTGACTTTCATGCGGAACCTGCAGCAGTTGAATATAGCAGTCTAAAGCGTCCTTGGCCCTCCCCACCATGTGGCATTCAAAGGTTTCGGTTAATTATGTCTGACTCACACCCGCGTGACCTTACTGTCTCTCACCACGCTCCCCGAAGTCTGCACAAACCAGATTTAGTTTGGCCCGGTGAAGCTTGGTTTGGCAGCTTAATGGATTTTGGCAGCTACTGTCAAGTGTTTGCCAACTGATAGATGAGATGAAACTTTAATGATCCCTGTGTGAAAACTGGGTCAGCCACAGAAAGAATAGGATAGAGCAAAGAAGGCAAGGTGAGAAGCTGGATGTGTGGGAAAAAAATAATTCCACCAGCTGAACGTGAACACGTATAATGATGAAGATGAAACGTGTTCAGGATCAAGGAGACACTATGGAAGTGTTCACTTGTGACTGTTTGAAATGAAGTGGAGCAAAGATGAGATTACAAATGTTTCCAGATGTGCAGTTAGGCATTGTGATCTTTTCTTTATTAGGATTACAGAGGTAAAATCATGCATGCGAAGAATATACAGATGTGCATCGGGGATGCAAGAAGTAGTCTAACATCTGTTTTAATGAAACCTTAAACAGAGACAGAAAACTTGGCTTATATCAGACATGAGCTACTATGTTGATGCATCATTTATCTCACCCATTAGTTTATATATACTCACTCTCAGCTCTTGCCCCTTACTAAATGTCCAACTTGTCTGCACCAGGGGGCAGTGTTGAGCTGGACAGCTCCATCCACACCTCTCCTGACCGTTGTCGCATCTGTTCAGTTTCACCGCAAAGAGAGACCCACAAATGACTGTGGTCATTGTGCTATTGTCTGTGTCTTCAAACCATTGATTCCAGCCAGACTTTCACCTCTGTTAGATGACTTTTTTTTTTTAAACCTGCTACTTTAATAAGTGGCTCTTCACGAAATGTGAAAACTAACAGATACCTTGGCTTAAAAACCCAGGCTGAAGGATGACCCAGCGGTGACCATCTTAATTCTATGCTGTCCTTGTTATGCAATGCAAATTGATTTGTCAGGGGCACAATAATGGAGGTGTTTATCATGAGTGTGTGTGTGTGTGTGTGTGTGTGTGTGTGTGTGTGTGTGTTTGTTTGTCAGATTGCTGCTGGTGGGAGGCTGTGAGTCGGGGGATGACTGTACGTCCAAGGCCTCTTGCTATGGGATCACAGCCTGGAGGGCTCTGTCTGGATCGCCACACTACAAGCAGGTCACCAGCTATGAGGAAGACGTCAGCGCGGTGAGGAGACTACACACATGCACAAGCTATTCATGTACACACACACACACACACACACACACACACACACACACACTAATTATTGACATTTCCTCTCTGTGTTTGTTAGAATCAGAAGAGAGGTTTCTTCAAGATCCCGAGCTTCCGGCTGTTTTCCAGACAGGGAGATGAAAAGGTATCGCAACTCTCGTCTTGCCGTCATCCTCGATAAGAATTAAAAGCTTAATGGGAAGAATCTCGCCAACGTGTGTGTGTGTGTGTGTGTGTGTGTGTGTGTGTGTGTGTGTGTGTGTGCGTGCGCATTTATGATGTACAGGACGGTGTATTCCGCATGAGCCTGAGCCCCGACGGCACCCTGCTGGCCGTCATCCACTTCTCTGGTCGCCTGTCTCTCTGGGACGTCCCATCACTGAAACAGAGGGCGACATGGAGCCAGGACCAACAGGTACACCTCTAAGCTGCTTGTGTTTTATGTGTGCATGAATGTATTAATGTAATCTGTTTCTGGCCCAAGTATAAGCGTGTGTGTGTGTGTGTGTGTGTGTGTGTGTGTGTGTGTGTGTGTGTGCGCGTGCGTGTGCGTGTGCGCGTGTGCCCATTAGACATAAAGTGAGGTGGCTTAGAGAGAACTTATATTTGCAGAATGTTTTGCGGCGGGTGTGTATGTTGTTCTTCGTTGCCTGGTCTGAGCCGGCAGAGCCACTGTGTGTGTGCGTGTGTGTGTGTGTGTGTGTGTGTGTGTGTGTTGTGTAAGTGTAAACAGGGTTAGCAGATTAATTTCTCCCCCCGCTTCTTCTTTTTCTTCCCTTCCTCTTTGGTCCTTTCATCCTTCGGTCCTCCCCGCAGCCAGGATTTGAGGAGATCAACCCAGAGTGGAAGACATCGCTGGAGAGAAGGAAGAAAATAAAAGGTAGTTTGGCCCCGACGGGCTAAAGAGAACCGACTTTGTTGCTCACACAGCGGTGCACACTGGATACAATTTAATGATCTTTTGACACGTCTTATTCTCTGAATTATACAGTTATTTACACATACAACCGTATAGTGTCTGCCGAGGCCGGAAAATATTTCCCTCCCTCACAGTGTCCATGCTTTGGATTGTGGGTTTTTGTGCTTGTATATATGTCTGTGTGTATCTCTTTTTTTTTTTATGCAGCTTTACAGTCTTTTGTTTGACAGTTTGGGGCCAGATGTGACAGCAGTGACGGCTTGTGTAAGCAATAATCTGTGTGCGTCTACATCTAATGCATGACACGTGATGAATATGTCCACATGTGTAAATATGTCCTAGAGAAGGAAGCCGATTCCAAAAAAGTTAACGGGGGTGAAAAGAGAAAGTTCCAACACAAATCCCGATCGACTTTGGTCTACCGCCATGTGTGAACTGTAATCCTCTCCGTTACCTGTCCCAGATAAGGAGCAGTACTACCCGCTGGTGGACGTGAGCTGGTGGAGTGACATCGTGCTGATTCTCGCCCGCTGCTCCGGCTCCGTCACCGTGTCCTCCGTCAGGACGCTGCGCAACCTGCTGGGGAAGTCCTGCGAATGGTTCGAGCCCTCGCCTCGAGTGACCGCGGCGCACGACGGGGGCTTCCTCAGCCTGGAGGTGAATGTCAAGGCGGCGCTGTGCACGTGTGCTCAAGCAAACAGATTAGTCATAGAAGAGCGCGTGAGATCTTTTTAGCGCTAGTCACCCTCATAGACAAGAAGTTCACACACAGATCTGGCCAGGTCACCCAGTTTATCATTGGGAATCACTTCTTTTGTTTTAATTGTTAAAGATATGAAATGAAAAGCTTTTTGAGCCCCCTGTTTCTGGTGCAAAGTGAGTCTGTTGTACAGTCAAATCAATGTGTGCATTGAGTTGACATCCTTATGTACTGTAGCAGATGGGATTCCCCAAAGGACAGATTTTTTTTTTTCTTTCAGACAAATACAAATTTGATCTTTTATGACTACATCAGTTTGAGAATGTCCCCGTGTAACAACATGTGTGTGTAAAATGGTTAAAAGTGTGTGATGAAATATCTCTTTATTCCCCAACAAAGACCCTGATATCTCATCACCCTCCACTTTTATTCCAGTCCTCCCCTTTTCTTTCTTTTTTTCTCTGATTGCATACAGAAAGAGAGAGAGAAAAAAAGGGGAGATATTTCTTTACCAGCCAGCTGCCAACTTTTTGGAAAGGTTTCATCAGCCTGCTTCGGCATGGAGAGAGGGGGATGGTGGGGGGGGGGGGGTTGAAATTACCTTGAGCATGGGGCTTGTGCTGCGTGCACGCCTCCGCAGATGTGGAATAATGTGACCTTGCGTGTTGAAGATGATAACAAGTGCATCATCTAGAGTGGCGTATTAGTGCAGCGCTATGCAAGCAGCCTCGGCTCCTCGTTGATTAAGGCGCTTGATGCTTTACAGGTGCTCAATGTTTTGTAAGCGCTGGCTGGGAAGCCCCTCTGCTGGAGGCTTGCACTTCTCTCTAGTGAGCTGAAAACCCAGAAGTGCATCTCGACAGAATAGGAAGACTCGGGGCGTTGGGGGATTGAAAAAAGGGCAAATAATATTCCCCCAACTGAGGCAATAAACTAGAGAAGACAAGTTGGAGAAAGTACCGTGGACCGCTTGGATTCAGATTTGTTTTATCGAGCAGCTTGACCTTGTTTTGTGTTGTAGACGGCGTGCTGATCTGGCAGGAGGGTGTTCAATTAATTGTGTTTACCAGCTTAAGCACAGCTAGATGTAAACTGCGCTGCATTGCATTCCGCGCTTCATTTTTTCGTTCTTCACTTCCTGCTGGCAAAGACGTGTCCACTCTCAGCGCCGGAAAGTCATTCTGGGCGAAGGCTGTAAATCTTGACAGTCTCGGCCTCAATCATTCTTCTGTTTCGCAGCCCTCACTTTATGATTTGGGCCAACAAGGCAGATGTATTTTTATGTATAGAGACAACTGGGGCTTTATGATCACATCCGAGGCATATGTTTGCAGTATAACTCAAAGTTATGTTTAAATCACTCGTGTATTTGTTGGAACTCTTGTTCATCAATCCTCTCGTGCGCCCTCATGTTTTGAATTCTTCTGCTTCCATCCTTGTTAAAGTTTACTACCGTTTTTTTTTGTTTTTTGTTGTTGTATCATCCACAGTGTGAGGTGAAGCTGGCCCAGAAGCGTGGCCGCCTGGAGACCAGCCTGAGCGGCGGGTCCGGCGAGGACGAGGAGGGGGACGACGGTGGAGACTCTGACTCGGACGAAGAGTCCTCGGCCAAAGCCCGCTACTTTGGCTACATCAAGCAGGGCCTGTATTACGTGACGGAGATGGAGCGGTTCACCCCGCCACGCAAACGGCCCCGCACCGTGATCAAGAACTACCGCCTGGTCAGCCTGAGGTCAACGACCCCGGAGGAACTGTACCAGAGGAAGGTAGGCTTGTCAGTGAGAGACTCTCTTTCAGCGCTTAGGTTGTGCTCCACAGGTAAAAGTTGCTTTTTTTGATTGCAACTTAATTAGTAAGAGGCATGCGGATAACTTCGTGGGTGTATTTTAGAAGACTTTCTTCCGAGCCTCAATCCATGTTGTCACATTTTTTGTTTTTGTTTGAAAGAGCGACTTTTGAAAGTGCTGTCTCAGATAAAGGGAGAATAATGAGCCCCCTGCGGTTTAACATTGGCGATGTTGTTGCACAGCTTTTTGCAAAAATTGTCTAACCTTTTTGAGGACACGCATGATACAGGAGAACTCTATTAAATGTTTAGCAGGGCAACGTTTTTGAAGAAGCGTAAGGTTGTCTTTTAGTTTTTGGACTTTACTGGAGGCACAGCCTGAGGGATGGCGGTCGGTCGGAGGGTCCACCGCTCCGGTCCAGACCGAAATATCTCAACAGCTATCTGATGAGCTGCCGGGAGGGTTTTGTACAAACGTTCATGCTCCCAAGAGGATGACTCACACTGCCCTGGGTGATCCCCTGACTTTTCCTCTTGTGCCACACTGAGGTTGTGATTTTAAGTGAACTGTTTAACGATTGGATGGACTTTCATGACATTTGGTACCTGCATTCATGTTCCCCACAGGATGAATTTTGCCACTTTGTCAGTTCGGTTACTGTTCATCTAGCGGCATCATCCGGTCAAACTTTCGCTTTTGTTAAATTTTTTTGAATGACCAATGACCCTGCGGAACTAATGACATTCCCATCAGCCTTAGCTCTACTTTGTGTGTAGCGCTAATTAGCAAATGTTAGCATGGTAACATTTGCCGTGCCCAATTAGAGCCACACAGAGCCGCTAGCATTAGTCTTTGAGATTTTAATGAAGAGCCAGTTGGTTGGTTACTGAGGTGCTCAGTGACTCTGTGGAGAAGTCACATCGCAGTATTTATATTTCGTAACATTTACATAATCGTTATGACCTGCCTGGAAAGGTTCTTTTATTTAAAAATTCAGGTCGCAGTTGCAGTGGGACCAATAGGAGTGTTCAGAATGAGGTGGCTTATCTCGTTCGGAGAGTCACAATGAAGAGTCACATTTCTGTTATTGTTTACTTATTTATCGACACACACACACACACACACACACACACACACACACACACACACACAGACAGAAACACACAACAGAATCGCATGTTTAGGCGAGAAAAGCTTTAGTCAGTGCTCATGCCTTCATGTTTGGATTTAAATTTTCTTTTAGCTCAGCGATCTAAACAGCCATTCCAAAGCTGACGTGCAGTTCTCTGCCTCACACAGTTGTTATAAATTCATTTTGGCAAAGAAATTGATATTGCCTATTTAATATTTCAAAGATACTGCATTCCTAATTAAACCACCCCCTTTTTGTAAGGCCTTTATCATAAGCAAAGTAATACACGAGCCACATGCGCCTCGCCGTATGCCATTAATCATTTTTTAAGATCGGTCGTCAATTGTCTTCAATGGTGGGCATCACGCTCACCGCGAAAGTCTTTGTTTCTTTTTTTTGCTGCTTAATTTAGCAGCAGCCGAAGGACGTCACATGAATCTGCGTGGTCACTGACTGAATTATAACAGGCTGATCTGCGAAATTGGTTTCTGACTAAATAAACCCTGTGCCAGCTCAGTGAAGTGCTATTGTTTTGTTGGATCGGCTCCAGAGTGCCGCTGATGAGAAAT
>NW_027176307.1:11028365-11093365 GCF_023349555.1 Cebidichthys violaceus | reverse complement strand
ATTTTCTTTCATCAAATATCCCCAAATACCCTACTCCCCATAGCTATCCTCCTTATCCCTCAGTAGCAGACCCAATCCAGGCTGTGTCACATTGCACATTGCTGCACAGATTGAAATCTGCGTGTCAGAGCTGTTCCCATTCAGTGTTTAAGTATTCAGATTGCGTACTCAGGATTTCGGAAGTGCTCAGATTTATTCAAAATCTTAGCTTCTTTGTCTTTTGAGTGTGATGGAAAATTGGGCCATGGACTTTAGCCTCTACATTTGCTTTATATGTGATATGGTTTTAATTAATTTAAAACATTTTATTCATTCAATCCTGTGTCGATGAAGCTTGAATCAGTCATATACCCTTGGGATAATATAAAACACATTTGTTGTAGTGCGATTTGTTCCACAGTGTGAAGAAAACATGTGTATGTATGTGTTGATCACGCCCGCATAATGTGTTGATCGTGTGCATTTTTGTTCATCCCACAGATTGACAATGAGGAGTACGGTGAAGCCCTGTCTCTTGCTCAAGCGTACAATCTGGATTCTGACCTGGTCTACCAGAGGCAGTGGAGGAAGAGCACCGTCAGCATCGCCTCAATACAAGATTATCTGGTAAGACACGGCAGAAATAAGATGGATAGATGTCAGGAAAGGAGGAGGGATGGAGAAGAAGAATGATTGTATCAGATTTTTGCCGTTTTTAGACATCTGGTAAGAAAACATACCGTATGTGTGTTGGTGAGTAGGGGTACTGCACACAGCCCCCTTACTCTATTTCACGCATCATTTTTACCAATTTGTTGCAAATTTTCACACCCATCCTTCCTAATTCTGTATCTCACCTCAACCCATCATTTCTTCTGAACTCATTCCCTCTCACATCCCACCCAGAGCAAGATCTGCAAGCGCTCATGGGTGCTGCACGAGTGCGCGGAGCGGGTCCCAGAGAACGTTGACGCGACCAAGGAGCTGCTGCAGTACGGTCTGAAGGGAACCGACCTCGAGGCCCTCATAGCAATAGGAAACAGGGAAGACGGCGGCAGGTGGGGCGTCCACGAACACACAAATCCTTGAACCAAAATAGCGCAGTATGAATGCCAATTGAGTTTTCTTTCCGAGGATTCATTCTGCATGCCTCGGTACGTGTCATTTCCTTTCCATCGCCCAGGTTCATCATGCCAGGTGACGTCGACCTCGATGACGTTCCCTACGAAGACATCCTGTCAGGCGAGGAGGAGCTGGAGGTGAAGAAGGAGCGGGAGAGCAGGAAGAGAGGAGAGCTGTTGGCCAGGGTCGACTTCAGCAGGTACACAGACAGACGGCTGGTTAGTCAGCTCAGTTCTTCAGCCAGGCAGCAGATGAAAACAGAAAGTCGCAGCAGGCAGAAACGCTGCCAGTGGTCTGAATTCCTAGAGACTGGAGTATTTATCTGAACAAAATTAACAAGGCTGGCTAGTGGTTACAGGGACCATCCTTCAGCTGGAGGACCCAAGCTTGGTTGGCAAGCGTCTTCCTTACTGAAGTGAAAGCTACCAAAGTCATTATTTCATAAAGTCATTATTTCATACACGCAATCCTTTTAAAGGTTTTTAGGCATTCTAGCACCAATGTTGGTCCACTAGTCGGTCTATTATTGGTTGGCTGTTGTTTGGTCGGTCCACCACTTTGTAAAGACATTCATGGAGAATGAAGCATGCTGACCTTCCTGATCCTCTAACTTTTCTTATATCTCTTACTATATGATGGATTGCAATGACATTTTCTACTAATACTCAAAATATTAAATACATTTGGTTACATTTCCTACGTCACTCATAGCTATAATGCTTTATAGTGTATTGAAACATCTCATTAATATTCACAATGCTTTATAACAATAATATTAACAAATCATTGACTGCAGCTTTTTGAGATTAACATTAAAATGAATTCATTTTTCATGCAAATGCCTTAAAAGCTTAACCTGCACATATAAGACAAAGGGTAAACGGTACAATTCTCGGAGCACCCGCAAAGAGTGAATCGCTAACTTCACTGCCAAGCGAATAGCATTTAGATGTTCTTGTGCTAATTCAATGTAATTGTAATTTGCATAAATTTGGAGCAAAACGGGCCCCTTTCTATGCAAATGAGCCTCAATACAAAAACAGTCCAATTCACAGAGATTGGCACTAATCGGAGCCTTCGGAGAGTTGGTGGTGACTGAAGCGCGTTCATGAGGGCTGTTCTTGTTTTACAGTCTGAAGGTGTGTGTTTGAAAACACTGACAGACGTCAGACGTATGGTTTCTCTCTTGTCGGTCAGGACCTGTAGCTCGCGGCCATAATTTATTGAATGGCCGTGTTGGCGCTGTAACACCATTCGCGCAATCTTTTGGGTCAATCTGACCTGAAGACGTGGCAGATAGAGGTTGCAAGTGACGCGCAATTCAATGGCGCTATCAGCGGCCGCAATCCATTTTCTGTGAATTTCGCAAATTAGTCTCGTCACAACGCTGGTGGAAGCCGTTTTGTATTATTTTCTGCTAAACTTTTCAGACTGCACCACCAGGATTCAATGTCTTAGAAACAGGAAACCTGACGCTGCCCCGAGTGAGTCGCCTGTTTAAAGAGCTTTAAATGACAATCATTATTCAACGGTGTGAACTATAATGATGGGGGGGTAGTTGAAAATGAAGAATAAGAGAAATTGTTGTGACGGTGTGGACGAGGACACAATGAGGAAATGGGCGAGAGGTCCGCCAAATTGAACACAGATTGTTTGATTGAGAGAGAGAGAGAGAGAGAGAGAGAGAGACATTAATGAGGATCAGGAGAGCGGCGGGGAGGGTGAAGATTAGTGGGTAATCTGCTGGAGGTAATTTATGCCTTTGTTGTTGAGTGCCCAGGGAAAGACTAATGAAAAACCCTTTAGTGATCACTAATCACCTCTCATACACACACACTTACATGCAAATAAGCACACCCATGTATCACCAAACACTCTTAAGCTTAATTTGATTTCATACACGTGTTACACACTTCTGTTGTCAACACAAAGCAATACGCTGAAATGAACGATGCACATTTACAACGCTCACACACTCACTCTCTCTCACACACACACACCCACTGGGTTTACGCCAGCAAGCGGTGTGCATACAGGTATTTAAGCTTCAGCAGCTGGGGTTGTGCCGTTTCCATTGTTGTCCTCACCTCAGATACTTAACCATGAGCCTCAGGTCTGTATTTGAACGAGGAAGAGCAGAAACACGGTAATATCTCCCCCTCAGCTCCCCGTCTAATGTTTTTTTTTTTTTGTCTGTTTGGCTCATTGTTCAATAAAACTGTTTAGCTTTATTGCGGACCTGTAGTTCGTGGTAGATTGAGGAGATGCAGGGGAAGAAAAAGACAGAAGTGGGAGTAAAAAAAAAAAAAAAGATAATTTACAAACCAGCCATTGCATTAAATCGTCAGTGAATTGCCCTCTTTAAATATGTGGATTTTTCTCCTCTCTCTCTTTTGAGTCATAGTGTCTGCCAGGCAGCTAATACATGTGTCTCCAAAATGTGTTTTTATATATATATATGTACATATGCATATAAGTGTGTTCCCCTCACTATTTTAGCTACCCATGTTGCCTTGAGGTCTGAGACGGATAATAATTCTCTTAATTTCTTTTTAACTACACCACCATTACAGAAATGGCTCGGTATCGATCACAGCTGCTCTGTGGGAGATGCTCTTGTGTGTAGATAAGGACTGTACTTAACCACTGACTGTCACACAGACCTCTGTGTGTGTGTGTGTGTGTGTGTGTGTGTGTGTGTGTGTGTGTGTGTGTGTGTGTGTGTGTGTGTGTGTGTGTGTGCGCGCGCGCGCTTGAAAGACATGATCAATGAGGAGGTTTTTTTTCTCTATCACAGTGAAACAAAGTGTGATTATTCTTAACTCCTGGGTTAAAACAACAAAAGGCTTTTGAAAGTCAGTCGTAAAGATCGATAATCAATAATCAGACTCAAACCCACTCAGTCGATTTCTGCTTTAATATACAAGACGATGAAAGGTGTTCATTTCCCTCACCTAATGCACATCTCCAGCCTCTCATGTTACTACCAGCTTTTTACCCCTATAGGCAACGCATCCCGTTATCCTGGAATGTAATGTCGCATAAAATACAGACTTCCTCAGGTCTTGGTTATTGCTTCATATTCTTAACTGTCATGCTCCATTCTGTTTTGAAACAGTTTGGGCTGCATGCAGACAGCTTTATCTTTTAGCCCCTTTCTTGTCAGTCTGTGTGTGTGTGTGTGTGTGTGTGTGTGTGTGTGTGTGTGCGTGCATAATAAAGTATAATTCAGCATCCGCCAAGGGCCATTATATCTGCATACAACAACAAGATGGACAATACTGCGGTAGTGGTGTATTTGTGCGTGTGTGTGTGTGAGTGAGGGAGAAAGAGGGGGAAAAGGTGTGAGGATGAGAGTGCACAGTCTGCTGCAAGGTGTTTATGTTCTTATCTGATTAGATTCAGACCTCAATCAGAAGTCTCGTTTTCTCATTTGCTCCAGTATTGGTTGTGTGTGTGTGTGTGTGTGTGTGTGTGTGTGTGTGTGTGTGTGTTTGTGTGTGACGCCTGTTTATGCTTTTTCCGTGGGATCGTGTGCATGTGAAGACATGAGCCGAAGTGTTTTTGTCTGTTTATGCAGTCCAATTTTGTCCCTCACACTGTGTGATAATCGCTTTTATCACTTGCTGCATTTCTGTGAGCGTGTTAGTGTGTGTGTGTGTGTGTATGTGTGTGTGTGTGTATGTGTGTGTGTGTGTGTGAGAATGCAAGTGTGTTGGCCTGTTTATGCGGTTCAATCTCTGTCCAGAACAGTCATATCTAGGGTGTTTGTACAGAGATGGAGGGCGATGCCATCTGATTGTAATAACCTGCAGTCCTGATAGCTTCAGAATATATCTCACACACACACACACACACACACACACACACACACACACACATCCACACCTTGAGGCAATCAGGGACCAGTCTCTTTACATTAGACAGCATGTGCGATGATGCGTAGCGGTCTAAAGCGCAGTTTAAGCCGTGAGCATTAAACCCTAACCCTCACAGCCCCACGTCTCTGTTCAGAGGTGTCGCAGTGTTTTCGTTCGCTCGTGGCCCCTCTCTTAACCGCGTTTCCCCCCTCGAGTCAAGTGTTTATCGAAAGGGCAATTCGGGGAACCAATATAAACCTTTGCAAAGGCGCGGGCGCTCTGCTTTTTTTGTTTTGTTTGGGCGTACAGCCAGGTTGCCCATTGGTATGTGTGACAGTGTGCGACATGCTGTTTGTGCCGTACGTCGGTGGAATGCTGCAGCAGGTCGAGCAATTTAGAAGAAGTAGACGTGGACCCGAGTTGAACACTGAGCCGACTATAACCCGTTGGTGGCCATTTCCGCAATGCCAAGCCGGTGTTTAAGTTTAAGACCGCTTAATCAATGGCTGATGTTAAATCCCTGACTGGTCATTTGGATGAGAGTCACACACACTTAGTTTCTTAGAGACATTGTCTGGCTGGCGTGGCTGAAAGTGCACTTGATTTGTACACATTTGACTTGTTCTGCAGTTAATTAAGAGGGTTATCAAAACTTGAGAATGAGAGACGTCTCCATGTTGGAGTTCATGATTGAGCCGTCATTCAAACCCCCAAGAGGACAACAGACAGGCTAAACTAGCTTTTTAACGTTTCCTCTCATCTCCGCTCCTTCTCTCCTCTCTCCCTCCTCCATCTCTCCATTTATTTTCACTTTTGCTCTGAAGAGGCAGAGCAAAGCAATAATTACCACTGGTACGAGTGCTAAGCCGCCACTCTTTGATGTGCCGGAGAGAGAGTGTGCTGAGCCGGTGTTAATCTCTGTTAGTCTGTGTAGAGGAACCCCGATAAGGCCCGATAGCGCCCTCTGTAATGAGGGATTAGGGATTAAGACGGCGGTGGAGGGGTCAGCTCTCCTGTGGTCACACTGCGGTTGATCCGGGCCAAGTTTTTAGGGGAGCTTTGGGCACTGCTCCACATGGTGTTTCCTTGTGTGTGTGTGTGTGTGTGTGTGTGTGTGTGTGTGTGTGTGTGTGTGTGTGTGTGTGAAAAGGTGTTGTAAATGGCTTTATTTTTACCCGACCACTCGCGGTAGCTTTCAGCCTTTTGCGGTTCCTCTCCCTCGGGCATACCTCGGGTGATGGAATTGGAGGTAGATGCTTTATAACCTAGTGCCTCGGTTGTTTGTGGTCGTCCAATTTATTTATGGTCGTGATTAAATGACATTGAAAATGGATTTGATTCTCACAGGGCAATCACTCACCTCATTGACAAACGGCGTCCCATACATAACAACCGAAGGGTTCTTGTGGTCATAAGGAGTTGATTTGTTGCCCTTAAAAAATGATTAGGTCTAGAGGGCACCGTGTGGTATTGTAGTCACCGGTCCCAAGCATTGTTATGGAAGTCCCTGCGGGTGTTCCGTATCGGCTCAATTTACAGTCAATTTAAAGCTGCAGTGCGCTGACAACGAAACCCTATTCAGATCCTGTAATTTGAGTTTTCAATGCACCGCTTTTTGGACGTTACAGGAATGTCGATGTGTTGACATGATCGTCACGGGCATGTTGTTGATTTTATGTGCGCCCATGCTTAGGCTGACTCTGGAGCAGAAGGAGCTGTGTCGGAGCCGACTGAAACTACTCTCCTACCTGGACCGTCTGGAAACATACGAGGTAACAACAAATCGACCCTCCCAGGAAATCCTCCTATTGCACTACATGAAGTCAGCCACAGTGAGCCACAGTTAAAACGACTTAATTAAGGCTTTCATGTGGACTAATCTTCTGATTATTCCTCTTGTTTCATTGTTTGTCTATGAAATGTCAGCAAATAGTGAAAACTGTCACAGTCTCAGAGAACCGGACACTTTATTATCGTAGAAGAAAAACACAAAATGTTCACATTTGAGAAGAGGGAGACGGTAAAGTTTTGCCATTAAAGAAATACTCAAACAACGAATGATCAAAATAGCTTTAATTGTCTGTCAATTGACTGTTTATCAAAATCAAGCATCAAGTAGGTCATTAGTCAAACACGCTGTTGTCTACACTCCAGTCTTCTGTCAGTGTCTTCCCTGAGGCCGTTGAGCCACGACTTCACTGCAGTTACACATGTGAACGGAAGAGATAAAGCCGGTTTTGGGTCATGCTCTTGAAGTGGAAGTCGTTTGGTCCCGTGTTTACCGGCTTCGCGGATGAAAATGAAAGCGTATCCTGCCGGTCAGATATGTGTGAGATGACTGAAATCCCTCCTGTGTAAACGCAGTGTTGGGACCGCAGACGTCTCGGCCTCGCCAGGATCAATTTGTTTAGAAAGTAATTAATGAGATCCGCCTCCAACAACGCCAGTGACGTGAGATAGAAAATAATACATTAACATGTTTCGCATGAGACACAAACGCTACGTCAGCGCTTTTGTTAAGCGTTCTTCATTGTTTTCCCATCGGCACCCTAATGCGTTCACATCCAATCCCGCCAAAGCACCGAGGCGTTCCTCGTCTTTTTATTAACACTCTCTCTCTCTTAACCCCGCTAATCTCTTTCAGAAATATTCAAAAGTTGGGGAAGATATTTACGTGAGGGGCATTTGAAGTATGCAAATAAAAGAATGACGGTAGAGTGGAGGTAGCTATCCGAGAGACAAATGTGATACAAGAAAACACAGTTTTACTGTGCTAGTGATAGGCCTTCAGCATAAAAGCATAGAGGGCAGCATAGATAGATGAACTTTGACACTTGCGACCGTTTAACACTTGAGATTTATGATGATTAATGTTAAGACGAACACCCTTTTCATCCACTATAAATCTTAGACGAGCAGGAGAGGAGAGATGAGGTTTTTCACCCTGCTACATATTCAACTCAGACAGAATGACGTCTCTCTTTTTATTCGGACATTGTCATGGTAACTGCGCTACTCGTCTGATTCCTTTTGCCCCAATCCATTTTCTCTGGCTGTCTATGAATATGATATTAGGGTTTTTATCATCCGACTTTGGCCGGCTCTGTCTGCATACGGCCCATTCAAAGGCTATCTATCAGACACACAGATTCCCACACACACGCACACACACACACACCCTGGCATAGAGGAGGCTACAGAGATTCTAAAAACACACACACACACACACACACACACACACACACACACACACACACACACACACACACACACACACACACACACATCTCTCTCAGCCAAAGGCCAGCACAAGAAATGTTCCCATCTGACATACTGTATGCGTGTGCGCACACTCTCACACTCGCACACTCTCACACTCGCACACTCTCACACTCTCACACCTTCCTCAGATGGTTTCAACTAGAAGGACACGACAGCCGTGTTCTAGAAAGTTAAATAGCATCTCTGTTGATTTTGTCTCTTCACATTCATCTGCATTCACATCCTCTATACCCGCTCTTTGTTTTTCATCTTTAGTGTGACTTTCCCCACTACTCCCCAAAAAAAATAACCCTCTGCTTCACAAATGTCTTTTTATGAACCACAGTTGTATTCCTCAACTCCTCTGGTCTCTCTCTCTCTCTCTCTCTCTCTCTCTCTCTCTACACCTCTCTCTCTCTACCTCTCTCTACCTCTCTCTCTTTCTCTCTCTCTCTCTCTCTCTCTCTCTACCTCTACCTCTACCTCTACCTCTCTCTCTCTCTCTCTCCCTCTACCTCTACCTCTCTCTCTCTCTCTCTCTCTCTCTCTCGCTCTACCTCTATACCTCTCTCTCTCTCGCTCTCGCTTTCTCTCTCTCTCTCTCTCTCTCTCTCTCTCTCTCTCTCTCTCTCTCTCTCTCTCTCTCTCTCTCTACAGGACATTCTTGGCGGTCCTCACGCAGCGGAGCAGAAATATGATGCAGAGTTCTTCAAGAAGTTCCGCAGTCAAAATATCGTTTTATCAGCAAGAAACTACGCCAGGGTAACATAAGGCTAATATTTTTTTATAGTGTCTTGCCAATAATCTCACTTAATTTGGTTGTTTTAGCCTTCTGCATCTCCACTGGCATACAATGAGAGATATACGCTCACAGAACGAACGCAACAGTCCTGCAATAAATGCTAACTTTATTCGTCGTGATGGAAGGATTTATTGCAGGATTGTTGGATCAGACTGCTTTAGTTTTTTAGATTTAACTAATACACCAGCACCTGTGTGTGTGTGTGTGTGTGTGTGTGTGTGTGTGTGTGTTTGTGTGTGTGTGTGTGTGTGTGTGTGTTTCTTTGTATTTTATACCAAAGTTTGGACTTCGACTCCAGTCGATCACATTAGAATTTGCTGTTTTGAGCCAAATAATTTGATAATAATTAGATTTAAATGGATTTCATAAAAGGTTTCAGTTGTTGGATCATTGGTTTGCCTACAGGAGAGCAACGTGCAGGCGCTGGACATCCTGTTCACGTACCACGGCGCCGAGCTCCTCCAGCATCGCCTCGCCATCCTTCACAACTTCCCAGAAACCACCTCTCCGCACGAGTACACCATCCTGCTGCCTGAAGCCCGGTGAGACGCACATAAAAGCACACAAAAGGTCGACATTAGTTCAAATGCTACCAAAACACCGCCGGGACAAACTGATTTAAGAATGAATTGGTCTGTTGAATAACATTATTTAATTTGTGGGAATTGATTGTACTAATATTGGAATTTACACTTTTGAACAGGGGCTAAACATGTATGAAAATACTTACTTTTGATATTAATGAATGCCTAGGTGCAGTTTAAAAATAACATTTAAGTAACATGTAAACACTATTTAGAAATTAGCCCAACTGAAAAACTCTTTACCCTCGTCTCTAATTCCCTTTTCACAAACAATTCACTTTGCAAACATAGAAGCAAAACCACGTACACGCTACCTCAGGGGGAACGCGGCCCCTCTGATGTCTGAAAGTCAACATTCGCACCTTTCTGGAATACACAAGTGGCACGCCTCACCACATTTCAAATTAAGATCACCTAAATCTGGAATCACACCTCTGTGTGTGTGTGTGTGTGTGTGTGTGTGTGTGTGTGTGTGTGTGTCTCTCTCTCTCACCGTCACACAGCAGGACTCTTTTCTTCCATTACACCGAGTGTACGCACACATAGCTTAAGGGCTGAGCTGCAAACACAGCGATGACATGAAAGGAGAGAGAGACGCTTCTAAATTTACATGAAAACAACATTTTATACTTTTAAAATGATACGATACATGTGGAAGTGGTTGCATTTTTCCGCCTGCACTTTGGTTTTGTTCTAGTTTTCATTTTTTGCTTTGGGAGGAGGAGAGGAGAGGAGAGGAGATGAGATGATGGAGGAGCGCTTCATTCCTCACCCCTTTATGGTTCACTAATAGAGGTGACAGACTGGGTTTACTGATGACTGCTGCCGGCCATCCATTTTTGCCTTTTTGTTTCCTCTAACTTGTCATTTCCATTTTACTCTTCTCCCTCGGCCTTTTCCCGTTCCTCCATTCTCGACTATTCCTGCATGCTCTGTGCCGGTATTGAAGTTATTCATACACCACGTATACATTTGTATTAAGAAATACATGAATACAAGGCCAAAGTCCCCTGGAGCTTTACAAAATATAAAACATATACATATATTGGAATTTTTGTTCTTACGGCTTCACACACACACACACACACACACACACACACACACACACACACACACACACAGGACCATCGCGCTCTTTCATTAGCCGTGTCTCAGTTTGTATGGAGGTCAGGTGGCTGTGGCTCTGCAGTGAGCATCCATCATGGCTGTGCCGCTGTGGGGCAGTTTCCTATTTCCCCCAGCCTGTGAGCACCAACTGCTCCTCCTCCCAACAGCGCGTCGCTCCTCCACTGCAGCAGACGGATGCCATCTGTTTGGAGCTCACTCGCTATATTCTAAAGTCTTGCGTAAACCAAAAGAGGGGAATATATATATATATATATATATATATATATATATACATATATATATATATATATACATATATATATATATATATATATATATATATATATATATATATATATATATGTATATATATATATATATATATATATATATATACACACACACACACACACACACACACACACACACTCACTCCTGTATTATTGATCAGGGTCTGCAGATGGGGATGTGCGTGAATGAATGCAGAACGGTGATATTTAGTTGAAAACTTTGCCCCTCGAGCTTGAAGAGGATCGGATTAAATAGAAGTAAAACTAAAGCACCGGCTCCGAGTTTGCTTTGCATCTCCATTTTCCTCCCCGCCCCGCCTCCTCGCCTCTCTCAGGCTGACGTGAAGTAGATCAGGGGAGCGAGCGCGGAATAATTCATTCCCCTCATCGATATCCGAGCTCTCGCACCAATATTTACTCTTCACCCTCTAACCCGGCTGTCTTTAATGAGGAAAGAGGACCAGGGAGTTGGGGAACGACAAGGGGGGGGGGGACCAAGAGGAAGAACCAAGACTTCTCCATCTCTGTCGACTCCGCGTTTAAAACTCCAATCTGAATGGATGAACTTGTGCCGGAGTGTTGGTAAAAAGATCTTCCCGCTTTTGTGCGTTGACATAAATCACCCCTCGCTACTCGGACACATCCTATGTATTTTCGTGATTGGATAGAATTTATGGTTGTGTTAAAAAACTGCAGCAGCGCTCGTGCACTCGGCCTTTAACTGCACCAAAGCTATAGATGATTTGTAGCTAGCTCCATCTCCTTGGGTTTTACAGCCACAGTACATATTTTTCTGTCTACAAAAAAATAGATAACAAGAAGAAAAGCATTAATCCGAGAATAAGATATGAATCGGCTTCCTTTCACCTCCCCCAGTGTCCCAGTATGACTGCATGCATCTGAGTGTCTGAGTCGTGTCAGCAGAGACACGCGAGGTTACAGAGTCATTCTTCACTTTGGTTTCTTTTCTTGTGTGTTCCCTATTCATCTTCCTCAGACCTGTCACACTCAAGGAGACCAGGAAGAAGCAAAGCTGAGTTCCAACACGGCATTTTAGAAAATAAAAGTCCTGGCTATTTACAACCCAGGCACGACTCTCTCCGAAAGTTCTTTGAATTGTTTATTGTTTATTGCTGTGCTTTTGTTTTGTTATTTTCTCACCGGTTCTTTCCTTATTATGCTCTGCTGTTTCCATTTCCCATAAGTTGCTACCTGTCACCAGAGTTTTCCTGTAATTTATGACCGTGTTTAGTTTGAGACAGTAAACGTCTTTGCTGATTTACCAGGTGCCATTATAGGTGGGGGGGCAGGTGTGTTTTTTTTGTTTTTTTTTGGACTCCTGGCTGGTCTCTGTTCTGATATTTGTTCTTGAGCTAAAACCGACCCTTCTTCTTCTGATTTAGTATCTCTCTCCTCCTCTCTTCTTCTCTGTCTTGCTGAGCCTTTGCCTCTTTCCCTCTTGTTGACTCGTTGGTCTGTGCCTTTTTTTTTTTTTTTTCTTTTACTCTCAGCATGGATGACGGAGGTGATTTGGTGTTGATTCCATGGGACGAGCAGAGACACCGAGAGATGGACTGGTGCGAGGCAGAGGAGTGCAGGTAAACGGTGAACGCCGCCTTCGACGGACACGCTAACACTGTCGCGTCGTCCTCTACGTGTTCTGAGAAACCAAATACTTTAAATCTACCGATAGGATTGTACAATCTCTCCATACCCACGATAACAAAAGGCTCTGGGAGCGTAGAATTGTTAAAATTCAGGTTCCATACAGGCCAGCTGCTTGTGCTGGCATCATTACGTGAAACAAAACATGACATCCTATTATCTAAATGTGAAACGGAACCATAACAAACTAATACCAAATCTTGTTGCGCAGCCAATTTATGCCATTTGCTCGCTAGGCATTTGGGAGGCCGGCTTCATTTACAATTTCATTTAGCGAGCTCTTTTTTTTATTGCTCTTTTGTGTCGAGTCATAATACCAGTTGGCTGTCGTGGTGCGCTTGGCCCGGGATTGCTGGGTGAAAGTTTGACACTGTGATTGTGTGGTGCCAGCAACGTTTAAGACTGTGTTTACGACTGCGCTTACGACTTTGTTTACGACGCCCACACTTCCTTTTTTTTTTTTTTTTTTTTTTTGCCATATTATATCCTCAGTTTTGCTATTTTTCTTTCTTCTGTTCATGTTTTTTTTCCTCTTCTCCCTTTTCGCTGGAACCCTATATCCTTCTGAAAGGATAAAGGATTAAATTATTCTCTCAATTCCCACGAGGAGAGCAAAAAGTCATCGCTGTGTTACTCAGTCTTCCCTATCCCGCTGCTACTGAACAAGGAAGTCTTTATTAACGGATTGATTCCTAAAATGCAAATGTATTTACAGCAGCGGGACAGTAAATGTGGGCTTTTAATAGATTTTGTTGATTGTAAGGAAAATATCGAATATAATATAGATTTTCCATCCCCCCCTAGTTATCTACTGTCTGTCTCTACTCTCCTATCTCCACTCTTCCTCCATGTCTTCCTCAGAGCTATGCTGGACCAGAACCTGTTTGATGACGACACTTTCCTGTATGAGGGCGCTCCAGAGCTGCTGAGGTTCCGCACAGCCGCTCCGTCCATCGAGCTTCTGACCGACTGGTACCAGAGCAGAGCTAAGGACATCGACTCCTGCTCCAGACAGGTACCGGCACTCAATGGTGCCACGAAGGCGCTTCACTCAAGGAGGTTCTTGGCCACTCAGCGTTAAGGTGACACATTTTCACGCCCTGCAGAGGTTCCCTTCCAGGTTCCCTCTTCTTGATTTGAACTTACAGCAGCATAAAGGAATTAGTAGACATCTGGCACTTGTGATAATTGCCGTTGCACATTGCTCTCTTACATAATTGGGGCAGAAATATGTGACAAGCTTGGATTCGGGGCTGCAGAGGAGATGTTGCCAGCCTCCCATCAGTCAGGGTCACTTTGATCCTATCTGTGACAGTCATTATCATATTTTCCATATGGAACTCTAATGAAGAGTTTCCAAAAACGTCTGTCATCTGCGTTCTGTTGCTGCAACTGAGAAATAGGACTTGATAGGACTTGTTTAGTGGAGTAATGGGATGTAACCGCTGGAGCTGCCCACTCTTTCCACCCACACCATCCACATGGCAGCTCCGTCCCCTCCGTAGCTCCTTCACAGTGATGGATCAAGGCTGTCACAGCGCTCCCTTTTGTCTTTGTGAACGGACTAACTAGGGTGCAGTCATATCTTTCCCCCTCATTTCTCCATTTCATCCTTTTCACTGGGTTGTAAGGAGGGCGGAGGAGAAGGGAATTTGGGAGTCCATTGCTCATTTTTTTTTTAAGAACAATGGGGGAATCGGGCCTTTCATCATCCACTCATAGAGACTGATTGTGTCTCGGTTCATCTCTCAGAATCACACCAGCTCTCCTTCGTTTCCTCACTTGTTCCTTTTTTAATTTGACCTCATCTCCTTTTTCCTCTCTCGCACATTACTCCAGGAGCCTCTCGGGAACGTCCCAAACTCTCACGCCTTGTCGCTTCACGCTCGCATAGATGCAACAGAAGGAGACATTGGAACAGCTCTGCTGCCGTCTGCGGAGGGTTTTTCCCCCCTCCTTCCTGCCCTTCTTTACTTTTTCCATCTCATTTGTTCTCTCTTGTTTGCGACCCCCCTTCGCCCATCCCTCATCTGGCCGTGTTTATGCTTGGAAGAGCGTTTTAATGGAGGAAAATGGGGTTTGATTAAACGGAGCCACATCAGAGGGAGCCGGAGTGTTTTTAAACCGGTCGCAGAGCGACAGGAAGCGAGGCGCTGAATGGGAAGATTGACAAGATGATTCAGCGGGAGAGAGAGTGAGAGAGAGAGAGAGAGAGAGAGAGATGGGTTTGAAAAAGCAAAGAGCACAACCAAAAGAAAGGGGGAAGCTGAGCCAGTGCGTCATCCCGTGTTATGTTTGAGTGTATTACAAACACAAAAATAGGGGAGGACAGGGGAGGACGGCGAGGTAAAAGTGGAAAGCAATCTCATGGAAAGAGCTGTCTGTGGGAAGGAAAATGACCCGTTAAAAGAGGGTGAACGGGTATAAAAAAAGGATATTAAAGACAAGTGTTGTATTGAAACACTGTTGGTCACAAAATGACAGGGTGGCTCTGTGGAAAGCAGACGGAGACGGGAGACAGACAAAGGGCCAGACTCTGAGTTCAAATGGAGGCCAGTCGTGGTGACTGTTACAGAGTTCCTGCAAGAGGAGGAAGAAATGATGTTTGAAAGAAAGGGACGATACAGGCGAGACAAAGGAGGACAAAATTGAGTTGGGGAAATAAAACCGAAGAGTCGGTGAAACCTGCTGGGGTTTGGAGAGAGGCAGACGGCACAGAGACAGTGAGACAGAGGACGCAAGTTGCCTGTTGTGAGACTGATGAGGGGCGGGCCTGGAGATGAGGTTGTAATTAAAAAGTGCGATATTTTAACATCTGAATCCGTCTGTGGTTAGCTGGGAATCTCTCTCTGGAGAGCAGAGGGAGGGGAGGGGTGGAGGGAACGGGGAGGCTCTTTACTCACAGTTAGATCAATAGACTTCTCTCTCTTGTTGTATCTAATTGCTCAGGCTCTGACTCCAGGTGATTTGGGTTCTCTCTCTCCCTCCCGTGCACGTGTGTGTGTGTGTGTGTGTGTGTGTGTGTGTGTGTGTGTCTTTTTTTTTTTTTTTTTTACAAATGAAGACGCGCAATTATTTATTCGGCAAGTGTAGAGATGAGCCGAAGATGACGAGGCTGCAGACCCCGTGTGTGTGTGTGTGTGTGTGTCTGTCTGTCTGTCTGTCTGTCTGTGTGTGTGTGTGTGTGTGTGTGTGTGTGTGTGTGTGTGTGTGTGTGTGTGTGTGTGTGTGTGTGCGTGCTCGTGTGCACAAGTGAGATGCTGCTCTAACCGCTGTGCTGAAGGGCTTCCCTTCTCTAAAAGGTGGACAGAAAGCAATCATCACTACAGAGGGCCCAGCGGCATCTGCTATTGATTGGCCGGCATCCACAGGTGGCCGGGCATCGATCGGCCAGCCAGCGTATAGGTGGTCGGATATCGACCGGTTGCTCTTCTGGATGGAATTTTATCGACCGGAGTAGCAGGAAGCCCAAATCTTCCCCCTGTTTTATTGTCCAAAGACTAATGATTGGATATTAGCAATGACTGACTGGTATTATTTTGTTTTCCGATTTAGTTGGGATGTTGTTGTTTTTGTTCACGTCCCAGTTCACTGACCTCAGCGACAGTTTTTCAATGACACGGCAAACTCGCTCTGAAGCGAATCTTTATTCACCCGCTGCGCACGTGACTGGGTTAACTGGATTGTAACGAGGCGGGACGATGGATAGCACAAGACCACGAGCGCCTGGAAAAATAGAAATACAGTTGTGGAGTTTGCCTTGAATTTTGAGAGGGATTGTTTCATCATCCTGCAGCAACAAGTGACCACCAGAGTGAAGGGCGGCACGCTGCAGGATCAGTAAGGAGTATTTGACTGAAGACAGACCTAGTACATTCATACAACGGTTCTTCACCTCTTGACTTTTAAAGTAAATACTCGGCACAATAAAGGCTCATATTGGGGGTTAGTTATCACGGAGCTAGAGCTTCTTTAGCGGTCAGTCCACCACTTTGGTCCAGGCTGAAAAAGGTGAAAAATTGGATGAATTGCCGTAAAGTTTTGTACAGACATTCATCGTCCCCAGAGGATGAATCCTACTGACTTGATGATCTGACCATAAATGTAGAGTGTGCAGGATTTGGTGGCATCCAATACTGAAAACTTCTACCGTGTACTTTTAAGTAAAACATACTTCTGTTACACACTGTACCCTCTTAAAGCTGCCTTTCTAAATTTGAGCCAGATTTCCAATGTGCCCAGAGGATGAATTACTTTGACGATGCCCGGACCTTTAATCCACCAGCAAGTCAAAGTTTTCAAATATTAAGTGCAATATCTCTACATCTGTACTGGATTCCCATGCCCTTCTGTGTGTACATTCATGGTCTTTTGTGAACTTTTATGATCCCCGTGACTTTTCATCGAGCGCCACAATCGCGCCACAATTTCAATTTATCCAATTAATTGCTTTATCTGTCGTGTAACAGTTTGCTGAACCGCGAGCGTTGCTGTAAGGCTCTTCACTTAAAACCACTCAGCATAACACGTTAAAGAGTTAAGTACACGATAGCATGGTGTTATCTCTTAATAGATAACAATAATAATTAAGAAGATAAAGCCACCTTATGAGAAAATACGGATGTAGATGCTGCACACTAACTGTTTAGACGGAGCTTTTTTTTCCCCCCCCTTATTTGCATTTCTTTGTCTCGCTCAGGTGGACTGCGCCCTGTCGCTGGTGCGTCTGGCGAAGGAGCGCGAGATCCCGGCGCTGGAGCTCCTGTGCGACGACTTGGTCACCATGGAAACACTGGTGTACGAGACGTCGTGCGAACTGAGTCTGACACTTAAAGATCTGCAGCAGCTGAGAGACATCGACAAGCTCCAGCTGCTCATGAACAATGTAAGGGGCCCCTATTTTTTTTGCATTTCACGTTTTCACTAGAAGGATGATTTTTGTATCATAAAAGTAATGATTGATGTCTGATTCAATTGGTTTCACTAGGTATGTGCTGATGTAGCATTATCTTAGCCATTAGAGATAAAATATAAAATATAAACTGTTTGTCTCTACATGACCAAAACAGCATGGTCATTGAGAGGTGTCATCATTACAGTCTTTTGCATCTTCACATTTATTTTAAACACATTTCTTCAAAAGTATTTTCACAGTTTTGACCAAACCCCTGCAGTCTCTGCTGACAAAATATTACTCTATGTTATATGTGCATTTCCCAACATGCTGCTTTGTGAAGCTCACAGCGTGTGGGTTGTTCATTGTCAGCAAAAAAAAAATATGAATAATCCATTTCCCTGCATTACGTTTCATTTTGACGTCCCATAATGAAGTAGCTGTAATCCTTTACTGTAGCTTAAAAGAATTGAACCTTGAAAAAGCAACAAATCGAATAGAAAACGTACATCATTTCAAAATGTATTTCATAACCGTCTCACTGTAAATCAGTTGTTTTAACTTCTGAAGTCCCTGACATTGGACAGTACACACTCTGCATCCTACAGCAGCGAGAGAGCTGTGAAAGCTGGTGTGTAGTAGGTACTACAGCTACAAGTCCCCTTGGAGTACATAATGTGAGCTGTCCTCTAAATTGTAGCTAATAACTGCCAGCTTTAGCCTGTGAGGACCACTGCCAGTAGGATCTTCCATACAGGCAGGCAGCCAGCAAAATGTTGTTGACTGCGCTAACACATGCTGTTTGACTGGTACTCCCTTTGGGCGCTTGTGTGTGTGTGTGAGCGTGACTTTGAGTGTTTACCAAATCTGCTTAGATTAAATGTCCCGCGCTGCCTGCGCCTGATGTCTTTCTTTATCAGAGACACGATGCGGCAAAGCAAAATGTTTGCGCGTGGGCGTGCAAGTTTACCGTCTGAATATTTTTTTAAATCAATGTCTTTCTTGTGGATTCTCTCTTATCTGTGTACCCTGAGTCAGAGCTGTCACCAGGTGGGTGCGGGGTCCTGCACGAACTTGACACGCATCTGCATCCAATCACAGCACAACCCACGTGTTGTAGCGTTCACAGTTCAAGTTCAGCTTTAATTGCGTAGCGCCATTTGATGGAAATGCAGTCTTGGGTACTTTGCACTGTTCCTACATAAATCTACGTATGAACGAGACGAATGAAGGCAGAAACTAGCGTCTAACTTCTGGCTAACTTTAGACTTGACAAAAGGCTTGCTGATGGAAGGACAAGTAGAAACTTGCTTGCCCAGCAGCATTAAGGGTATTTACAACCCATAATGCAACACTTTTAAATATAAATACAATGATTCACTCATGACTATGACCATTTCAAATCAATTGTTTGATTTAAAAACACCTTTCTCCGTGCCAAACAAAGACCTGGGGTCTCATTTATAAGAAGTGCGTAGGAGCCACACGTACGGCAAAAAATATTCAGATTTATAAAACCTGTAAGTGACCTATGGGTGTGTAAGGCGCCCGTTCACGTCCATTTTAATACGCTGCATGAACTTTGTCTTAAAGTAAATGGTCTTTCCGTCGACAGTCCAGCGCCGAGCGCTACGTGAAAGACGCCTTCCAGTGGATGGTGCCGTTCCTGCACCGCTGTGAGGGGCAGAAAGAGGGCGCCGCTCAGTCTCTGCTCAGAGAGTACCTGGTCAGCCTGGCCCAGCGAGACCTCACCCTGCCCCTCGTCATCTTCCAGCACTCCAAACCGGACGCAAGTAGCCCAACGCGCACACACACAAACACACACACACACACACACACACACACACACACACACACAAGTGTCGGGGGGGGCGTCACACTTGGGTAACCATGACACACACACACACACACACACACACACACACACACACACACACACACACACACACTGCGTCTCTGGCTGTTTGTGCCATGTCAGGGCCGGTGCCGTAGCCCCTGCGCTGTAAATGTTATATTTATGACCCCATAAGGGCACAGCCAAGGACATGTCTCCTGGCTATTAAAAAACATGCACCACACACACACACACACACACACACACACACACACACACACACACACACACACACACAAATTGATACAGTGCCCCGGTGTGTATGTTCAGAAAGGCTACAGGGTCCGGTCATGGCTCGATACACACATATTGACCTCTCCTCTCCTCTCCTCTCCTCCAGTGCCAGCAAAAGATCATCGGGGACCCGGACCAGCTGATGGCGGTCGCCCTGGAGTGCATCTACAGCTGCGAGAGAGACGACCAGCTCAGCCTCTGTTATGACATCCTGGAGTGTTTGCCGCAGAGGGGCTACGGGTCAGACACACCGACACACCGACACACACCCCATCTATGTTTACACATATGCACACACACTCAAAACAGATTTGTCTGTTGTAAACCATGCTGTAACAATGGTAAAGCCGTCCCCGATTGCCTCGTACGTAACAATACATCGGTTCAACCCCTCCCACCTCTTTCCTTTCCTTCCACCTTGCCGCCTTTCTCCTAGGACCCATCAATAAAGCTAACTACCGCCTCTGTTTCTGCCTCCCTCCCTTTGCACCTTTTCTTTTCCACCTCCTTCTCTCTCTGTCTTTCATGCTTAACTCTGTCAGTTAACTACAGTCCTAACTACAGTCTATACAGTGTTTCCTACCTCCTACTATAGCTGTCTGCTCCCCCCCCCCCCCCCCCACACTCTTCTGTAGCACATTTATTTGATATGGCAACAGGGCCCGTCCTTTAAGTCTCCCACGAGGCCGTGTGAGTATGCAGTGCATTTGAAGGAAATTGAGCGATACAGAAAGACTGAAAGGTAGAAAGCACGAGTACAAAAGAGAGAAAATGGTCCTGTAGAGTGTCTAAGTACTTTGAATGAATTAAAATGACTCATTCCTGGATAGATTAGCCCTCCTGTGTGCACCTAAATTGGAAAATTGAATCACTACTAAGGAGTGTTTCGTTTTTGTCTTGACAGCAATACAGCAGCCATACTTTTCACCACTAGCGTCTTTTAGCCCCTTTTTTCACTTTGGCTGTGCTGCCGGTCTACGCTGTGATTTGATGCCGTTCCGCTGCACACTCGCAGCGGGAGATAACTGCAATGCAACAAGATATTATGGTTCGGCTTGGGAGCAGGGTCACTCTCGACCGAGCTGTGCTGCTGTAGTAAACGCGTTTAAGACCGAAGGTGCCTTGGTGCTGATGCTATGCAAACATTATTTGAACACTAAACATACTTTCTAGTGTCCGTTTTTATACTTATGTATATATTTAGATTATTATTATTATTTTTTTCAATTCAATGTGGCTTTATTGGCTGGGAAATAAAAAAGTACACAATGTTGATATGGATACAATACAAAATGTTTCAATATTTATATATATATATATATATTATTTATATGGAAATTTTGTAATCTCAGCCGCATCGTGTGCTTCCTGAAACGTCAAATGTCATCAAGATCAAAGTATTCAGCGCTATTAGGACGTATTCTCTTAAATACAGATTAGCAAGTGAGCGTATTAACTGCTCAAAATATGGTTTTACTGTCCAAATATTTGAGTGTGTATAATATCCTACTTGTTTCTCTCTAAATTGGCAAGTTTCATACGAAGCATTTCACTTTGCCAGACAGGATTCCTTTCTGCAGTGTTTGGATTAGCAGTACTGCCAGGCTCTCTATACTGTATATGCAATGCCTTCAACTTCACATTTCTCCCAGGAGGGATTTCTCTGACTTACTAATCTCCAAAATTGCCGCCCCAGCGTAGAATATTACAGATTTGCTAGGAGAGAAACCATGACTTAGTAGTTTCAACCCAATTTTCTTGATTTTATTTTTTTGTGAGACAGCTTAATTAGGCCTGCTCAGAAGAATGTGATGTGCATTCACCCTGAGAGAGTGGGAAATGCGGAAATGGGCAGGGGATTAGATGGTGTGGGGGGGGGGGGGGGGGGGGATAGAATGAGGGAGAAAGGGATATTAAAAAGGGGAAGAGCAGGAGGTGGAGCAGCAGAGGAAGAGAAATGCGTTGAGAGGTCAAGATTTGTGCCTGTGTGAAAACAGAGAGATGGTGTGCTGATGACGCACCCACTCGCTCACTGCCACACACACACACACACACACACACACACACACACACACACACACACACACACACACACACACACACACACACACAGAAGGTTGTTTCATCAGGGTCAGTACTCTGGTGGGGGACAGGCCAGCCTGACCCAGAATCCTATGCCTCAAGGCAAAGCATCATGGGGTTTTATTTTTAGTGGGGAATCGGTACAACCTCACAGTGGTAGGCCACACACACACACACACACACACACACACACACACACACACCCCCACACATACAGTACTCTGTACTAGTTTAAATACCCACACAGGCATACACTTACAAACTGTGCACGCACTTTATTTTGCAAAAAGAAATGTTCTACTTTGTACTTTTTTTGATGACTTGAACAGAAAATAACCGGCGCTTTTGTTTGTGCGTGTGTGCTTTATCGTCCCACAGACCAGACACGGGCGTCACCGCGTCCCTCCACGATCAGGTGGACAGACTCGAGAAGCATCTCAGGTACGTCGACACACTCGCACCGTCTTTCCCGCTGTCGTCCCCTCTTCCCCATTCGTCTTCTCCCATCCACCCAGTTCAGCCGGGTCGTGCGGATCGGAGCTTTATTCCCAAACATTAGCTAGTCCCAGGAGCCGGAATATTGAGTGTTTTTTCCGGCTTTTTCCGGTTTTCTTAACAGTTTTTAATTGAACGTCTTTGGGGTTTCTGGACTCATGGTTGATCAAAACAAAAGTTCGCTCCGGCTCTCGGTCCGTACGTCGCTGCTGTGTCTGTTTGTGAGGCATTCAAGGTGCTGAGGAGGAGCCCATCAGTTTGTTGATTAGTGCTGCATTGCTTGGGAAATGTTCACTTTGTAGCCATGCTTATTACTTCCCTCCCCTATTATGGGCTTGATGGAAAAACGCCAACAAGGAGAGGAGACATGGATGTGCAGTCAACACACACACACACACATACACACACACACTCGATATCAAAGCACCTCTGTCTGTCTCATGGTATTCAAACAGCCTCGGGCGTTTTCTCTGTTACAGGTTAAAATCACCTACACGTCGATCCTCTCTCTCTCTCTCTCTCTCTCTCTCTCTCTCTCTCTCTCTCTCTCTCTCTCTCTCTCTCTCTCTCTCTCTCTCTCCTCCACCCCTCCCCTCAGGATGAACTTCCAAACATAGAGAAGTTATGAGGAGGAAGGAAGGAGGATAAGGATGAAGGCAGGGGGAGGGTGGGAGCCTGAAGGGAATGCGAATATAGATGATGAGGATGAGGAGGAGGAAGCAGCAACAACAGGAAAGCCTGTGTTGGCCTTTGCAGACAAATATCCACACATATTTACACGCAGGCACACACAACCATGTAAAAACGCACCCGGGGGATTCTGGAAAGTGTGTTCATGTATATTTGTGCGGAAGCATTGTGACTCACTCTCTCTCACACACACACACACACACACACACACACACACACACACACACACACACACACACACACACACACACACACACACACACACACACACACACACACACTCTTACCCAGATGAATCAGGCAGTAAATGCGAAGTGTCTGCTCATTGAGCGCCTCCAGAATAAAAGCTGTTTTCAGCTGCTGCCACTACCACTTGCTGGCACATTAATATGTGCACAGGGAACATACAGACACTCCCCCACACACCTTCACACTCGAACACACACACACACACACACACACACACATAATATCAAGCCTTGTTGTCTCTCTCTATCTTTTGCTCACATACACACACAGTCACCTGTTTACTATGGTAATGAGTTGCAGCAGAGAGCGAACATCTGTAGCAGCCCGACCCTGTTGAGACTGGGGGCTGCCATGCTAATCCCACACCTACACACACACACACACACACACACACACACACACACACACACACACACACACATATGCATACACATGCACGCACACACTCTCTCCCTTGGTCATATGTTACTGCCAGCATTTAAATGCCCCTAGACAAACACGCTTACAAAGAGGTGCTGTCTTGTTTGCTTGCAGTTCATCATGTCGCTCTTCAGTCTTTGCTACACTTTCTAATCTGCACCGTGGCTCACACATGTCTATCTACTGCCAAAATAATGAGCAGCTCAGAGCGTACACATCTTCTGTCTTTCTCATCTGTACTCTCCCTTAAATTTTTCATCTACATTTTTTTTTTTTTTTACCCCAGTTTCTTCTGGCATTTCCTACCGTGATACCTGCTGCCGCCAATCATCCCGTCTTCCGCTTCTACTGAAAGAACGTGTCGATTAATGTGACTTGTAGCTGTTTTTGTCAGATTTTATTTGCGCGTTTTCCCTAGGTTCTAGTTGCCTTCTCTTATGACATCAGCAGTTATAAATGTGTGTCTCTGTGCTCATACGTCTTTAGTGTGGTGGAGGTTCTGGAGAAACACGGCCTGCAGAAACCCATTTCATATGTGAAGAACAGCCAGAACAGCGAAGAAGAAGCGCACCAGCTGATGGTCAAACTGTGCCGCCACACTGGTCGCAAGTATGAGCTTAGAAAAGACTCAACACAAGACGCTTTTAAAGTCACAAATGTCTGTCAAGATCCCTTGACCATACCGAACATTTCCATGCATGTGTCCAGAATTCCTCCAGTGAGTGAGACGGTGTGGAGAGGTTTAATGCAGGACCTGCTTGACATGCAGCAGAACGTCTACACCTGTCTAAAACCGGAGACATGTCACCAGGTACAAACCGCAAAAGAAGATGATAATCCAATTGATGCTAAACCGCCTTGTAAAAAAAGAGCGAAAGCTGTAATTTTACGGCGACAAAGTGCACATTGAATGACACTTTGGTCCATAATTGACACATGGAGCGGTGTGTTTCCACCAGAACCGCTGAATTGAGACTTCTTACAGTGCTCAGTTAAACGCCATCTCTCCTCCCTGACACTGCTGCAGGTCTTTGTTGAGTCCCTGCTGTGTTCCAGTCGTGTGGAGAACGTACGCCTGGCAGGGCAGCTCATGCACTGCTCCAAGGTATATTAAACATGACTCGCGACTCCACTTCACATTCACACTGCACATTCTGGTCTTTATATATAAATATATTAAACCACCCAAAGTGAATTCTAATGCTGCTCTCATTGATCTCTAAATGTTCTATTCATGTTTCCAGGTCAGCCAGGATGTTCCTGTCAGTTTGTCTTTCCGGGGTAAAGGTTACGCTCTGAAGGTGGCCTATGACAACAGCCTGGAATTAGTGTTAGCTGCCGCTCGAGAGTACTTCAACTCGTCCACGACGCTTACAGACCCCTGCATGGGCCTGGCCAGGTGAGGAGGAACATGACAAGTATTTCTCTACTTATGAGGACCGGTTTTTCAATGGTCATTTTGCCAAATCTTACTTCTTTACGATGATGATTCAGATGTAGATCTTAACTTCACACACATTTAGTTTGTAATGTCTAATAAGGGGAAGTTAATTTAATTTCTAACCAACTTTGTGTTTGTATGCTATCTGAGATGTTGACCTTCGCTTGTTGTTGATGCAGGAGAAACATCATTTCTTTGTTATTTTTTTTGTGCTTGCGTGGCTGTCTGGGGAAAAAAACAATGGCGGCTGCTTTTATTTCATTTCTTATTGGACGTTGTGTAAAGTTTCTAAATACCGTATTTGAGTGGTAGTGCATTTACGTCAGCTGCTGGTTTCAGATCTCAGAGGGGGGGGGGGGGGGGCTCGCTGGGTGTCTAACCTTACCGTCTGCTCCTAGTGGGGAAGTGGGACAGTAATTGGGTCGTCATTCATTTATAGTAACTCAGGCAGAGGCCCCCCTCCGCACATTTGGACATCATCATCCATTGTAGCAGTCCCACTGTGTGTGCGCGCCTCAATCTGTGTGTGTGTGTGTTTTGCTGCTTGTGAGTTTGAGACATGAGACAGAACGAAGCGTCTGAACTTGTGCATGTTGCTCTAAAATGAATAGTCCCTACAGACTGGCTGCCTGTGTCCTTTAGACTAAAATAACTGCTCCACAGACACACATTTTATCCTGTGTACTAAATACCAAAGACACACACACACACACACACACACACACACACACACACACACACACACACACACACACACACACATACACACGTGTTTGGACAGATTCAGGTGTCCTGAAAGGATGTGGTCAGCTGCACCAGGCGAAAGTTTACACAAGGACAAAAAAAAGATCCCTCTTAAAATAACATGGGAAACCCCTCCAACTACAAAGGTGATCCTGTAGTATCAGTCAGGACAGACAGGAGAGAGGCACGCTCACACAGACACGGAGAGATGCTCACATGCACTCGTGCAAAGAAAGAAGTACAAACACAGCATCAACAGGTCCTTCAAAATCTGGAAAAATAAGGTTTCATATATTGTTTCAGGCTGCACTAATCAATATCTCTACATGAACAACTGATCATAAGATTTGTGTATTATGAGAGGTGTTGTGCGAACACACACAAAGTTAGCAGCCAGTGGGTGAACATAGTGAACCGTTCAGTGGCTAAAGAGACAGATATCTTCCTCAAGGGTTGGTGGAGACCAGAAATGGAGCGAAAAGGAGAGTAAATATTTGACTTTCATCCAACTGTAAATGAATGCTAAAGTTGTTCTGTGTCTGCTGAATGTGTAAGGCAACTGTTTGCGAACACGCAATATGTTTTTGTTTACAGCTACTTGCCCTGACCCTTGCGTTTCACTCAATTTGTTACAATCCTGAAGTATATTATCGCTCTTTCCAATAATCTAAAATAGGCGTATTTGTAATTTTATTCTGGTACTTTTTCAGTTGATCCCTACGTGCAACACATCGTCATCAGAACTGAATAAGGTCACTACGATGCGCAAGCAAACATGTTTTATATTCATCATTCATATTTGTCAATGACTTTCACTTCTATTCTAGAGTTTATGTGAAAGTCAAAACGTCTTGGGTGTAGCTTTTTAAAACTTGGAAGGGTGAGAAAGACGATTATTATTAATCAAGAAAAAAATGGAAAGATGTTGGAAATATGCCCAAAAGGGGTGATTAACGTTGTTGCTGGTTGTCTCTCCTGTATTGAAGAGAAGCTCGTCTTCAGAAAAAACGTGTTTCATTAGGAGAGAGCTTGGAGTGACTGCTGCTGGATGTGCTGGTCCACACAGTTTGGTGGTCTCTGCTGTTCAATTGATAGCTGCGGTGTTCTCCTGTGTGTGTGTGTGTGTGTGTGTGTGTGTGTGTGTGTGTCTAACAGGAAGTAGTTATCTGCACATTTCAGAATACATGCCGCAAAGCACAACATCACTCTTGAAACCAAAATAGATTTTTTTGTCTTTTTTGTTCACCATTGTCTCTTCTAAGGCGGTCTCCTGCGCACAAACACAAACAAGCACACACAGGCCTGCAGACACTTCACAGCATGAGTACATAATCAACATGGCCTCTTTCTGTCTCTCGTTCGCCCATCCACCGCCGTGCTTTGTTCCTGCTCTCGTTTGCCAGGACAAACCTCTTGATCCTGGCAAGAACACCAGCCACGCTCAAAGAGTGGGAAGCTGCCGAGTGGTTTGCCGAGTGTGTGTGTGTGTGTGTGTGTGTGTGTGTGTGTGTGTGTGTGTGTGTGTACTCTAATCTGTTAACAATATCGATTCAACCTGTTTTGAAGATGCGTGTTTGGGACTGCTTTGATTACGCTGATGGGGACCCTGAGACGCCTCTTCTTCTGTGTTAGTTGTCTTTGTTCAAACACCGCGAGCGTTAAAAGGAAATTCTGCCGTTTCTTCGTCGAATACACACTCCAAGGACAAGCTTCCTCCTCTGTACTTAACTGACGTCAGAGCTCCTCTCTAAGCTCTTGTTTTATGTGGGATTTATTTTTTCGTAAATTAATCATTCCAGTTTTTTGTTTTTTTGTTGCTCTTCTCTCTCAAGCTTTGCAGTATTTTGCTTTTGCTGTATAATTGCTTGATGAAAAACCAAGAAAATGAGAGCATGTACTCGCATCTCCAGCCGGCACCACACACACACACACACACACACACACACACACACACACACACACACACACACACACACATTCAGTGTACTGGTACATATGCTAAGTGATGTGCTACATAATCCTATTAAAGGTAATGAGTGTGGATTGGTTTAGAAGAGTAAAACTCTGTCAAATGAGTCTAGACTTTGTAAATAAATCCATTTGAGCAGTCTCACCATGTTTCTGATCCCGATGTTGAAACTTCAGAAACTTCAGATTTAATAATCTTTTTTTTTTTTTTTCACTTTGAAAGTGTAAACGTTTGTAATACTTTTTCAATTAGTTTTTATTTCATTTTTGTTTTGACTTTTCTTTTTAATTCAGTTTCGGTTTTTCAGAAATGTTTACTTTTAGTTTATATATATATATATATATATATATATATATATATATATATATATATATATATAAAATGTATTTTTAGTTTTACAGTAGTTATAGGTATAATGTCTCAGAAGTGTGAAGCTACACATATACATATAAAATACATTCCCTCCCAGTAGCTGCCACTAAGGTAGCAGCTACTGGGCTCCAGGAGTCACACTGTTATGTGTTTTTAGCAGTCTTGCCTTACTGGGTGCTCCAATGATCATCATGGGTAACTGCTCTTCACATCAAAGGTCTCTACTGCATCTGTTCTGGCCAGACTGCTGAGCAGTAATCAAGGTCGGATAAAACTAGTAAACAAAGGGGTTGTAATGCGTTAATCATGAGCTTTAGAGGAGCTGGGAGGCGGATTTGTTACCTTCGGACTGAGCCGCGCTCGCTCTTTGGTATCAATCGTCGAACTTCTGCTTTGAACTTACCCCACTGTCCTGCATACGAGTCCTAATTTCAGACTTCCTCTTCTGGATCCTGCGAGCTCATCTGATTGGTAGTCATGTGTCCCCGTTTCTTCGCCAGGTCGTGTCTCCAGCTGATCACAGACTGTCCTCCGACCATCCAGGAGGAGCTGGACCTCATCAGCGCCCTCAGCCAACTGGAAGACTTCAGCGCCAGCATCCTGCCGCTGCAAGGTACCAAGTGCACAAGTGTGCTTGAATGTGTTGTCTATGCAGTATCCATTCATTCTAGTGCTCTTTGTTTAAAGTCGGGCATGAGGGAGGATGTAAGGACGCCGTCCCTCACCCACATACCACCCAACCTGTCTCCCTCCCTGCTGTCAGTCCCTTCCTCCCTCTATATATCACTTCTTCTTGCCACTGTATCCAAATATACGGTTATTTATGGATCAACTGTTGCGCAAACAACATCTGCCTGATGGCCTAATTAGGATTAAAGTGCTTGGTCTCGGCGTGTGCGCTCTCTCCTAGACTCGCATACGTCATTTTTTTATATTTGCGCTCCATCTGTAAACCTGACCAATCAGTATTCACCTCCTCGCTCTTCGTTTCTCTCTTTTCTGGCTCCACATAAGTTCCCTATCGCAGCAGTTTCCAGGCATGGCTGCCTGTTAAAAGGAAACTGTGGAGCCAGAATGTGCCAGCTTGGCCCCTCATCGCCTCACCTCTGAACCGAGGTGTTGTTTGCCTCCGAGGCCTGCGCTGTCTCCCCCCCCCCTTTTGCCCTCATCAAACTGAGCTGCCAGCATAAAGCCACTGTGACAGAGAGAACCATAAACCGCCATCTCTCTCGCCCTCTCCCCTTTCTCTCTTTCTCCATCACACATTCCTTAGTTTTTGTTTCTTTCGCCCTACTCCCTGCTGTCTACTTGCATTATTTTTTCACTGCCCACTCATCCTTACCCGAGAGACTAAGTGAGAACAGGAGGGAGTTTAGGAAGAAAGTACAGTACGAGAAGGGAAACTGCGACAAAGGACAGAAACATAGAAAGAAAAAGAGGTGCAGAGAAACTCTCCAATTACTAAGTTTTTGTGTTGTATGGGTTTTGTGTCAGTGACCAGCTCCATGGCTCTGTATTGCCTGCAGTGCCGTCATGCAGTTTTATGGACTGACTCAAAGACACATTCACACGTACTCTCCACACACAAAACTACACATATTTGTTTTTCTCTCAAGTGAAAGCCATATCCCTTGAAGTTTGCTCACTCGCAGATTAACATGCACCCGTATAACGTGAAAGCATAGGTAATCCATTTTAGGCTGTCTGCTGCAGCACCCCAAACATCGCCTCAGGCGATGCTTCTTACGCAACACCCTAACCCACAATTCCCTCTGGGCCTCGCCCAAAGTGATGCCGAGCCATAAAGATCCTCAGCAGGGTGCAGGGAAAGCTCAGGGCCCTGTGGAGGCTCCAAACAAGCTATTGCTCAGGTTTTCAGAAACACAAAACATGAAAATGGATTTTTGGTGGTTTTTGTATCTTGAATTCAAATTATGAAAAAGTTTAAAAGTTCCCTAAAAGTTCACTACAATCCTGTTGATTGAGGAAGAACTGATCAGGCACCACGTTAACGGCCAAATCAAACGCATGTTGTAAATGTCAAACAATGAGCATTCCATCTTTATAAAATGTCCGTATGTTTGGAGTTATATATATATATATATATATATATATATATATATATATATATATATATATATATATATATATATATATATATATATATATATATATATATATATATATAATACAATATCAGCCAATATTGCCTATCATAGATATATTGGCAGATATCGTGATACATTTGTAGACGCATACGCAAAAAGAAATTGCCGTAAATGATTGTGTTCTTGTATGGGATTCAACCTTGATATGTTTTTTGTTGTGTATATATAATTTTTTTTACATCCTCCAGGGCTGCAGCGAACAATTATTTCCATCCTCATTTAATCTAATGATTGTGTTCTTGAGTAATTGGTCTATAAAATGTCAACAAAGAGCGAAAAATTACAAAGTTCCTCTGAGTCCAAGGTCTCGTCTGTGACGGCATTTTTCTTCCATCGAGTGATTGTGCAAACAAACGGGAAAAAAAAGAAAAAAGAAACCACAACACCCATCATCATCATTATTATCAGCCAGTTTATCATTAGGGTGGGGATTTACTCGATACAGCATTTTAGAATTTTGCAGACATCCCGACAGCAGCTGCATCTATCATTTGCAACGACATCGTTTGTATCGTCAGCTGCAACTTCTCCCGGATTGAATACACTAATTAGCTAAATATGTCTCGCACCCCTCCCTCTCTCCCTCCCAGTGCGCCTGCGATCGGACCGTCTGTCTCTCATAGAAGAATGCATCGCCCACTGCTCCACGGCTTACAAGCAGTCCACTACTCTGCTGAATCTGGCCTCGCTTCTCAGAGTGGCAGGTACCTACAGACGCACACACACACACACACACACACACACACACATGTACCACTAATCGCATCATCTTTCTTCCCATTCCTTTTGTAGTTTCACCGGGCGTGTGCGTGGGAAACGGTCCAGGAACGTTCACTGATTTTAGGCTCTTTCTCTGGTGGCGGTGTCATGATGAAGCGCATGAGATTAAGTGAGAAAGGACCGCCCACACGAGGCACTGAGACGTACTCCAGCATGCGTGGGTACTTTCAGCGAGCGCACTGACAGCTCTCACACTAGAGGGAAATTTAGCTTCATGAGCGGCGTTACAGCTCGCAAGCAAAAATCCATACTTAAGCACACCCTCGCTAAAGGAGCAAGCACATTTTATTCCCCGGACGCATCACTCTGTGCGCTCTCTGTTGTGCACCTAAGTTTCATGTAGTCATGACAGTCGGGGGCAGGTTCAGCTCTAGGCCACTAAATCAAATCTGTACACCAGGATATGTGTACAGGATAGATGGATAGATGCTGTTTCATTGAATATGACATCAATAAGTAGGATTTCACCTGAAAATAAGCATTGTTTTGCTTTTGTTACATTTTAAAATGAGCCGTTTGTACCTACATACAGACCTCACTACTCGCCACCCTGTTTCTACAGTAGCACAGAACCGACCACAAACACTGGCTCTATAGTGGGCCATTTGCGGTTTTCGCGAAGTTCCCCTCCGCGCTTGGCACACGGAAGACAATTTTAGTTGCGACCTCACTGCTAGATGCCGCTAAATCCGACACACTTGTAGAGGACTTGGCTCTTTTTTTATCAACATCCTACAGACTCACAAAGCTCGCTAGGGAAGCCACTGACGAGCCTCGTCTAGTCTTGGTAAACAGACTAAAGTTCTTTAACTCTCTCTCTCTCTCTCTCTCTCTCTCTCTCTCTCTCTCTATCCCTTCATATTCACTTCCTTTAGAAGTTACTATAAGCACAAGCTTACATCAGTCTGCTTGGGCTATTTCCAAATGGGATTCTCCATTTAGTTTATTTTCTTATGTTTTTGTGTAAGCTTTCATATCTCCCATTTGGGATCACTGCAAGCACACACTGCAGCTAGCTGATGAGTCGACGCATGAAACGTGAGTGATGGCTGTGTTTTGGTTGACTTGCTAGTTAAAATTCATGAAGTCAAACACATATATATACAGTTGTGGTCAAAAGTTTACATACACTTGTAAAGAACATAATGTCATGGCTCTCTTGAGTTTCCAGTTATTTCTACAACTCTGATTTTTCTCTGATAGAGTGATTGGAACAGATACTTCTTTGTCACAAAAAACATTCATGAAGTTTGGTTCTTTCATGACTTTATTATGGGTTAACAGAAAAAGTGATCAAATCTGCTGGGTCAAAAATATACTTACAGCAACATGAATTAGCAATTTTGGTGACTTAGAAAGTTGTGTCAATGAAATGAGCTTCATAGCATGGCCTCTTAACTTCTTGTGAGTGATTATGAGTGACTACAGCTGGTGACTTCTCTGAGGCCATTTAAATAGGGCTCATTGGATACAAACGCCCACAAACGCTACAATGGGAAAGTCAAAGGAGCTCAGCATGGATCTGAAAAAGCGAATCATTGACTTGAACAAGTCAGGAAAGTCACTTGGAGCCATTTCAAAGCAGCTGCAGGTCCCAAGAGCAACAGTGCAAACAATTGTTTGTAAGTATAAAGTGCATGGCACTGTTTTGTCACTGCCACGATCAGGAAGAAAACGCAAGCTATCACCTGCTGCTGAGAGAAAATTGGTCAGGAGGGTGAAGAGTCAACCGAGAACCACCAAAAAGCAGATCTGCCAAGAATTAGAAGCTGCTGGAACACAGGTGTCAGTGTCCACAGTCAAGCGTGTTTTGCATCTCCATGGACTGAGAGGCTGCCGTGCAAGAAGGAAGCCCTTGCTCCAAAAGCGGCACCTTAAGGCTCGACTGAAGTTTGCTGCTGATCACATGGACAAAGATAAGACCTTCTGGAGGAAAGTTCTGTGGTCAGACGAAACAAAAATCAAGCTGTTTGGCCACAATGCCCAGCAATATGTTTGGAGGAGACAAGGTGAGGCCTTTATCCCCAAGAACACCATGCCTACCGTCAAGCACGGTGGTGGTAGTATTATGCTGTGGGGCTGTTTTGCTGCCAATGGAACTGGTGCTTTACAGAGAGTAAATGGGATAATGAAGAAGGAGGATTACCTTCAAATTCTTCAGGATAACCTAAAATCATCAGCCCGAAGGTTGGGTCTTGGGCGCAGTTGGGTGTTCCAACAGGACAATGACCCCAAACACACATCAAAAGTGGTAATGGAATGGCTAAATCAGGCTAGAATTAGGGTTTTAGAATGGCCTTCCCAAAGTCCTGACTTAAAATCCCATTGAGAACATGTGGACAATGCTGAAGAAACAAGTCCATGTCAGAAAGCCATCAAATTTTACTGAACTGCACCAATTCTGTCAAGAGGAGAGGTCAAAGATTCAACAAGAAGCTTGCCAGAAGCTTGTGGATGGCTACCAGAAGCTTGTGGATGGCTACCAAAAGCGCCTAATTGAAGTGAAAATGGCCAAGGGACATGTAACCAAATATTAGCACTGCTGTATGTATATTTTTGACCCAGCAGATTTGATCACTTTTTCTGTTAACCCATAATAAAGTCATGAAAGAACCAAACTTCATGAATGTTTTTTGTGACAAAGACAAATGTAAACTTTTGACCACAACTGTGTGTGTGTGTGTGTGTGTGTGTGTGTGTGTGTGTGTGTGTGTGTGTGTGTGTGTGTGTGTGTGTGTGTGTGTGTGTGTGTGTGTGTGTGTGTGTGTGTGTGTGTGTGTGTGTGTGTGTGTGTGGATATATTTGGACCCCTTCAACCACCCACAGCCGCCTCCTAACACCACCACATGAAATTGACGTAGCGGGAAAGTTAAAGATGTCATCCTGTTACCTCTCTTCCTCCAAACTGACACGAACGTCTCAGTATCTCTGTCTTTCTCTCATTATATCTCCATGTTTGTTTTATCTGTCTGTTCCTCAAGAATATAAGCCCGACTCCTCTGCGTCTGTCTGCTGCTTTCCCCTCCCTTCCGTCCTCCAGCTCTTAACTCGAAGCTCGTCCTGTCTTCTCTCTCCCGTCACCAGCTAAAGGAAAACCTGCGTGCCGGCCTTGTGGCATTTCTGGTGTCTGTGCTGCTCACATTCAGTCAGCAGGGAGCTCTCCCTGTGTGGTTCGGGGCGGGGGGGGGGGGGGGGGCAGAGGGAGATGAGAAGAGGAATAAACACATTTTTAAATAAATAAATGCAGGGGGGGGAGGCTTTTGAAGGGCGCATCGCTCCGGGGCTCTGTGGTGAATATTTAATGCAGGTATCACCAGCACACCGGTTTAAAAGCCCTTTGGGTTTGGTTCCCGCCTCGGTCTACAGAAACGCTCCGTAAATCACTCTGTCTTTATGGGACAGAGCTGAGAGGGGAAAAAAACCAAGTTGTTTTTTGTCCAAATGGATCAATAATTATCTTATTGAATTAAATTGTGCCGACTCAGGAAAGGATCCTGGTGATGCAGCGCAAAGCTTCAGGAGCTCGTTTTGTCGTCGCAGCTTATCGAATCGAGTATTTTCCAATTTGTTATTTTTGTGAAATTTCTCACCTTTTCACCCCACCTTTTGATTGGCCCGTGAACGACTTCAATTGGATTGCCAAGATGCCCGATTTAGATCGGCTTGAAATAAAACTCAGAGCATGTCATGATAAAAGTTTTCGGTCTGAAAGAAAACAGACACACACAAATGCACCTCCTTTATACTGAGGTCTTGACAGCTTTTGAAGACACCCTTTCACCAGTCACTCTGAAAATGTTTGACCAATGCTTTTTTTCCCCCCCTCGCAGTAAATGCCACATTTTTATTTGCCTCTCACTCTGCACACTAACCCAAACACACACACACACACACACACACACACACACAAATCAATCTAGCGGCATCGTATTTCTTCATCTCCAACCGCGTGCTTTGATCTGCAGCATGCAGGTTTGTTCAGAAGTCCTGCTTCTGCCTGTGCCTCTTCTCATCGTCCCTTTTGTTTACTGACTTCAGACCGAGACCAAAGATTGTCCTGAACGTTAACGCCACAACCAATCCCGACCAACACTAAAATATCAAACTGAGATTCATTCCTTTTTTTAGCGAGACAGCGGGATGGTATACTTTCTAAAATAGTTCACTCTCTGTTTGAGACGAACAGACGAGGCAATAACCTCATTTACAGAAGACAGATTCATATGTAGTCTCAGGGTCGGTCTGTGGCGCAGCTAATGCAGTTACAGGCCCTTATGTTGCAGCCTTGAGCCTGTGTGTGTGTGTGTGTGTGTGTGTGTGTGTGTGTGTGTGTGTGTGTGTGTGAGCGTGGTCAGAAGGAGATTTAATAAAGAGGGTTATTAATGATGTGTGCTTAAATGGATATCTGTCTGTGAATCTAGGTGATGACAAGGATGCGCGAAAAGGCCAAGTGCTGACCCTGCTGGCAGAGCAAGCTCTCCAGTGTCTGGACTTCAAGGCCTCCTACATCCACTGTCAGGACCTCATGGCCGCAGGTACGTAGTTGGCATTGGAAAACGAGGGACGCATAGGTAACAGATGCATCACTGCAGTGCACTGAAAGCCCGTAGGAACGTCAAATGTGAACCTCCCGCATGCCTGTCTGCGTTTCCCCTCATTTGCTTCAAACAAAACATGAGCACAAAGCTCATCTATGTCCAAATTTGACAAGTAAATTGTTCCTGTATCTAATGCAAATCATGGTCAAAACTGCAAAAATCAAGATCCAGGTTCCAAGCAACTTTTACTTGCAACCAGCAAAACAACTGTACTCAACCAGTATAAGACACCAACATATATGTCTCTGGGTTCTTTCAGCTTTAATTAAGGTGGCTTTGGTTACTTTACGTTGGTGCCTCTAATGGTTTGTCTTCTGGTCTCAAACGCTTAAGAATCACTTTGGGCTTCTTCCATCCTTCCTTGGATGAGCGGCTTTGTGTCCGTTCATGCACGAGAACACTATGACGGCGACGTGACGATAACGTCCCCATCGAGAAGACCGCCCGCTCCTCAGTGGTCGCCGCGATAATGATATTTTCGCCTGACCCCGTTTCGCGTTACGCCACACAAGAATCAAAGCGGCATAGCATTTGGTCGAGTCTTCCCTCAGCGCTGAGTAACGGTAGATAGAGTGCGGATGAGAACAAGGTGTCTGGTAGAGAGGGAGAAGGTGTGATCAGATAAGTGTTCTCTGTCTGCGAACGCAGTGGGAGTAATTGAATCTGTTTGTAGGAATGAAGTCAGGCCGGCGTGTTGCTTCTTGAATGTGATGAAGCCGGAACAAATGTAGCGCAGTTATTACAATGTGTGCTTCCACACTTAAATGTGCACTTTATTGTGTCATCATTATCTCAGCGTTATATCCAAAACAAATTCTTCCAATTCATACTGTGTGTGTGTGTGTGTGTGTGTGTGTGTGTGTGTGTGTGTGTGTGTGTGTGTGTGTGTGTGTGTGTGTGTGTGTGTGTGTGTGTGTGTGTGTGTGTCCTCTACCTCTTTATGCCTTGGTCTTCTATCTGATAGGATTCAGGGTAGTTTAGCAGAGATAGGAGGACACTGATAGAAAATGAAAACCACTTCCGCTCAGCTATTTAGTGATGCAATTTGTGTGTTTGCATAGAGCGATGCAGGAATGAGTGCTAGTACCCAGAAATGATGTTAGCGCTTTTTTTGCTCTTGATGGGTTTTCTAAATGAGGTTTTATTTTGGTGAGAGGTCTGAAATAAGGTTTAACAGAAGCTTGATAGTTTTGTTTTGTTCGATGATACAACATATCTCCGTACAGTCCCAGTAACATCATTTGTAAAGATTATCTTGCAGGACAGAACTCGTGAAGTATCGTACTCTTCTGTTTGCCACAGAGCTCGTTGTGTGCCGTAAAACTAAATCCCGTTGGATTTCTGTCAAGCGAACCAGTGCGGCGCTGACTTCCAGGTTCGGCCTACAAAAAAACGTCGTTATCCCTGCAGCGCTCTTAATGTGAATTTGATCTCCTCCTGCATCATCATAGTTTTATAGATTCTTTTTTTATCACAGGTGCCGTTATATCCTGCCCTCCTTCACTTTAATAAAACCCTTTCTCACCCTGACTTCACCTCCTCTCCCCCTTGCTTGTTTGGCTCCTTCTGTTCGTCCTCCAGGTTACGGTCCAGCGTGGGATGTGTGCAGTCTGCTGGGTCAGTGTGAGGGCTATGGAGACCTGGAGGCCCGACAGGAGCTTTTAGCCTTCTCTCTCACTCACTGCCCCCCCGACAGCATCCACGGCCTGCTGGCGGCCTCCAGTGACCTGCAAACTCAGGTCACTCTTTAGCTTTAATTATAGTTTCACCAATGTGGCTTTTTATACAAACCATTGTGCAGTCTCTCTTTATTCTTTACAACTACAGCTGATATTTTCTACCAATAGTCCGTATCTAAGAATGTGAATGACATGTAATTTGACCCAGTCAACAGTTCGAACGTTAATTATTAACACTACTTGCTAATTAGTAAAATTGTAAAAGAGTAAACGCTCTTGTATGACAAACAATCAATCAAAACAAACTCATGTCCTATCTGAACAGAAGTTATATTTCAAGTTCAATTCTGGTAAGTTTTTCTTTGAAGAAACGCTGTAAAAACACAGTGCTAACACCATTTAGCCTTTCAATCATACCAATTACACTCATATTTCAATTACTCCCTGTATCCAATGAGATTGCTCCGCTGAAATAGCAGGTTGTCATCTTCGGATTTCCGTCTTCATCCCTATTTCTGTCCTCTAGGTTTTGTACCAGGCAGTTAACTATCAGATGGAGCCTGTTATTACTGAGAGTGGACGAGAGGCCGACGAGACCGACTCTGCCAAGGTGTGTGTGTGTGTGTGTGTGTGTTTGTGTTATCCTCCATACGTTTTCCTTTCTGTACGTCTTTGTCTCCGAGTTGTAGCCGCCTTTTCTGCTGTTCCCGTGTGTGTGTGTGTGTGTGTGTGTGTGTGTGTGTGTGTGTGTGTGCCTTTGTTCGGTTAGTGCGTTTTTCCGATTGCTTCATATTTGATGAGGTGTAAATCTAGTGTTAAGGTTGCTCAGCTCGCTTGGTTTATTTATGCCTCCCCTTCTCTTCCCCTTCAGCACCGCCAGCTTTATGATGCCTTGAGTGGGTGTTAATGTTTCATGACTTGCATTGCATCCCCTTTGTGTGGGGATGGGTGCTCATTTGAAACTGTCCGTTGTCATTTTATTGTTGTATTGATGTCCCTACCCGTCACTCATGTATATTTAAGCCCTAGGTGGATATGTGTGTGTGTGTGTGTGTGTGTGTGTGCACTCTAGAGGTACTTTTTTTTTAAATGTATTTTTTTATTTAAACTAACATCTTCAGTGTATGTGTGTTTGGGTTCTTTTCATTCCCCAACACTCAATCCCCTGCTAAATAAAGTATTGATGAAAGGCACTAAACGATTTGGCCTCGGCCCACTGGCTCTCGAAATTTGGTTTTAAAATCCTTTTCAATTGTGCCGGAAACCAACATAGCGTGAAAACCGGTGGCGCGCTTTCAAAAAAATACCCCAAGAATTCAATTCACAGTACAATGCACCATTCATTTGTTAATTTTTATTCGTTTAAAAAAAAAAAAAAAAAAAATGATGAAAACATAATTAGATGAGAAATTTGACGCCATTCTCATGTCTGTCCGTTAAATATGAAGCTACACGGACATATTATATTATATATACATAAATACTCAAGGCTGGAGAGCAAATACTTATTTAAGTAAGTAAACTTTATTTATATGGCACTTTTCAAAAGCAGCAGTTCCAAAGAGCTTCACAGATAATAAAAGAATGCACAGTAGTACACAGCATGAAAACACATACACAGTTTATAAATTGCAAACAGACACTGGACAATAAAAGCAAAATAAAACCGAATAAATAGACAAATAAACCAAAAGGAATTGCGAGCAACATCCTTAAATATGTGACTTTTTAGTTGTTGTTGGACTTTTAATTTAAAAGAAACAAGCAATTGTGTTTGTGTCAAAGGAATGAATCACTGGATTCAAATGTCTAATCCTAATCACTAGAGGTAAAAAGGTCTTTGTGTACTGTGCTACCGTAGCACTACACGACATAAAGCATTACTGTGAGACTTTTAGCACATTTACTCACGAGAACTCACTGGGAGGGCTCAACGGTGCATATTGTAATTCCCTTACATGTTGCACAAACAAACCAACAGACACAAAGAGCTCCTTTCAAGTACCTAATAAAAAAAACAAAACAGAACACAACCTATGACTGATACCACCCTGATCCTCGAGAGTCCTCAGCTCCACATTTGTCCTTTTTGGTCTAATATACCGGTACAGATGTGGCGATCAGAGAACTCCTCCGATGCTGCTTTCTGTTCAGAGGCATTAACACGGGCCGATTTCAAGACTCTACTATGCTGAGTGACACACTGGAATGACGTGGCTGTCGTGTCTTCTGTCCGTCCCTTGCTAGGCCTGCGCTCCCCCTGTGGGCTCCACGGTGGGGACAGCGGGGGACCTGCTGCACCGGACCACAGCTAAGACCATGGAAGTGCTGACCACTACCAGACTGACCACCAAGGCTGTGCTGACAGCAGTCAGCGATCACCGCTGGTGGAAGCACTCGCTCAACTACCTCCGGCCGCTGCATGTGAGCTCGCTTTCATTTTGTTTTTAATTGATGCGCTGAAGCTGAAGGCGCTTTTCAATAAAGTGCCTAATGAGTTAACTAACAAAGTAACTTGTGGGTCTAAGTGAGCGTGGTTCTGTGTGTCGTATTGACTTATGTGTGTTTATGTATGCGTAGAGAGTAGTGTGCTGTAGAAGGCATATTCAAGCAGCCCAGAATACCAGGGCAGTGGCTGCAGATGTATTTGCTTTGTGCCTGTTTGTAATCCATTAGTTCCTGAGCTGCACAGCATGTGTGTGTGTTTGTGAAAATGCACATTTGCACGTCTGCCCCTGCCTTCATATCGCAAATACTCTCGCTCGCAGACTTCACAGGCCTCCTCCTAAAAACAACCAATCAAGAGCTCATCCCCTGCATAATTAATTGGCCCGCATGTTGAATATTTCAACATGTGGCGGTTGCCCGGCGGCTGGACCGGCTCGGCGGTCGCCGGGGCCGGAGATTGATGGCGTCTTTCGTCTCGGCAGCGATTTTGGGGCAGGGAGGCCCGTGGTCGCACGTTTTTCTAAGTCAAGAGAAGAAGAAGAAAAAGAAGAAAAAAAAAAAAAGCGAAGAGGATGTGAGCTGTGGGACAGAGAGAGATGACAGTGCTGTGGGCATGTTGTGAAAGTTTAATGATGTTTTGATGGCTCCTCAGGGTCACGACGCAGGAGCCACTAGTCAGGAAGGGGCGTGCGAGAACTCCAACCTGCAGCGGCAAGGCTGTAGCCCCTTTTATCAGGAACTCATTGATGATCCCTGTGTGGACCTGGTGAGTGGCTGAAGACCAGAGCTCACGGCTCATTATTTTCTCTTCTTCCTTCCGTATCCCTGTTGTCCGTATCTCTCTTTTTATGTGTTTTTTTTTTTTTTTTACCTGAGGCCACCTTCTTAAATTACAGCAAAAAATGGTCAACATCTAATCAGATTTCTTTTCTCCTATGACTTATAAAGCCCTTCAAAAACAACGATGAAACAAAAATTAAATTTCAGACTAAGTAGTGTTAATGCCAAAAGCAATTTGGGAAGTACTAATAGTACTTAACAGGGAAGGAATAATAAACCAAAGAATAATAGTAAAATAACAGCAAAACTGTAGATGTGGTAAGAAAAATTGTAACCATAACAGAAGAAGTACTGTGTGTATTAGATGGAGGGCGAGAGAGGAATACCATAATACTCTAAAAGAGAAGGACGGAGCTTTGGAAGTAGAAAAGGAGAAAAGTAAGAAAAGGAGTAGTTTGACCTTTATGCCTAGAAAATGGTCGCCCTGGGCTATGACTGGGCTTTTTTATTCAGAGACACAAATCATGTGGATAGCTTAAAGAGTGGACGCGAGGGGAAACAGAACGCCGATACATCTCTCCTCATGGCATTTTAATAGGCCTCTCCAAATCCCTTCCTACGCTCCATCTCCAGCGTTCATCCATCTTCCATCATCCGTCTACCAATAATGGCTCCCCGCGTCCGTCTGTCTGTGAATCGGCTGATCGATGGGATTGGTTTTTTACCTTAACAGTTACAATGGAGGAAGTGGTAGAGGGAGGAGAAGCTGATTGAGAGAGAAAGAGAGACGAGCGCAACAAGTCAGGAAGATGGATTCAGACGGGAGACGTCGTGTGTTTGAGGGACAGCTCTGAGGCTAGCGAGCTAATTTCACTCTCATCCTTTTAAAGACACTTGAGAAATAACTTGTACAAGAGTCCTATGAATGAATTATCTAAATTATTTAGTATTGGAAGTTCATTTGTTTACTCCATCTTTCATCCGTCACCTCAATCACATCTCTGTGCTCTGATCTGTTCTCCCGATGAGTGTGAGGTATTTATTCATCGCTCTCTCTCTCTCTCTCTCGTCTTCCTTCTTTCTCTTCAAGAGTCAAGATGTGTATTCGTCCTACAAGGACGTGCCTCAGGAAAACTTTGCTGAGGTTTTGCTGAGGACTGGCAAACTGGCAGAGGCCAACACTGAAGGGAAAACCCTGTTTCCTGCTACAGAGGGTGAGCATGCAGAATATATGACACAGTTACACACACACACACACACACACACACACACACACACACACACACTCAGATACTTACATTTTAATCCCAGATAGCCACGGACTACTTTTAGAAGAATTTCTGCCAGGTCGGTCGTCATTTTATGCTCTGTTTGAGTTGTTCCACTGTTCCGATTTCCCGCATGGCTGCTCTTAGAAAAGTCTGTTATAGACTAAATTGTTTTTAAATAATATTGGAGCAGTGTTTTACACGTTATAACCACTGAGACTGTGCTTTGATAGAAATATAACTGAACTCTGCTGCAGAGCAGACAGACCATATTGTCTGCTTCTTCCAACCATCTGCGACTCCATATTTCTTTTTTGTGTTCTTTCTCTTCATAGTTGAATTGAGCTGTGTTTGCTTCACACACTAACGTACTGCGTACCACACACTGCTTCCTAAGTTAACGACTAAGTACGTCATGCATTACAAGCCACCTGTACACACTGAAGTGCATTCAAGCAATACGTCATCAATCACGACATCACCGGCCCAAGCTTCCATTATGTAGTAATTGTTTATCACAAATGTAAATCAACATTAACTCTTCCACTCAATTTAATATTTTCCAGTATTACTTGAAATTATTAAAGCACTACGTTCTCACCTTTACGTCATTTTAAGTATGTTGGTATGCAAACACAGGGCTGCCTTTCTCTCTCTTGTTTAAATTAACTTTATTGCAGCGCTGCCGGGTTGCAAGTTCATTGTGAGTCCCCGCGTTGTGGACTGTTGATTGATGCGTACAGTGTGAGCATCCAAGTTTTAGATGTGCAGAAACACTGATCAAAGTCAAGTTAACATTAAGAAACATCAGGGTCTACACATCTGACACATCTGTCAACGTCTTGCATCGGAATACCCGTGAGCTTTTCCTGAATTAAAAAAAAGAAAACATGTAGAAAGTTCATTCTAAGCGTTCCGTCTTAGTGAAGCTGTGGTTTCCCCCCCCCTTCACCCTTCCCTCTCTTCTCCTCATCCGTCTAGCCATGGAGCCCGTATGTGGCGGACAAGGGGACAACATGGCAAGAATAGCTTCACATTGATTAATTAATGTATGCCCTTGCATCCCGCAGCAAAAGTAAATAATGACGCGTCACCACTGCGATATCGGAGAGATAGTATCAAGTCAAGACATCAAGGCCACGCTGCGTGATGGATCACAGCTGCTCGCCAAAATCAATGCCACGACGAAAATAAAGAGCAAGTGTGTGTGTGTGTGTGTGTGTGTGTGTGTGTGTGTGTGTGTGTGTGTGTGTGTGCGCGTGTGTGTTTGAATACTAATATGTGGACACTAAAGAATGCAAGACACACTTTGACCATGGAGTGCTAACGCGTCGATATGCGAACACACACACATACACACACACACACACACACACACACACACACACACACACACACACATTCCACCAAATCCAAGCTCTCTCTGCTGTTGTCATTCAAATGAATATCTCTCTTCTTTAAAAAGTCACCTTCCCCGCGGAGCTGCCACCGAGCAGCGACGTGTCGAGAGAGAGAAAAGGCGGCGTGGACGGCACGGCGTCCGATAACAAACCTTCGATTAATGACTCGTGTATCGGCCCCGGCCGCGCCGGCTGTCCTCAGAAATAGACCAGGAGATGGCCTTTAAGAATATAAATATATGGATTATTCACCTGGCCCTGATAAGGTGGAGGTAATTAATGATGACACCAGTGGAAAGTGACTCAATGGGATTGAGCTGAGTAAGGTGCACGAACGGGCAAGTTGGTGTGATGGGAAGCGGTGGGAGTCACACGCACACGCACACACACACACACACACACACACACACACACACACACACACACAGTGAGGAGTGCTACCATTGGCCGCATATTGACCAGGCCATAATCAGTTGTTTTTCACACTGCGTGCACAGGTAAAACAGTAATAAGTCACTGTCTCACCATACCGCTAACAATGTATCTGATTTTGCTGACACAGGAGCAATAGTGTCTGTGTGTGTGTGTGTGTATGCATGTGTGTACGCACACACACACACACACACACACACACACACACACACACACACACACACACATATACACACTGTGTCTGTTTTCCTCTCTCCCTCACAAGCAGAAATACTGTATGCTTTTAAGTCTGGGTTATCTATTCTGTGTGTGTGTGTGTGTGTGTGTGTGTGTGTGTGTGTGTGTTTACCCCTCTGGTAATTCCTGTCCCGATGGTATCGGTAGCTTTAGAGAGGCGTGTAATCAGCCCACTCTGAGGTGTAGCTCATTGAAACCCTGGGGGGGGGCACTCTGCTTAAGAGAGCTGTTATGGCTCTTTAAGCTGGCGCATCAGTCCGCCCCCAGCTCTCACATGCACACTCTGAACTGTATATGTCAGGTAATGGCCTATGAACATTTGTGTGCATTCTGTTTGACAGTATGCTTGTGCATACTGTCAAACAGTATTCGACTGTTCGCCCCCCCCCCCCCCCCCCTTCTCCCAGTGTCCATGCTCCACTTTTCTCCGCTCTGTCCCATTTTGTCTCAGGCTCTTATCACCAACACAGGCTTTTTGTTCTCCTTGGGTCTGAGACTACAAAGTGACTCCGTCTGCCTCTGCTTCTCTCTGCTCTCTCCCCCCGTTTCCTCAGTGAGTGAGTGAGTGAGTGAGTCTGTGTTGACAGGGTTTGGTGTGAGTGTGTGACTGTGATTGCTGGTCCTTGTGTTTGCCTGTTGTGGCCTCGAGGCAAGCAGTTGACAAAAGTCCATCCCCGTGCCCAAAGCCCCATCGAGACTCCAAATCCCATCAGCCTTAGGGACTCCAAAAACATGGGTTGTGTCCCAATTCCATATTACATACTAACTCTAAGCAGTTTTTCAGTATGTGTTTTGCCTTATTCACACAGGACTAGTATTACATGGGGACCTCAAGTAATTTGTAAAAATTGCAGAGGCCATCCGTGATCTTAAACCTGTGCGAATCTGTAGTTTGTCATGTAAAACTTCCACCTTTGTGAGTATTATATACGCATAAATAGGCCTAAATAATAAAGTAGTATTATAAGATCAAACATAAATATCCTCTAGTATAATGTTTTTAATATAAGCGGGTGTTACATAAAGCCTTGACATCATACGTGGAGGATAACGTCACTAAATTCGATTAAAATGCTTCCCTCATCCCGAGCGACAAAACACAGACGTGGGGGGGCGATTTCTAAATCACATTATGTCCCTCGGTAATACTGGTCCCCTGCAAATACGGCTTTACATCAAGTGCACTTGATTGTTTGCGCTTGTTGTGAGCGTGTTGATGCATACCATGTCCCACAATGCAATGCACAAAGGAAATGGAAGTGCAGTTCGCTGCTGCAGAACATTAAAGCTCATTACATATGAGAGTGATGTTCGGATGATTGTAAAAACAGTTTTTTGTACTCTTTGCGAGGCATAAATGCTGAGCAGTGCTTAGCATAATTGGCAGTAGCGTTCCAAAGTTTTCGTGTCCATTTTTCTGTTTGTACAAAACGGTCACGTACATGAATTTAAGAACACTACGACAGTATGACTTTTAGTCACAAACTGCTTATTCCCAGTGGACACATCCTTCTCTACCAGATCAATGGACAAGTCAAAACCAATTCAAAAACAATATTTTAGGATTCTTATCATCAAACTTCGCAGTCGATATGCATAGGCTAATTTGGCATTCAGGGGATTCAACTTTAAAGTGCACTCCGATGACGTTTGGACTCATCTGGAGAGCACTTATTAGAAGTGGGCATGTACTGACTCTTTGAATAATGAAGACTCCCTGTGCAGGAAACCGTCCACGCGCTCGTATGCACGCGCACACACGACCGACCGACGTTTGTACACAGCATATGCAAACACACGCACACAGACGGTGCCCACAATAGCCCGGCGAGAAGATGGACAGAATCCCAGAACTCAGGGGGGATTTTTAATGACGCTTTCTTGACTTTGTTTCCCCTCTTTTTCTTCTCATCACCCTCTATTTTTACCTTCCCTCTCTTTTGTCTGGCCCACAGAGAGGTGTTGTTCTGACAGGCATTGTTGTCTGTATTCAACAAACGTGGGATGAAACTCGTCCATGAGGGGAGGGTTGGTTGTTAATCCTCAGTGCTTTAGTTAAAGTCTTTTCTTTTCTCTCTCTCTCTCTCTCTCTCTCTCTCTCTCTCTCTCTCTCTCTCTCTCTCTCTCTCTCTCTCTCTCTCTCCATCCTTTTCCAGTTTTGCTGCAGCTGGCCAACGATGCATTTCCCAGGGACATGATGCTGGCTCTGTCCTACTTACTGGCCCTGCCTCAGGTAGGTGGACACACACTCACACACACACACACACACACACACACACACACACACACACACACACACACACACACACACACACACACACACACGCGCACACACACACAGAGAGCTTTATTTTAGGCACATACAAAAAGACTCTGATGATATAAGTGTGACTGTATTTTTAGTGGCTGAGGGACTCCATATTCCTTACCCTCCTAGATGAGCTATTGTGTGATACAGTTTGCATCATCAGTCAGTAAGTCGCACTCAAAAGGCACCGGCGTAATGCTGCTGAGTGACATGTACCAGTAGCAGTTCATCAAAAGCATGACATTCGTCACACAACGCCCGCCATATCTCACGTGGCTTTGTGTCTCCCTCAAGTCAATCAGCATTCACACATACTATAAACACGCCCACGTCGCAATATGTGGCCCTTGTCCTTCTTGTCTCAGCTGTCAGAGGAGCAGTAAATGTCTTTTGATAGCTGAGAAAGTGAAATATAAGAAACACTACTGCAGTGAATTGAAGTGGAGGGAGTGAGATCCCTCATGAGTCTCAACACACATCTCCAGTGAAACACTAAACTGCTGGAGTGGATATTACATAGATATTTCTTGGAGAGTTTAACTCCACCCGGATTAGACTGATGTTACTGACAAAACTGACTGTGAGTTCTGCATGGTTTGACACAATGAGCACAGAGTCTACTGGTCCACTGCATTTTGGACTTATTTTTTATTTTGAACTGCTGTTGGACATTATTATTAGTTCAGTGGATTAACTATTGGAATAAAGTACATTTCACACCACTTGCATTACTTTCTTATTCATATATTTCCATTCGTCTATGCAGGTACTGGATGCCAACAGGTGTTTTGAGAAACAGTGTCGTTCTGCCCTGTCGCTCCAGCTGGCTGCCTACTACTACTCCCTGCAGATCTATTCACTCCTCATACCTTGCCTCAAGGACAAGAACCACTCTCTCTACCAGGTTAGCATGGAATACCAATTATGTGTGTGGGCGGTTGTGTGAATGGTGGTATTGGGTACAATGCAGAGGTGGGAGGGGACAGAGTCTCCAATGTGACATTGATGTGAATGATGCGTGATAGAAAGTTCTGTGCATGAGATGCTGCAAATTTCCCAATACAAATTCACAGATAATTTAAACATGTCCAAATCGATGAAAAATAAATACACACAATAAGATACGGGCAACAAACAGAGATAAAACAAAATCCAAAAGTTTAAAGCCATGGCTTTTAGAGCAGACCCTAAAGATCGATTTGTTTTGAGCAGATGGGTTTTGAAGAATTTTCTGGAAACCCAAGAGGCTCAGTGCGGTTTTAGCTTTTTAGTCAGATTGTTTCACAGCCAGGGACCGCCGCAGCAAAACGCTGTGTCACCCAGGGTTCAGATCTGTTACAGGGTTACTAGAGGAACTAGCGGAGTAGTAGTGGTCAGGTGTATGCGTACGGCTTTTGGACGAGATCATTGTTTAAAAATCAATGTCCGAGTGACCAGGAATGAAATGTCTTTTTATTATCTCCGCCAGGCGTAGTAAGCCTGGTAGGAGATTATGTGTTCGGTGGTGTGTGTGTGTACGCGTGTGTGTGCGTCTGTCTGTCTTTCCATGGCTAATCTCGCAAGCTACTGGACCCATCAGCCTAATAGTTTTTGCGCTCATTCATGACTGTACGCTCAAGGACCTCTCGTAGTTGCTACGATTCATACTTTTTGAAAAATATATCATTGACTGCTTTGTACCGTCATTGACTACAGCGTGTCCATGAATAAACACTGCAGCTCCTTAACTAACCCAAGATGCTCCCGTTTCCTGCTTCCCTGAGTGAATTGAAGGGAGAGTCTGTGGGATTACAAACCGGTCTCTGGATAGGGCCAAAGTGAGCAGCACAATCTGCTCTGCCGCGGTTCAGTAAAACGCTTCAGGTCGTTCACCCATGACACGTGCAGCTGAGACGCAAGCCTGCACAGAGCCGATGCCGTGATCCAAATGAGGGCGTATATTTGTTGCGAGACTATAATGTAAATGTAATGACAAAAGAGTTTCAGGCTGTGGCTGGAAAGATAAGTTGTTTTAACAGGAACTTCAAATGAGTGCTGACTGCCAAACATGGAAATAACACTGAGATGAGGGCGATGCTGGGGTATTATCATTGAGGAGGATATTAAGTTAATGGAGGATACAGTGCCAAACCTAATTTTGAATTATAAACAAGTGTGTCGTTTGCGTAGCACTGAACCCCAGCTCATACTTACCCACTAAAATAAATTTGATCAAGTAGATTAAGCAGCAATCTCAATTCTACCAATCACTTTACATCTCTTCATGTCTTACATGATAGGAAACTTACATGATAGGAAACTTAAATATTTTATAACTAACTTATTTTAGCTAAGCTAACATGTCCAATTAACTGCACATGATCCAAATACGCAAGTTTAATCCCTCATCGTTTTTCTTTCGAGTAGCATTAAGGTTGGCCAAGTCATCATATTGTCTGTCAGTGCCATTTACTCAGCTACAGTACATACACTTACTCTACTTTTCTTTTTGTTTCAGCTCATTTTGACATATTTGGTATCCATGGAAACTTTGGGATCTCCAGTAGAATTAAAAATAACGGTGTATTGGCTTCAAAGAGTCAGAGATCAGTCATTGTCAGCAATTCTGATTTTATCTCAGTGCGTTGCAATTACATTTCAATCACCTTTTTTTGCTCAAACAGTATTCGGCTTCATGGACAGAGAGGATTGTTCGTGGCGAAGTGGGAGTACAAAAGGCTTTACACTAATTTAACAGGCAAAAAGCATCATAATGGAACAAACTGGGAAATAACTATAATCATCCTTTTACTCATCAGCATAGTAATCCACTTACTTACGCTTTAATCCAAAACCACCCCTGGAATATATGTATATATGCTTCTGTTTGTTTGCGTTAATTTATGTGTAAATTGATTTTATTTCCCCAGATGTCTTAATTATAGCAGCCAGACATTTTTTGCATAATTCACTGTCTCTCAGACTCTTTGGATTACATAAAATTTCCCCGTGTGCAAATTGCAAATTAAATGTATTTGTCGGATATGGTGGCATGCTAATGTCGCATGTTGTTGTTGTTTTTCTGCAACAATGTAAGCCATGAGGAGCCACAACAGGTGACATTGCTGTATGTTACACAAGTCACAAAGTGAGATAAAAAGAAATATTCAAGCAAAAGAAAAGAGGAAGAGATCAGAACATACAAGTGTGAAGGGGAAGAAGAGGAGAGTGGCGGCGGGGGTGATAAGGTGGAGAATAAAAGAAGAAATGGTTCTGACCTTTTCCTTGAGTGGACTGTGGCTCTCATGGGCTTTAGCCCAGGTGGAGGTAAAACGTTGAAATAATAAAACGGAAGAGGGAAATAGGCCAGCAGAAGAAGTGGATAAGTGTATCCCAGTTGACATTCAAGGTCAGAACTGTGCACAAAAACACACACACACACACACACACACTCGCACGTCAACAAGTTATACTCAATGCCACATGCCCATCCTCACACACTGACTGACACACACACACACACACACACACACACACACACATCCTCGCCGCAATCTAATGGCAGTAATCACTCCCCAACCTCCTGCCTAAAGTGAAGTTCAAGTCCATTAACTTAAAAATATATACCGCTTTCCCGCCTCTGCTCTGCACTTTGGCAGTTGTACCTTCATTTTTAGCTCATTTCTTTTTTTTTTCATCGGTCACTTCCTTTGAGTTTTTTCCCTCTTTAGTGTGTTCTACCAGAACGCTTGTTATCGTTGTGTTCCAGATCTTGCCTTCCCTCCGCTCTTATTGACGAGGTAGTGGCAACTTTTAGAGGGAAGAAAACCTTTCAACCCTTCTGCCCTCGTTTCATTCCTCCTCATCCACCATCTTTTTCCTCCCCCCAGTGTGTGCTCCTTGTGTTTCCTTTCTGTTTCCTTATTTATTTTTCTCTGTCAGCTAAATGAATTGCTTTGTTGGCATGACAGTTCTGCTTTTTTACGTGTCTCCACAGGCTTCTTTCTGTCCACGTTATGTTTCTGCTATCGCTCGTCCTCCTACACTCTTCAGATTATTTTCCCCTCCACAGACGTGTCTCGCTCTTGTCAAATCTCGGGCCTCTCCGTCCTCAATACTATCTTGACTCTGCATACTTTATACATTTCTCTTGTGCTTTGAGCTCTCTCGCTTTCTCTTATCTTTTAAGGGCGCACATTGCAATGGCGTGTGATATGTTATTTCAGATATGTACAGTATGACTGGGTGCCCGTATCAAAGTATCTCGCACGTGCTTGCTTCGCATTGCAAGTTAGAGTTTGGGGGAGAATAACATGTTACATACTCAAGCATGTTGGTGTGTAGTGTGTGTGTGTGTAACTGCAGGCTAACGTATTTGTGCGCGTTGTGTGTTAGATCTGTTTTTGTCTGCGTTGTGGTGTGTCAAGCTGTCTCTGAGTGTTTCCCACTCTCCACTTGAGGAGCAGCAACACTGCCTCTATAGCTCTCACGCTTTTTCCGTTCTCTTTTTCGCTATCACATAATTTCATACCCAAGCAATAAGACACCAAACACTCAAGACGCCGAAGCCATTCAGTTGCAAATAGGAGCACGACTCTCTGAGGGTTTATTGGAGTTCTTTGACGTGTTTTTAAACGCATCAATCAGCAGCCTGTTCCTTCACTATTCTGTAGAAATAACGGTTTTGGAGCCGACGCTGCTTACTAAGAAAACATTGAAACCTTAAGGTAAAGGATGCAAATTAAATTTCATGAAAAAAAAACACGCATACAGTACATACTTATTCATAAATGTCACATATAATATACCTTAGCACCCATTGTGAAAATGTATGCTGCTCCGACTCCTGACTCATACAGTGATATGAGTCATCAGTCATTGTTGGTGACATGTTATTTACCTTATCTATTCAGCACATACACACTCACACATACATTAGAGTTCTTTTTGACATTTATGCTAATAAACAGCAACATTGTTACACCACAGGTGAGCATTATACAGGGAATATCCATTTTGAGGAATTCTTTGGAACTGACAGGTGTGAGACAGAAGTAGTTATACTGATGCATCCCAGTTAAATTGACAACAATATATTGATATTAAAAATGCATTATGTTGCACATTCGTTAGGTTTTGCTTTATTGACCCCCGTAGGGACTTAGTCCTACTGTATACTGTAATTATTTAGCAGCAGTGGGCAGCCACAGCGCAGCCCATGGACCAATTGAAGTTGGTCACAGTCTCAGGAGTAACATAGAGAACCAGACATACATGTGTTTAGACTGTGTGGAGGAAAACACAGGGGGGGCATGCCCAACAACAAACGGGACCTAGAACCTCATTGAGGGATAATTAAGCCTCTTTTAAGATTTCAAATTAACATAATCATCACCAAGTTAATCACTAATATCTGGGTATCCAAACATACGCGTAAGAGAAAACACAACTACTGGCCACACTGCATTTTCAGCATGCTTGATGGAATTAAACACACACATTTCCTGTGTAATATTTCTGACATTCTCATTTGATTTTACCTCCAAATTGGATAATCGTGGAAAAGACATTATTCTTTGCGAGTTTCCCTGGACTATTTTTTCTTTTTTTGTAAATTTGCCACGTTCCCAGACCCGAGTAATCCTTTGGTGAGTACGTTGTCAAAACCAATAAACCATGACAATGAAAATGAACCGATTCGTAACAAATTGAAAGTGATCCTTTCATTTAAAACCCTGTCATTCTTTTTACCTCTCTTCCTACTTCACCTCAATCCCTGAGGACGGCTATTTTGATATATTTTCAAATATTTACCCAGTACATTTACCAAAAGTGGTGATTAACTTGAGGCTGATTTAGTCACATTTAGCATTTTTATTCAGACTGTGGAGAAATGAGCCAGTGGTCCTTGCGTCACTCTAACATCTCTCAGCTCTCACAATATTACATTAATAGTTAAGTCCTTAGGTCTCTGATGCTTGTTTGCCCATGTGCATTATTTCATTTTGTAGCTATTTTTAAAGCCAGTGAACTAAAATATTGTCCTTTTAGCCTTGCTAAGTTGTTTTGTAATTCTCTTTATGGGGTCGGTATTGTAAGACATTGCTAAGGCCTGTCTTTGCAATTCAAATTGCAAAATGACGAAAGCAAGATGGACGTTTCAAATGCATTTTGAATGGTTAAAAAAACCCAACATTTATACATGCATCAATGCCTAAAGTCAAGAACACAGGAGCTTGGGAACATAGATAGTTACAGAGGACCACAGAGCGTTTCGCCTCTTGAAGATCCTGTTGCCCACTAATGACTTTCAGGTCTAACTGACGATCACGGCTCCCAGGCATACCGGAGCAGCACCAGGCTCAATGACACGGATGCTAGCTTTCTATTATTCCCCCAAGGCATAATGAGCTGATTTCCTCTTTTGCTCGCACCGGAAGCTTTCATTATTCCGACTAAAGTGCTCGTTTGCGACACAGAGGCGCTCTTTACCGTAATTGTTCTGCTGGTGGCGTTTGCCCAGTATTGCACAATAGCCTGTGCTTATGGACGTGTTAAGGTCTGTTTACCTGTACTTGTCAGTGTTTCAATGTGCGAGTCTGTGTGTGTGTGTGTGTGTGTGTGTGTGTGTGTGTGTGTGTGTGTGTGTGTGTGTGTGTGTGTGTGTGTGTGTGTGTGTGTGTGTGTGTCTCAGAATCCTGGCGCTGTGAATGTGCCGCCAACGTTCGGCAATGTGCTGAGTAAAGAGATTGAGATTTTTCACTCAACCATTTGTCTTCGCCTGCAGTCGCCATTCTCTCACTGAGTATTGATCAGTCGCACTCATGGTGCACACAAGCAAACGCACATTAAAAGCATGCGCAACTGTGCTATGGACACACACAGTGTGTCTGTGGAGTACATCATGCAGGAAAAACCTGCTTAGCTCCTTTGAACATCTCATCATGACGTTTCCCTTTGTAATAAAAGCTCACCGATTCTTGTTAGATGCACTCCAATGGAGTCAGTGAATCAGAAATAATATTTGTACCTTTTATTAAGTAAATCAATTTGTTTTTGGATTCTTCCACACAATTGTAGTAAAGCACTCACCAGACAGAGATTGTTTTAGGAGCAAAGATGAAAGCGTTTCCCTAATAGCATCGAGATCACACGATAAAGCGGCTCTTTGCTTACATCTAGTGACATTTCACATTGCCTGTGACCACCGCAGATGCTTTTTATTTATTCAATTTTTTTTTTTTTAATTCGTGGCCGCAGCTGGATTCAAACTGCCGGGTGCCGGACCTGACCTTGGATGTGCCGGACGACTGCGCCAACTCCCCCGTTGTTGAATTGATTGGAATAATGAGTTAGACTGAGTCACTGCCTCATCATAGAAAAGCACCACAAACTCAATGACTTTGCTTTCCTCTTTTTTTTTCTTTTTTTTTGTACAAATTGTGCACTTGTACAAATTGAGCCCATGTACCACAATCATTAGCGGTCTATATTTTACCCACGGGAGCTCTGTGGAGCTGCCGAAAGAGCCCTATTAGACAAATATGAACTCTTAATGCACTGTTGCAGTTGAATGGGAAGGCTTGAGACTATGTCGTCTCTAAACCTTTGGATTAGATGCACTGGGCTTGATTGTGCTAAGTTCCTCCGGTCCGTGTCTTTTGCAGTCTTCTTGGCAGGCTTGTGATCAGTCCCCTTCATGCTGCATTATGACCCACGGTGCAGCAGAGCTTGTTTATGGAGTGATCATCCCTCTACAATGGGTTTCTCTCACCCTAACAGCCTGCCTAGTAATGTGCACATACTGTACCGTATGAATTAGTGCTAATGAGGCCACTGACTGTATAGCTAAGTGTTAGGCATGATATAAACAGAGCTCATTAAGATCGTTACTAGCTAATGCACTAGATGGGGAATTCGTGTAACCTCTATGTGTTCCTTACCACACGAAGACACACAAAGTGTTAAAAACTATAGGGAGCATTGATGCTGTGATGGTAACACACAGACACACACACACACACACACACACACACACACACACACACACACACACACACACACACAGAATAATAATTACACTGAGAATGTAACAGCGTTTAACCCTAAAACACCCAAACCACTTTTTGGGATGGCTCATCTAATTGAATGATTGTAACACTCTTGCAATTAATATGAAATTATTCTGCTAGTGTGGCTATAAATCTTTCACCTTGTTATTATTTTAGCTGCCATGATTTTAACTGGATTTATTACAATACAATACAATCACAGGCGGCGGAAGAGTGGGTGGTGAAAGGGAAAACAACACTGGTGATGTTATATTAAGATTTAGTTCACTATGATAACATTAACTAACTCAAAGAGTTACTATAATAATATTTTATTTGTAATATTTAACCAGGCAGCATTTTGAAAAGGCAAAAAGCAGATTAAAAGGGTGCAGGGTTGTGACTGAAACCCAGTAACGAGGGACATTAAGAGTGAAATGAGAGAGCAAGCGTGGATAAAAAGATTTGAGGCCCGAGACGTAGACTTTAAAAAAAAAAAAAAAAAGTTACACCGTTCCCGCTCACAGGAAGGAGGGGAGCGTGGAGAGAAGAGCCCGTGGCAGCGGTGGAAGCGCTAAAAGGGGAGTTGGAGAGAGCTGGCTTCCTCCCAGCTGTGCAACATCACTCGCTACCTTATGCAATTATACTTGACATAGAGTTTATACAGCCCTCCCTCAGAAGACAGACTATAAGTGGCTTTTTTAAGATACTTTTGAAATTAAATAAGCAAGTAATTATATAAGATGAAGAGGAAAATGAGGAATGCGAGTGTTGTCTTTGCTTAATTTGAAGACTCAGTGGGATCGCAAAGAAATACTTGTTTTAGGATTTCAGGGATTCGTCAGTAATGGGGAGAGGAGGAGGAAAAACGATGTTCGGAGAGGTTATGGAAGATTTAATCCAGCTAGCTGAAAGGACAAAGTATTATAGATGATTGACAGACAGGGTGGGAGAGAGACAGCAAATAGAGTTTCGTCATGAAAGACTTATTTCAATAAAGTTCTTCAAACATCGGCCTGTCCATCACAGTTCCAGCAGACTTTCTTCTCTCTCCCTATGTTCTCCTTTATGTGTCATTCCTCCTTGTCTGAATTTTTTTAAATGATACCGGCATTAACAAATACCACCCTTCTTTTCCTCCCCTCCCCTCCCCTCCATTACTCTCCATGCTCCAATCTCCTGGCTTATTTCCTCCCCCTCTGACTCTCTACACTTTTAATATTCTGCTCTTTTTAACTCTTCTCCTCTCTCTCCCTCCTGTCCTGCTTTTGAACTGCCACCAGGACTGCCGCCGAAGCCACATCTAAAGACCCCCCCCCCCCCCCCCCCCCCCCCCCCCCCCACACACACACACACACACACACACACACACACACACACACACACACACACACACACACACACACACACACACGCATGCTGAGAGCAGGAAGAGACGCAGAGATAGACACACACACACCTCCGTTTTCAAGCTCACACATTTCCAGCAGCCATAATTACCTTATGCAAATAAGATCAACAAATAAAGCATCTCATCCTGCTGGGCAACAACGTATAAGATGCCAAAAACTAAATTCCGGAGCTCATTTAATTAGAACAGAGGTGATGGGGAGAGATACAGCACTCGCCTACCGCTCCCTGCGCATGACATTCTCAATCATAAATGTGTAGCCACCGTCAAATTCCCCATAGGCCTGAGTCGCGGTAGCAATTATGGTTCCTGGTACATTTACCCATATTTTCCAAGCGCGTTAGGAAAAAAGGCATATATTGAGTTGGCTGATTTAAATGGGGGGTGACTCAGTCAATGTCTTCCTAGAAGCAACATTTTAGAAGTTATAGAAGTAAAGCCAGGATAAATGTGTCTTCCACTACCTTTTGCTGCCTATTTTTTTAAATTACAGCCATTTTTGAAAATGGCTTCATTAGTTTGCCACTGCAAAGCAGCAAAAGACCTGTGAAGTTTCAGATACCACGCAGCGCAGGTTGTTTGAACCCCAGCGTGTCATGTAGTTTAATGAGGAGCCTTTAAGGGCAGTCCATTTATGGCTTGTACAGTGTGGTGCACTTCCTGTGTCTTCCTGTGCCTATGAGTAAGAACTGCATTAGAAAGCTAATAATGGTAAAAAAACAAAAAAACAAGATAACCTGGTGTTCTCCGTCCTGGATGTTCAGTTAGATTATATACAGAGAGTATCAAACAGGACCAGACAAACGTAACTCTGTAACGCTTGGCAGAGGTAGAAAAGTTGCCGTGTGACAAAGTGCTTGGCGGCGAATATACCATGATGAAGCATAAAATGTAAATTGAAGAGAAGGACAGAAAAAAAAACCTTTGTACTTCAGACCAAACCCGATGTATTCTTCACAAAACAATTTAACATTTAGCATGTTTAACATACTGTAAAACATCTTCTTAATTATATAAAAAAATCATGCTGGCAGGCATTGTAAAGATTATAGTTTTTAAAATCAGTAGCCAACGTGTTAATGCTCCCCTACAGCAAAGGACCAGGGATGTTCACGTCCAGTTTGTATGTGCTTTTTATTCAGAGGATAGTATAATACATTATAGTAATTCTCCGGATTACTAAACTGGGCTTTTAGCACAAGAGTCCGCTTCATATACTATTACCCTGTGAGGCAAACCAGCGTGAAATAACACATTCAGCAGCGTTTTTGTGAGTAAACATGAGATTTATTCCCCCTTTTCATAGGCTGACCCAAAGGAGCTCATTCGATTGGTCACGCAGCATGTGTCTGCGTATTCGGATTGGCCAGAGGAGCTGCAGAAGTTGATCAGCCAGCTGCACGTGTACAACGAGCGTCTGAGGGACTTTACCCAGGCCCAGGTGCTGCAGGGGCTCGGCCGCGGAGTGGACGTCCAGCGCTTCAGCTCCGACACCGACTACAAGAAGGAGACCATCCTTGGCCTCACAGAGTAAGTAGGGAGTGGACTGAGAGGAATATGCCGTCTTTGCCATGTTTCTCCTGACATGAAAAACAAAGCAAACCCACTCATACGCATATGACATATACGCATATGACATATGCGTATGAGTGGGAGCTTCTGCTTCAATGCGATGAAACCTGATCATAGTTCTCTCCTCTCTACATGCGTTTAGGACACTGGAGGACGACGTGTACAGAATCGCTCTGTCTCTGGCTAAGCGCTACAATGTTCCTCTGTGGGAGGTCTACATGACTCACCTCGAGTTCCTCTTTACAGATAGCGGGTACATGCACACACACACACACACACACACACACACACACACACACACAAATAAAAACACCCTCACATAACCTCTCCCTGAGCATCTCATCAGTTTGAAATATTTAGTCAGTCAATGTGCTCTACAAATGCTCCTAAATGCATTTGTTTTCTTGATAAAGAAACGCATACTGCCTGTGTCTACTTCTGTATTCTCATGTCTCATTAAGTTTAGTATGTGCACATGTCCTTGTCCTCTACTTAGAAGTCTGAAAAGTGATATGTAAAAAAAGTAGCAACACAGCCTCTGAGTTACGACAAACCCCGCCTCCATAAAAAGCACCCTCGATGCACCCCCGGGGTAAATCAAACATGCCGTGAATATGTGTTCGTATGTGAGTGCTTGTGTTCTAGAGGGAGGGAGGACGCGAGTGTGTCAGAGTCTATTTCCATAATCTATTTGCTCTCTGACTTTATAGCTAGGGAACTGACTAGCTCTGCACCTTTCCTTGTTTTAATATAATGCCTTTTCAGCAGATGTGTGTGCGTGCTTGTGCGCACACGTGTGTGCATCTGTGATAAATATCCCCCTGTCGCATTCTGATATAAGGGAAATGGTTTATGGACTCCACTTAACGATAAATTACAACCTATTCCTCCTTCAGACCCTACCGCAGCTGCTGTGTGTGTGTGTGTGTGTGTGTGTGTGTGTGTGTGAGTTTTCCACCAAAATCTCGAGATCATGACGAATGCCTGAAGAATATTCATACTATAATCTCGACGAGAGGCATCTGCAATACGCGTATTGATTTAACGGCTGGATGGACACAGGGACTGGTATAAATAGAAAAGACGAGGGGAGACTTGAAGGAGAAGATGCACACAGACAGAAGCAGAGGTGTGAGATGGAATTTAAACTTTTATTGATCCCTGTAGGGAGATGCCTTCTCTTCACTCATTCTGTTTAGTAGTAGCAGCAGCAGCAGCAGCAGCAGCAGCAGCAGCCAGCCTTCAGTACAGTGCTCCGGGATCAAGTCCGGCTCTGAAGCTGGTGCTTGGACTAAGGGAAATAACACAAGTCTTCCTATTGCATTACATTTATTTTTTTCATTGATTTGGCTGACACTTTTGTCCAAAGAGGCTTACAATAAGTGCATTCAAACTCAAAAGAAGTAAATGTCATGAGAGATTGGGAGTGCAACCTTCTTAAATAAGCAGCTAAGTGAGGCTGTGGAGAAAGATGGGCAGTGACTGAGGAATCCTGAGAGGGGAGTTCTTTCCACTATTTGGGTCAGAACAGAGAAGCGCTTTAACCGAAAGGTGCTCCGCCGAGCGACGGGACAGCCAAACATCCAGAGGTGGAGCAGGAGTTTGACCATGGTTTGGAGGAAGGAAGGAAGGAAGGAAGGAAGGAAGGAAGGAAGGAAGGAAGGAAGGAAGGAGCATTCCTTCTCACTGCACTGTAGGCCAGCATTCTGAACTGGATGCAAGCATCAACAAGAAGCTAGTGAGGTGAAAGCAGAAGAGGAGTGGCGTTGAAGAACTTAGAGAGGTTGAACACCAGACGGGCAGCAGCGTTCGGGAGCACCGACGGCAGACGCCGGGCGCTCTATGGAGAAGGGAGCAGCAGTAGTCGTTGGTTGAACACCTAGTGGGCTGCTTCTAGAGGAATCTACAGGAGCAGGCTGAGAAAACCAAAGTAGTGATTCAGAATCTAATGAGCTTTTATGAAGAAGTTGCATTGATTTGTTATTTTCTCTTGAGTAGGGCGATCAAACATTACTCTATTTCAGAGGAGCAAAAGTATCTCATTTATTTTTGCCATTCGACTCAAAGGTGTCACACTAATAATGTTGGTAATTAAAGCGACAAGCAGCGATGAACGCGCCCTCGCACTCACTACAGTAGGGTGCATTGTTTTAAAAAGTCCCGATGCCACTGTAAAGATCTGCGCAAATAAGCACATGTAGCAATAATAAAACGGTCAAAGGGTTGACAAATGGAAAAATGCACTTCAGGTCAAATGAGTAGAAGGAGCTGCTGAGCAGTCATCGTTAAGTGTTACAAAATGCAGGCTGTAGAGAAAGGTCATTAGGCAGAGAAATACCCACTGAATCAGTGTGAGCGGGGGGGGGGGGAGCGCAGATGGATGGAGGAAGACGAGATGGATGATAGAGCCAGAGTGTCCCTGAGACAGTCCTATTAACACAGAATAAACGCTTGAGAGGAATCAATGCCCTGCTAAACGTCGCCGTCCTCAGCCGTCCCCTCCGCATGTAGGGCTTTGTAGACGTGCGCAGGGAGTCTTCAGGGACATGGACCTCAGCTAGTTCTATTGACATTTTAATGACAGCCGTTAAATCATTAAAATTACTTTTCCAAAAACAGAAAGGGGTGTCGATTTTTTTACCCGGTAGTAACCTGCCAATTGAGTTGTGCTCTATCTCTGTTTTGCACATTTTTTTTTTCTGTGCGCTTAAAAGGAACTCGGCGTCTCGTAAAACTTTTACCATCAGCAGCCTAACATCACAGAGGAGTTGTCTTCGTGTCAGGATTCGCTTGATGAATAAGCTTGAGTAAATGAAACTTTAATCACTTCAGGTAGGGGCACACAAATAATGTGTTCCGCCGTCAGCTGATCCAAACAAACATCACACATTTCAAAACAACGAGCTCCTCGTTTCGCCTGCAGCTGCTGACCGCTCGTGTCGCTTTTATTGCAGATCAGCGTTTGCCCGTGATGAGAAATAAATAGTCTTTTTGTGGCACCTTCCCGTCTGACTCATCCTGAAGATGTGTTTTGCTTTGAGCCTTAATGAGGAATCCTCAGAGACGGAGAGGACACCTTTTGAATTCTGTACGAGCTCCTTCCCGACTGCATCAGCTGGTGAATACAAGTTCACATCTCCGTCAGACACTGGCAGCGTGACACACCGTGCAGACGCAACTTTTTGGCTTCGCAGACGGTAAAAATAGTCAAATGTTGCCAGTTGTGCTCCTGTAGTTGTCCCGGATCAATATAAAGCAACTCTAAGAAGGCTAATTATTGACTGTCTGTGGTTCCTGCGACGCCAGAATCCAATATACTGGTTTCAAAGACCCCTTCAATTAACCTGAGCCATTTCCTTTTCATAAAATCCACCAATTCATTTGGACCTTGCTTCTCCTTTGCTCTCTGTCTAAACCAGTCGCTTTAACCTCGCATTCAAATGATATCAATACTTAAAGACCACTGTGAACTGCAGTCGCCCCCGCCTCCCTCGTCACCGAAGGTTAATGGGGTTCTTCCTCACTGCCATGTTGCAGATTTTGTATTTTTTATCTTTTAGCAAAATTAATGAGCAAGTGAATGATCGTTTCTACATTTGAGACTCTTCTTTATTGGCGTATGTCTTGCTCCAGTTGTTTGCATCATGCTGTTGTAGACGTACAAACCTTTTGATTCTCTCAAAATATTGCTCCCAAATTAAGTCACTGCAAGCAGGCGTGTGTTTCATGCGAGTGTGCTCAGCATGCCGATGAGCTTTCCAGCCTGGAATAAACATTTGTATCGTTCCGTGGGAACGAGAGACCGTGCTGCTGCTGCTGCTGCTGCTGCAGCACACAGGTCAGGAACAGTCCCGTACATTCTGACACTCGGCTGCTGTTGGTTCTGATGCTTACTGTATAGGGATTATCGATGTGCTGTCCTCAAATGCTACGCGAGGCCTGAGCCTAGAGCATGACTGTAAGGCATGCTTCTTGGAGAAGCAGAGAAAGCAGGAGCTGGACTGAAGAACTGCATGTGGTTCGGTACTGGACTCGGTAGAACAAAAGCGGCACAATATTCCTGACTGCATTGAGGCGGGGTCTTTGCATGGGTCCAGACCTCCACCGAGTTGACTGAGCTGATTGAAACAGGTTGACAGTTTTGTCTGATAGCAGGCAAATGCATGGCACTTAGGTCATTTAGTTTGACAGTTGAAACAAAGCAGTCAGCGCCTCACCTGCTGATTTTAACTGCCATATACCACTTTGTATAAGTAATTATATGTTTCTTATAAAAATGTATTTGATCTTGCCTTAAATTGAACACGCGTGAAAGCTAAATTATAGTCTGCTCTATTTAAATGTGTCCTGTGCTTTTGGTTTATGGCCAAATAACTGTAAAACTATTGATATTCCCATCGGCGCTAAGCAACTATTTACATTACATTACAGACATTTAGCTGACGCTTTTATCCAAAGCAACTTACAATTCAGTATCTATCTAAACACCGTAGACGCAGCTACGGGAGCAATTTCGGGGTTAAGTCTTGCTCAAGGACACATTGAGATGAGACTAGCGGAGCAAGAGCCAGGGATCGAACCTCCGACCCTCTGATTGAAAGGCGGCCCTGCTCTCCCCTTAGCCACGGTCACCCGTTTACAGTAAAAACTGATGAACCCACCGTACAATACCTGATAATATGTAATATTTTGTCAGTTCCATGTATGCTCTACTGTGTGACTCTTTCCTCAGGATCAAGTGTGTGTTTGCAGATGGTGTGTGAAGTATCGGTGTATTGTTAGAATGGCCTCCCAAAGAAAACCTGAATCAGCTGTATGCCTCTCTAGTGCTATTGTCCTGGACCACTTCCACAACCCCCTGCTGGGCTGTCATTTGTACACATTAGCAGCACAGATCATACAAACAAAAATACAGTTTGCATAAATCCAAAACACAGACGCGCTGAATGATTATCACTACACAGCCAAAAGCCCCCCCCACCCCCATAGAGTCTGTCTGATTACCACGGCAATTAAATAAGCTCCTGAATTTAAGAATATGAGAAGCCTGATTTTCTTTAGACGTGGCGGAAGAGACAAGAAACAGAATATGGTAATGTGAGATGGGGAAGGAGGGTCGGATGAGAGAGAATGAGGAATACTCCGCCGTATTAAATCGGTTCCTTTTCCGCCGTGGCTTTTGAAAAGAAAAAAGAAAAAACGAACAAGAAAAGATTATAATGAGAAGCTCCTGGTTCTTACATCCACATGAGCACAACAGAGAGAGAGAGAGAGAGAGAGAGAGTGAGGGAGAGAGTGAGGGAGCAGTGCTGTGTACAGAGAGAGAACCGAGTGAGGAAAACTCATCAGTGGGACAGAGAGACGCTGAAAGTTACAGGAGAACAGAGGAGGCGCTAAACACTTTGTCGCTGGACAGAGAAGAAAGGTGAGATGACGACCTGGCTTTGAAGAAACACAGTTAACACCCTCTCTGCCAAAGCAGAGGGTGAACATCCGCCATTCACAGCTGTGTGTGTGTGTGTGTGTGTGTGTGTGTGTGTGTGTGTGTGTGTGTGTGTGTGTGTGTGTGTGTGTGTGTGTGTGTGTGTGTGTGTGTGTGTGTGTGTGTGTGTGTGTGTGTGTGTGTCTGCCAGTGTGCGCTTGCCAAGGAGAACTTTTAACACCACTCAAACGGTCCTACCGGGACAAGTTGTCGCCATTGTTCTCATGCCTTGGTGCCTTCAGTCACTTTGGCGCTAATGTGATTAAATAATGAAACATCAGACTCTGATTGGGCCGCCTGTGATTGTGTGCGCTTGGGACACACACACACACACACACACACACACACACACACACACACACACACACACACACACACACAGAGAGGAGCAGTGAGTGAGAGAGTCTTTACTTAGAGTCAGTTGTTCTAGTTGACTCCGGTCTTATTAGAGGCCCTGCTGTGAAGACGATTAGTGTTATTTACATTATTGAGCTTATAGTCTGCTGCCGCTGTCTGTTTTTTTTTTTCCATTAGCGAAAAGCCTCCCAGGGAGCTCTGATGGAGAGCCTTAAGCAACCATTGTCCTCTTTGATGTCGTCCAGCTGTAACAGATAGACAGACTTGCTCAACGACAGCCACTGATTGCTCAGAGCCCCTCGGTGACGACCAGCGACTAGCTCTCCTTTTTGCCCTTTTTCATTCTGTGCGTCTTCCCTTGTTTTTGCGGTTCTCTGCGTTTCTTTGTTTCTTACCGATTCTCCTCTCTCCCGGTGGTTTTGATTGTGTTCTTCTCACTTGTTCTCTCATTCTTCACACCACCTGCTGCTGTTAACTTTTTCTGTGCGTAAAACATGTTTTTTGAAAACGCAACTTGAACAAATCCCTAATAACACACCGAGTATTTCCACATCCCATTCTTACTCTCTCTTTTCTCTCTCCGTCTTCCTCATTTTTTTTTTTCTCTCTCTCCACTATTCTCAGTGGTAATCTATGAAATCCTCATCTTTTTTTCCGAGGGACTGTGTCTTTGGTGATAAGCCTTCAGATCAGTGCTGCGTCTATACCACCAAATATTTTACAGCGCTGGTTGTCTTCCTCCTTTGATTTTCTTCTTTTTGTCAGTATTGCTCATATCTTTTTTCCGGCATGGTGGTTATCTCTGCTTATGTGAACAACTTGGATCTTAATTTGTTTTTTGTTTTTCAAACAAACCGCTGTTTGTGATGCCAGAAACTCACTGCTAAGTGTTTTACATCCTGTGTGTACATAATGGATCGTTTCCGTAGAGGAAGACATATCTCACACAGCAGGTGTTTACAACGGCAAACGTAGAAGCTTTGAACTCGGGATAGGCTGGATTATTCAAAAACCTTCTCATGGCTTTATTCTCTTTTCACCCCCCCCCACCCCCCCTACCTCCATATCCAGTCTTTCCACCAAGGATATTGAAACCCGGAGCGAGTCCCTCGGCCTGTTTGACACTTTGAAGTGCGACCCGGAGGCCTTTTACAGCCACATGACCAAGTATGTTCTGCCCACTGTGGAGGGAAGCGACCAGAGCCGGCTGCTCTACTACTACACCTTGCTGGCCGCCGCAGGCTGTAAGCCTTACGTCACCACCACCATCAAGCCGGACGCCCATGTCAAACTGCTCAAGAAGCTCCGAGCTGTTGCCAACGGTAAGACGATTACCGTAAAACTAGTAGGCGGTTTACAGGAAGCTTGTTCTCAGGAAAATGTAACCCCTTCAATCAATGGATGCAGTTGCCAACTAAAACCTGATTGCGTCTATTCTTTCTAATGATATGGGTAATTACTAATCCATCCGCAATGTATTCATCCACACTTTGCTCATGCCGTCGTCTATGCAAGAGGTATCTGTCATGAAGAAAGGAATTGATTTGCTTTTGCTCGACAGTGGCACTGCTTAGAAAATCAGAGTCAACAAAAGCACCCATTTGCCAAACAAGTAATGCTGTTTAAGAGAGAAAATAGGCTCATAAAAAAAATAAAAAAATAAATAAGTGATAAAAAAAATAAGAAAGCCATGTTAATGCACCGATATCAGTCGTGGAAAATCAGCTTTTAATGTCAAGAAATCTAGTCCAGTGTTGAAGACTTGAATCCCTCTCGGCATGATTGATGACTCACATACAGATGTTGACGTTCCTTCTTGCCGCTAGATAACCTCATGTCACTGATTGTCATGTAGAATTTTAGAAAAATACGACCTTTCTGGCACCAATCCTTATA